>NC_140946.1:11334123-11916623 GCF_014529385.1 Adiantum capillus-veneris | reverse complement strand
TGGAGTTTCTACTTTAGGGAGTCCTTCCCAAAGAGATGTCAATTGTAAAAAGGAAGAAATTGGCTTGGAGAAGCGTGGCATTTGGAGTCATCATGGGTGTTCTTTGCAAAAATGAATTGATCATAATCTTAGAAGATGTGTTTCAAAGTCTGAACAAAGAGTGATTTTAGTTAAAGACCATGCAGGTGATGCAAGTGGCCACTTTTCAAGAAAAATTATTGCAAACATGTCTTTTCAAGCTAGATCATGGTGGCCATCAATCTTCAAGGATTCTCGTGCATATGTGAAGACATGCTTGATATGTCAAAGGGATGACAGACCATGGGATGTGGACTAAATTCCATTGCAACCAATTCTTCCACTTGAAGCATTTTAGAAATTGGGTCTTGACTTTGTGGGATCAGTGAAGCCAACTGCAAAGTATACACGGAATAAGTATATTTTGGTGGCAATAAATTAATAAACCAAATGGGTAGAATCACAAGCAAGGAAGGATTACAAAGCTGAGAGTGTGGCCAATTTTTTGTACAAAAACATAATATTAGATTTGGATGCACAATGAAATTGGTCTCTAATTAGGGAGGTTGTTTCATCAATAAGGTGATTAATAAGTTAACTAAAGATCACCTGATACTTCACAAGAAGCCTACAGTGTATTATCCTCAAGCAAATGGTCAAGCTAAATCAACAAATAAAACCTTGATCAAAATTTTGAGGAGAATGGTTTCAGAAAATAAGAAGAATTGAAATAGCAAGCAAGATTCTGCTTTTTGGGCATTCGGGATAGCATACAAAGTCATCACAAAGATGACATCCTTTAAGATGGTACATGTATGGAGGCTATTGTGCCAATAGAGTTTATTGTTCCAAGCTTAAGGATTGTAGTACAATACAAGTTGCCAAGGCAGGATTCTTTAGTTTTCAGGGAGGAACAAGTCCTAAAACTTGAGAAAAACACAATTCAAGCAACTTATGTTATTGAAACGATTCAAAGGAGAAGACGTGCATGGGTTGATAGGAAATTTTTTTTTAAAAAATTTGCAAAGGGAGACTGGGTGTTGATGTATAACAATAGATTGGGTAAAAAACCTCGAAAATTGAAGCTCAAATATTTGGGGCCCTTTCAAATTGTTGAGGTATTGGGCAGGCAATTTATTTACTTGCTGATTTTGAAGGAATAATTTTTCCTAAGCTTGTTAATTGGTTTAGACTTCAGTGTTATATGAGTGGAGGCCCTCATTTCACAATGAATGGGACAAACATCCCAAATCAAGGAGAATGTTTTGAGGTGTTTATGCCATAAGTAAGGTTCAGGTTATTTCAAATTTGAAGCTGGCATTTGATTTAAGCATACCCCACATGGATACTCTCTTGGAAAATCCAAAAGACACCCCTAAGGACCCACCCATTAGCATCTTTTCCATCAAACCATCTTTGAAGTTGAAATGGAAAAAGTTGGACTTCTTTAAACTGAAGAATGGAAAGATAGTACACCTGTAATTGGAAGAGAGAAGAAGTTAATCAATAAATTTGCAGTCATATTGGACTTGCAAATGCGTAAAAAGATTTGGAATTAGTGAAAATTTTCATTGGTCAAGGTCAGTTGAATTACAATGTGCTACAAAGAGAGAAGTTTCGACTACAAGGACAAATTTCAAAGTTGTAGAAAGTGTTAAAAAGATCTAAAGAGGATGCAAAGATGTGGAGTCTATAACTAATCTAAGAGAAGATTTGAAGAAGGCCAAAGATTTTGTTGCATTTTAGAAATGACAGTTGCACACCAACAAAAAGCACTATACAAAAATTTCAAGAATGGACAGACAAGCGGTTTGAAGCTTTAAGTGAACAAGTGGAATTGTAGAGTTTTGATCACTCAAAGTTACAGTCAAAAACCAGTATTTTATTGAGCAGGGTCTAGGCATGCAAAGAGTTGGAAACAAAGCTTAGGGAAATGTCGGAGGATGACCTTGACCTAGGTGGGTGGTATGAAATGGATGTTCTAAGGTCAATGGTAAGAAAGCAGGGTGAATATGTTTGGGTGGAATTGAAGAATAAACGATTCTCCCTAGTGAATAAACCCTACTATCAAATTGTTGCAAATGAAGAGGCGAGTGCAGAGCACTTATTGCTCCAAATGGAAAAACTGAAAAATAACATAGTAGTAGGAAACATACAGGTGACAGTTTAGGGACAAGACACAGATACAAAGAATTTGTAGGGGACTACAATTGAGCATGATTTTCTTTACTTTGGTAGAGGTTGTTGGACAACAAAATGTTTTTGAGGAGCAAAGATATGGAACACATACAATAGCATGTTGAGGAGACTATAAAAAGAGAAGTTGAAGCAAAACAAATTATTGTAGAGGTGGTTCAAGAAGTATTCGGAGAAACATCAAATCAATTTCAAAGTGAATGGTTAGGAGCAAACCAAGAAAAGGACTCATACGAAATTCATAACTTGAAGCCACAAAAGTTGGGAGGACCTGATGATAAAATGGCTGAATGTGCTGACACTTTGGAGGTGGCCTCAAGGGAGTTACCAAAGGCAACAATAGACATAATTGATTAAACAATAGTGCTTCTAAACATTAAAGGGTTTTGAATAGGGTAAAGGAAGTAACCTTCACATGTGAATGCAACTTGGATTTGGTTTCAAGCACTACAAACCATGTGGAGGTACTTGCCAATAACTGATTTTGATGAGTCAAGGGAAATATGGGATCCAAGTCAAAAGTTCCTGCATTCAGGTCCTAATTTAAAAAGTCCATCTGTAATGAACACGACACAACCATTTGCAGTTCAATTTGTGTTTCTCCTTTGATTGGTACCCTTCCATATGTTAAAACTGTTTAAATATGGGGCTAACTAAAACCGTCCACCAAACACATGTGCTATGCATACATATTTGGAAGTGATCACAACCACCCAGCCACCAAACACACGTGCTATGCATACATCTTTGTGATTGCATTAAAAAAGAGGCAAATAGAATAATTGTATTTTCTCAATCAACAGATCAAAAGTTACACGACCATCTTACTCGTGTCAAGCCCTCACTTGCAACTTAGCATTCGTCCAGCCTTACACACTGTTATTTTACTTTAGGACAATTCCTTCATGAAAAATAACGTGAATTTTGTTTTGCAAGAGGAAATAGAGAACTACATGGATATGAAGAAGAACATTTAAGTATGTTCAAAAGTTAGGGTAAGTGCACTATTTGACAAGGGCTTAAAGGCAAAGAAACTTCGTATAATTTGCGACCAAATTAAATCGTCATTCTTAGGTGCTATAGGGAAACACGTGGATGACTATTTTTGAGACATTCTGGGCAGTTCTTAATCCAAGTTAAACATCCAAATACTTATATGGACACACAGGTAAATATTCAGTAAACACGATGACCATACTTGAGTTCCCAACCATAAAAAAGTACAACTAGATTGTCACTCCTCCCACAAAAACACACTCTCTCTCTCTCTCTCTCTCTCTCTCTCTCTCTCTCTCTCTCTCTCTCTCTCTAGATTGTCACTCCTCCACAAAAACTCTCTCTCTCTCTCTCTCCCCCCCCCCCCCCCCCCCCCCCCCCCCCCCATAGTTTGACACTTTCATAGCTAATCATCATGAAGCAAATGCAATTAAGATACGTTTTGTGAAGAGCAAGGAAAGCACCCAATATTCAAATTCTGATCAGACTTCTACCATCAATTATCACCTGGTTTTCCAAAAGATTCCATTCTGCCATCAAGGTGATATGGAATGCATAGAAGTTTACACTATTGGAATTGACAAGCAAGATAGGCAAGTAGCGTACAATACCACTAGCAGCCAGCAAGATGGGCACAATACCATAGGCACCTGTAGTTTTTCACATTGGTATTTGGCAAGGAGCCCATCCCTTCCAAGATGAAGACAATTTAAACATGAGTTGACACTCGTCACATGGTCAGGTGAACACGACACTCTTGACATGGTAGGTAACCGGCACTGACTTCTTCAACCGAGGGTTTGGCTCAGGAGGTTCACTATATGTAAAGCCTCCGTATCACAAGCCTTCAAGACCTAATTTAAAAAGCCCATAATTAATGAACAGAATGCAGCCATTTCTAGATCAATCTGTGTGTCTCCTTTGATTCGTACCCTTTTATTTGTTAGAAATGTATATATATGGGGCTAAATAACAGTCTGCCAAACACACGTGCTATGCGTACATATTTGTGAGTGATCATCAGCGCCCCCCCGCCCTCAGGCGAGGGGCTTGGCAACTCAACTGCATTTAGTTCTCTGTACCTACCCACCTTCCACCATATTCATGTTAAGAACTGCTTGTAAATATGTTCACATTATAGAATGTTTGTATTTAGTCCCATATGCTTGAGCCTACATTACATCCCTTTTGTGGACTCGTGATCTTACAAGCCTCTCACTTCAAGTCTCTCTCTTGGGTTTTGTGTGTGTCCCACTTGCTAAAGTTCAAGCTCGCCTCTCCACTATAACTTTAGTCTTTGACCATTTGGCATGAATCAAGAAAGTGGAAGTTATACATATGGCATACAGAAAACAAAAGAGCCATAAAAATGGCAGACATCTAAATCAAGCAAGAATGTTCTCATATCTGACCCAAGTAAAAAGCATATTTCCAAGGGTCCCTGTATTAGCCATGCACTACAAGCACTTTGTAAAACTAAAATATAAATGCATCACAAGAAAGCATTCCCAAAAAAGGCCAGAAAAGAATCAAAAACCACCTTATATTACATCTCAGTATGAGCTTGGGGCTGTGGTGCAATTAGACTCGTCTCAATAGTTATTTTTAAGGAGTCTGACTTCTTTTCTTGAGTGATCTCTGAAGTCTGGTTAGGACGCTGAAAGAAAAAGTAAAAGAGAACGTTATTTACAATTGTGAGCAAAAGTAACCCTCCAGCAATATACACCAATAACCCATCAGAAAGGACTGGCACACTCCCCTTGACAGGTGCTGGCTTCTCTATCTCAGTCCCAATGCCTGAAGCATACACATTAAATATGTCACCATTCAAAGAACACAATCCTTTGCAGCATTTTCATTTTTGCTTTTCAAAAGAAGTGGCATGGCAATAAGCTGTTGATGCAAGATGCCAGTTAATGACCAAAAGAACTTCAACACGTGAGAGGCAAAATGTCAGGCACTACAGTTTTTTTTTCTGAGAACCATCATACACATAGTAATCACAACTTCCTGTTAATCCCTAAGTTCGTTTGCTCCATTGCTACAAGACACTCCTGAGAAGTTTAAACATCATGAAATTTCTCAAACTCGGGGAATCCGATCCCCTCCCTCCCAACACACACACGCACGCACACACGCACACATCATCCCCCCCCTCCCCTCAAAAAAAAAAAGGAAGCAGCACACTAAATTAGCCATGTATTGCTTTGCTGGTCACTCCTGAAACAAAGGCCATCACACCACTCCTCTAAGTACCTTGCAATATTATCCGAGTAGCAAGAGCACTGGTTCTTCACTTTTGACTATCTATTTTTTAACCTCACGCCTTTGCATATGACAGAACAACTTCATATAATTTGTATTATTTTCCATATGATATATATGGGGCTAGTTCTAGGCCAGGAGAGGACTAGGTGTTTTTGAGCCCCATTCCTGCACACATGACACACCACAAACCATACGCAAGCTTAAGGAACAACACCAAGTTCATCTCCAAGCCATAGAGCCTAGATGGGTTGATCCTCAAGTCTACGATCAAACAATGAACAGACCAAGCCTACACCACAAGGATTGGCACCCCATAACACCCACCCACACCCGATGGGCATGTCCTGGCCACTAAGAGTGTGTTACTCCCATCATTGGAAAGTTGCGTCTGCATATTCAGTCGTATGTGGACACAAAAGAGTTTTATATCATGCCTTTGGAAGGGTGTGATGCACTACTGGGAATCTCGTGGATGTTCACGATACATGGCGTGCTGGATGTCTTCGGCAAAACGATCACACTTCAGCATAGGGGCAAAACTCATGTTTTGGATGTAAAGCTCAAAGGGGAGTTTGTCCCTATTATATCTGCTTCGGCTATCAGTTCTGTAATTAAACATCATCTTTCTGCGTACTTGGTTTTTGTACATGATGTTTCAAATAGTTGTCAGACAAATTTATCTATGTTAGATAAAGGAAGGTCAGCATTTTTGTGAGAGTTTAATGACTTTTTTTTATTCATTACCGTATCAGTTCTGTAATTAAACATCATCTTTCTGCGTACTTGGTTTTTGTACATGATGTCTCAAATAGTTGTCAGTCAACTTTATCTATGTTAGATAAAGGAAGGTCAGCATTTTTGTGAGAGTTTAATGACTGTTTTTTTTATTCATTACCGTCACAATTGCCACCGGAGAGGCCTGAGGACCATGCGATAGATTTGGTGCCAGGGTGTAGCCCACCAAACAGACCTCCCTACAAGGTTAGTGCAACTCAGCAGAAAGAGATTATGGGCCAGGTTGAGGAGCTTTTAGGGAAGGGGCTGATTCAGCCTAATTCTTCACCTTTTTGCTCATAGTGTAGAAGAAGGATGGCTCTTGGCACATGTGTATTGATTACCGTGCGTTGAATAAGAATACCATCAAGAATAGATTTCCTATCCCAAGCATTGATGATATTCTTGACCGTTTAAAGGGTGCTGCAATTTTCACCAGGATAGTGAAATCGGCTCGTAGGGCGGTAGACGTAGGCTTTCACCTGAATTCTTTACTTTACTTTAGACTTTAGGACACAGAGAAACCTTTGCAGAAAGAACTTGTGACGGGAATTATCACTTAAAACACACACACGGCTCGAAAGCTAGATTACTCTGAGCAGACGCCGACACCTGTTGGCCCCAAAGACTGGCGCCCCTTTCGGTATTTCTTTATTGTATTCAAAGAGGGAATAAAACCTGTGATTTCGTAGGAGCTGTCCAACATAATCCTGGGCTGAAAATGACTCGTTCTGGCCCGATTTCGGTAACATAACTGTATTAGGACGCTTCACAGACAGTATCCCCGCGCAATAGATGACTTTCCCGATGCATACAGACACTTAGCAAAACCAGGCGAGAATCTGCAGCACGCTGAATTCTCTGTTTTCTGCCCTGAAAATGTGTCAAATCACCTGTATAGCGGTCCCTTCGCGTCCCTGGACCTCTTGGGGGTATTAGGGACCGTTTAGGGCCGAAACCCTAAACCTGCAAAAATACACAGCTGGCTGTATTTCCCTGTTTTGGGCTCCGTTTCGCGAGCCAGTCACATCCGTAGCAAGTCCTCGAGCTCCCGCACCTGGAGGGCTACTTGCCCTTTGAATCGGAGGAGATTTCTAACGTGAAACCTCTCTGAATTCACTTGTACCTATGGGGTATTAGCAACTAGCTAATCTAGTACCTGTGCAAGAGGCTCTTGCCTCGGCAATCACGCATGAACCCACACAACTATACATAGGTCAAATGAAAAGCCCTCTTGTGGGGCATCACATAACTGCACGGAGGGGAGAGAGAGAGAGAGAGAGAGCAGTGAATGTTGTGCAAGGCTTCAGTTCTTGCACTTCACTGTACATAGAGGATAGGCAAGCACACAGTAGCTTTGGTACCTGCAACAATCCACCATTCGGCTGAAAAATGCAGCCCCACGTTTTGTTTTAATGCTTCTCTCTCTTAAGTTGGAAAATGCCCAAAAATGTGAAAGGTGACACTCATGCATTAATTCCCCGCTTTGGACCTTTTGGTCTAAAAATATCTCAATCGGTTGCTCAGTTGACTTAGCGGCAGAGTAATGAAATGTTCCTCTTGTCATTCCGAAGCTAATGACGCGAACAGATTTCAAGGCCCAAAATAGGGTTCTCGATTCAGAAGGAGAGAGGTAATTCCCTTTCTTGGGCTGATTTGGCTTTGTTTTTGCATCGGAGGCGGTTCTTTTCTTCTTTTGAGAAGAAGAAGTAGAAGTAGGTTGTTCATGGAGAGCCTTCTACTTGGCATGATAGGTGCTTTGCTCCATCTTCCTCAGAGTACCCTTGTCATGTATACCATCAGCTATGCAAGCTGATTCCTTAAGTATCTGCAAGTTACCTCGAGGGTAAAGCTTCATAGCCTTTTGCAAGGCTTCATGCAATCCTGCTTAAAACTTGCGCATCTTCTCCGAATCTTCAATCTTCTTGATTGGGGTGACTTTCAAGAGAACGTCCCAAAACCTATCCACGTAGCGTGGAACAGTTTTGTTCACTGACTATGAGAGTCCATCCCATTCTTTCTTTACTTCTTCCTCATAGTCTGGAGGAAGGAATTGTGCATAGACCTCCTCTTGAAAGGGGTATAATCTTGGGGTTTGCGTTTTTCTAGGATCAGGGTTAGCCACCAACTGCTGGCGGTGCCTTTCAAGTACATATTGACATGGCGAAGCTTCGACCTTTCCTTAAAGTTCCCTTCTGCAAATGCAACTTCAAATTGGCAGATGAAAGCCAAAGCTTTGTCATTATCACGCCGTTCGTTGTAGGTGTCAAATTTTACAACTTTGTCACCTAACTTGAATGTTTTCTGCTTATGGTGCTTCTTCTTATGATACTCCTTCTTTCTATGCTTAGACTCCTTGTGGACAGGAGTCCTTTCCCTCGACTGCACTTCCTGCTGCGGCGGATCGTCAAGGAACATGTCCTCTAGAGCGACTATGTCATCTAGATCCTTCATGAAAGAAAACTGAGGAGAATAAGGAGCATCCTGCTCTTGAACCTTTGCATTAAACCGCACATGACGTTATAGAGGTTTCTTCTATTTCTCGTGCATGCAGAGGAGGTTCCAATTAAAGAATCTTTCTTTGGTTCTTGCGTCTTTGGGTTCTGCGGGATTTCTCTTGATCCCATCGGCACTTTCTCCTTCCCTTTCTCAAGGGTATGGAGAATCTTCTGGACTTCTAGATAGGAGAGAGCTTTTGCAACCCTGCCACCTGCTGTTGAAGGATAGTGAACTCTATCTCAATCCCTTCCATTTCTGCAGTTTTCCAAGAGTCGTCAATCCCTTAAGAAAGAGAGCTTTTTGCAACTCTGCCACCTACTGTTGAAGGATAGTGAACTCTATCTCATGTCCTTCCATTTTTGCAGTCTGCCAAAAGTTGTCAATCCCTTAAAAAAGAGAGGAATGACCTTTGCTCTCATACCACTGTCACAAAAATACGGAAGCATAAACTGACTTTTAATTACACTTCAAATACTCAAGAGAATTGGAGAGAGAGAGAGAGAGAGAGAGAGAGAGAGAGAGAGAGAGAGAGACAGAGAGAGAGAGAGAGAGAGAGAGAGCTTGACACTTCATTGGGGACCAGAAGATGGGTTGGTCCCTCGCCCCCCCCATAAAGAGATTATATTTATTACTAAGGGAGAAGCTTTACAAGCAAAGGAACGGAGAAAAGCCCGTCCTCTATTCTTTCTTTGTTGTTTTTCTGCTTCTGACTGAGAGAGTAAAAAAACTACTCTAGGACTACTGAGAGGATTTTCCCTGATTTTGGGAAGCTCTCATAAGCGAGAGTCTATCTTCCACAAAACTCCACAGAAGCTCTCAAAAATGAGTGTCTACCTCCCGCTAACTCTGTCCCTTTATGCATAATCATTCCTGCAATAAGAACAAGGGAGAAACACGCAAAATGCACACACATATGCTTGCTGTAATTTTCTACACATAAGCTGAAAATGTTACCTGAGAGTTCCAATGCCGGAATAGAGACTTTTCGCGATGAAATCACACCAAACTTTTTGTACGCGTAGTGTAGGTAGAGAAGAACTAGGTTCTATGAGTACTTTGCTGAGAATTTGCAGCAACTAGGCGTGAGAGAAAGAGAGTTTCCTTCTACTTTTCGCGATGGATCTTCCCCCACAGTAGCCTAAGATCAAGAGAAACCTTGTTCTAGGTGATGGGAGCTCCAGGACTCCACATACACCACAAGGGCTGATTCTCAAGCTTCAATGGAGAGCTCTGGTGCATAGAGAACGCTCATTTTAGGGGGGGTAGGTGCATTGCCAACCTATGAAGAGGGGGAGGGGGTGCTCCTATATAGCCAACAAGAAGAGAGGGAGGGTGAGAGTGAGAGTGAGAGTGAGAGTCACTTTGCATTGGTAAGTGTGCCAAGTGGCACACTTATTTAATAACTTAAAAACCATTCAACTTTCACATTTAAAAGTTCATAGGCTATTAATGCAATGTGCAAATTAACTCACAACTGCACGCGTGGATGCTGCTTATGAAAACGTTAGCTGCTCCTCGACACAATGCCGTACCAGCACTGCTCCGACATTACCTGTTCACACTTGTCCGGCCATTAGGTCCGGCACAAACAATTAAAATTAGTTTAATTGACTTATCCTAAGGCCTTGGAATTAATCCAGGCCTTACAATTACTGTTCTAAGGACCCCATCTCATTCCTGTGCTCGCACTAATGGGCATAATTTTTTGAGCCTGAAATCTAAGGCTACTATCTACCCCTTATTGAAGACCCGATTTCCCAATCACTAGGGCTTCAGGGTATTGTCTGCTAGGGTCTCCCTGAGGTGCTCTGGCTCAAGTTTGGACGCACCTAAGGGCCTAAACTACTACTTCTATTATGATGTGCACACAACTAATTAGATAACTATTTTCTCGTAAATAAATTAATTATTTACAAAGTCTGACATTGTTACAACTTGAGAGGCTAAGTGTTGGGTACTGCGGATACTTGGTGCCTGGTGCTACGTCGACGACGACGCCGATGACGACGACGATGATACTTGCTAGAGATGCTTGTACGGTGAGCCTATGGCTGAATGCTGAAATGCTAGGGAATGCCGAGGCTGAAATCTACAACCGGGACGAGGTTATGGGCTGCATGCTGAAAACACCGGTGCTAAAGGGCTGAAAACGCTGATGAGAAGGGCTGGAAAACGTTGGGTACTTGGTGCTTGGTACTACTTGATGCTGTGGAACTGCTTTTTCCTTGTCTCTTCTGCCTTCTCCTAGCGTTGCATAGGCTACTTATATGGGTGCATAGTGCTGGGTCGATGTCACAAACTGATGACATGGCGGACTCCCGTGAAATGCGTCGACAGGCTGACATGGCAGCTGGCCAGCAAAAATCCCGCCGGAAAACGCGTTGGCAGGCCATTCCGCTTTTTGCGCTGACCAGCCATACGGATTTCCGAAAATTACGCTGAGAAGCTTTTGGGCATTATGCTTTAAATTTTAAGAAGCTTTTGGAGATTACTGCTTTTCAGTTTGAGAAGCTTTTGGGGCTTTGCTTTTAGCATCCCTTGTAAATTCTTTATAAGTGGCCTTTGGAGCTCACTTCTCAGAGCATCTGGACGCAGAGCCTGAGACTGAGCACCCGCGGGCTCTCTTTGTACTTTGCACAAAGATTAAATAAACAGAAATACCGAAAGGGGCGCCAATGTTTGAGGACAATACCTCTTGGCACGGAACTATGCCGGGCCATGTCTTTGTGAACTGTTTTGAAGTAAATCTCTGTTGTGTCGCGGTAGAATCTTGACTCGGGGTGTCCAAGTTTGTTACAGTGGTATCAAAGCGCGGCCGATTTCTCTTCGATCGGGAAATCCAATCCTTTTCTTGCGACACTTATGGATTCCAACAAGAATCAATCTACTACTTCTACATCTGCTAATGCGGGAGGAGACCACGAAGAAGATTTTGATGATTTAACAAAGGAAGAGTACGGGCCACCTCGGCCTACTCAGTACAAACTTGAAGAGATGGAACGTCGACAGCAGGTTGACGAGTACACAAAGCAGATCTTTAAATTTGCGAAGGATCCGCAGTTTGCAAAAATTTTGTCTCAGCAATCCATCGCAGAAGTGCACACCCAGTGGCAGAAAGCCACGGAACCACCCATTAAACCGACAATAAAGAAACCTTCTTTCTCCGAGGATGTTTACAGAGCAAGAATTGCACAGTCAGATCAGCCAGCATTTTCAGATTCAGCCCGCTGTCCGCAGATTTCAGCGTCTGCGTTTTCAGTGCATTGTCGTCGCATTGCCGTCCTCGCCAACACAGTGTCACAATTCAGCAGTAAGCAGATTTGCAGATTTCAGCCCTAGCATTTTTAGATTTCAGCCCGTCATCGACATCGTTGGCGAGTCCATTGCATCTAGACCATTTGTTATGTCCCGCTCACAGGAGAGGCGATCTCGCCCAGATGCCGTCGGGATGGGCGTCCAGTGTTCGGGCGAACGTAGTGTGAACACGGCCAGTGTGGCCGGCCATTATTATAAAAGGGAGGCCAAGGCCTCATTTGCAGTTATCCACCCCCACTGGCAGAGTGTCAGTGGTTAGCCCGTGAGGCTAGGAGTGCGCGAGGTCACCTCGAGTGTAAGGTGCAGCGGAATGAATGTTGTATTTTCTCAAGATTAGTGATCTTTATTGCTCAAGGTTCCTTTTAGTTCTTAGGGAAGGAGAGAGCCTTCCGTCTTGTAGAGTGTTGTGATCACGAACAAAGTGAGTGGATATTGTGCATGCAAGTGAATGAGACTGAGAGAAGGAGAGAGAAGAGATACGACACCCGAGAGGTTGTAAAACCCTCCTCCGAAGGCACCACTCTCGTCGACGAGAGTGGTCTACTTTGATTGCACAAAGGTGTACAATGCGAATGCAATGGACTGATGCAACTTGGACTATGCCGATGACGACGACGGTGGTGACGACGACGACTTGATGGCTGAAATCTGGGATCTTCTAGGGCTGAATTCGGTGGTCTTCTTGGTGGCTGAAAATGGCTGTTTTCATGCTGTTTTTATGGCTGAATTTTACTGTTCTTGTCGGGGCTGACTTGATGAAGAAAAACGCTGGAGTCACTGGTCCTAGGCTGCGTTTTTGGGTGGGTTAGCTTGGCTGAAAAAACGCTGGACAGCAGGTCTATGGGATGCTGAAAAACGCTGGTATGCAGCACTCCTAGCGTTAGTGGTTGATTGCAAAAACGCTGAAATGCAGGGGCAAAAACGCCAGCATATAAGGTTGATGGCGATGCTAGGCTGTAGGGGGGAACGCCAAGAGATGGGTCCTGATGGCGATAGCTAACTGTTGTGGAGGAAACGCCAGATGGGGGGAGATGGATGGCGATGGATCTTGATGCTGAGGGGGGTACTGCTGAGAAGCTGCCTGTTAAGCGGGAAGCTCCTGCTGCCTCTTCTGCCAGAAAGTGCTAACTTGGGTTTGCTTATATATTAACTTAGCAAAATTGCCCTACCTACTTTTGTTGGAAAGTCACTTAAAAATAATAAGTGAAAATAACCAATAAATAGAAAAATAGGCTAAATGCACTGGAAAATTCCCCTAACTGATGCTAATGGATTCTGATGGGAATTCCGATGATCATGTTGTGTGCAACCGGAGGATATGCATCTATGCTAAGTGACTGGGCATGCACGGTCTACGAATAGACTCACAAAAGTGCCAGATCACTGCTAATCTAAACTGACTTGATTGACGGGAACCCTGCTATGGTGTAGCTTGTCCACGGACACATAGGGTTGGGATGTGTCACGTGACATCCCCTCCTTTTCAAAGTGAGGTACTAGTACTGAACTGTATGGCGTCGAGGGAGATCGCCAACAGCATCCGGAATCCTGGAAGGGACTCTTCGCTGGCCCACTCTGCTGTGTGGGTCGAGCGGTACTTGAACTTCATAAAGGTCTGCAACGCTTTCTTCTTTGGGCCGCGCCGAAAGCGACACAAAGTCTTCTGAATCTCCTTTCTTGCTTCAACTGTCTAGAGTCCTGCTTCTTCCGTCTTCAAGAATCTCCATGGCTGAAAATTCTTGAAACCATCTCCAACGTGTCAAGTTTGAAGGCTTACCCAGTTCTTCTTCTTCTTCTGATAGTTCTTCTAGCTCTTCAGACTCGAGCGAAGAAGACAGAAAAAGCAAAAAGCGAAGCAAGAAACAAAGCTTTGGAAAGGGCAAGAAAAAGGCAAAGAAGGCTAAATCTCGCCCAGAGACTGACAGTTCTATTGAGGACTCGTCTACAGACAGCTCAGATTCTCATGATGGAAACTTTTATGCGAACAAGAAGAATTTTTACAAAGCTAACCAGTATGACTTTCTCGAAAATAAAAGCAAGAAAGTCCGAGAGTTTAAGGAAGGTGGCCACTCGATCAAGTTTGATACTTTTTCAAGATACTCAGATGCTTCGAAGGCTTTGTCTTTTATACAACAATTTGACATCGCTTTCGCGGTAGGACGCTATTCAGAGTACTCCAAGATTCGGAGAGCTGCCTCTTACTTTAAGAGGAATGCTCGTACTTGGTGGTCCACGCTTCTTTTAAACAAGACTGCGCCAGTTAAATGGCTGAAATTTAAAAAGCTTTTTATTTCTTCTTGGTTGACGCAAGAATATGAACGAGATATACGAGCTGCTTGGAACCATCTTCGGATGACCAAGAAAGATACAATCAATGCTTATTGTGAAAGATTCTGGAGCTCTTTTCTACCCGCCCCTTCATTCAAGAAGATCTCGTTCAGAGAACAGATTGAGCGGTTTACTTTGAGACTACCTATAGAGATCCGAGATCACTGCTTGGAACAGAAGTCAACTTCTATTCAGGAGTTGATGAGTCATGCGAAGCGAGGATTTGCCATTCACTCTGGCAGTCTGACCTACCCCACAGATGAGGCCATGACACAACGAGCCGAACAGACTTCTGGGAATGAAAGTAGAAGGAAAAAAGAGCAACCCCTAGAGAAGAAGGATGCATGACCCAAGCTTACTCCTCAGGAGAAAGCTCGCTTCATTAGAGAGGGGAAGTGCTTTGGATGCAGGGAACATGGACATATCTCCGCGAAGTGCCCTAAAAAGGCACAGAAAGAACAAAATGATAAGAACGACGACAGGCCTGAGAGTTCGAGAGCAGCTAAGGAACGTGGCAGAAAAGGCAGATAGAAAAGCAGAATTGGTACCACATGGCGTGGGACTTGCACCGAATCAAATGAATGAAAGTACAAACTTTGCCGCTTTTTGGGACAAAGTGAAGGATCGGGAAGCTCTTTTGAAGGAGCCAAGGCCAACTTCTTTTCACTTGGAATTGGCGGCTCGATTTGGAATTACGTCCGACAGACCGACGCCACAGGCGGAGGTAGTTCGACTGGCACCCGGACGGGATGTTGCCATTACACTGAGCATTGGCAAACTTCATTTGCAATGATAGGGGTGTTCATGGCACCCCAGTGACGTTCTACTCGCAATCCCTTGGTACCACCAGAACTACGCCGTGGTTGATTACCGGGCCAAGAAAGCGACTTTGACAAATGAAGGGCTCAGAGAATTGTACTTGATGAACTTCAATTTCTTTACTCATTCTTTTGGGAGAGAACGGAACGATGGATAAAGGTCGAATATGTGTTGACCTGAACAAAAGAACGCCAAGATTTTTCTCCACACTCATACCGATTGCTTTCAGAGGGCCTGAAGATCAAACCATTGATTTGATACCTGGAAGCACGCCACCGAATCGGCCACCTTACCGTGTGAGCCGAGTACAGAATGAAGAGATTATGAACCAAGTGAAAGACCTCTTGGAAAAGGGTCTTGTCCAGCCTAGTACTTCACCGTATTGCTCTCCAGTGTTGTTGGTTTTGAAGAAAGACGGATCTTGGAGAATGTGCATCGATTATAGAGCTCTCAACAAAATCACCATCAAGAACAGATTTCCGATCCCTAGGATCGATGATATACTCGACAGGTTACGGGGATCCTCGTGCTTTAGCAAGATTGACTTGAAGAGTGGATATCATCAGATCAGGATCACGCCGGGAGACGTCTACAAGAAAGCTTTTCGGACTACTTTTGGGTTATTTGAGTTTTTGGTGATGCCTTTTGGCTTAACACCAATGCTCCTGTGACATTTAACCGGATGATGGACAGGATTTTTCAAGAGTACAGACTATTTGTTGGCACTTTCTTTGACGACATCATTGTTTTCTCCAAGAATGAGGCAGAACACAAAGATCATCTGCTTCAGGTCTTTCAAGCATTACCAGATCACAAGTTAGTGATTAATGCAAAGAAAAGTGAATTTTTCCTACCAGAGATACACTTTTTGGGACACATTGTGTCAACAACAAGAGTGCAAATGGATCCGACCAAGATAGAGACTATCCGTGATTGGCCCGATTTGAAGAACGTCCATGAAGTTAGAAGCTTCTTGGGACTGTGTTCGTACTACATGCGGTTCATACGAAAGTTTGCAGAGGTTGCTTCCCCTTTGCATATCTTGACACAGAAAGGAGTACCTTTCTCGTGGGGATCCACAGAGGTGACTGCCTTTCAGACATTGAAAGAGAAATTGACTACAGGACCAAATTTGACTTTGCCGGACTTGCAGAAGTCATTTCAAGTATTTTGTGATGCTTATGGTCGTAGTCTGGGTGCGGTCTTGATGTAAGAAGGCCATGTCATTGCTTACGAGAGCCGATTTTTCCCTAGGCCGGAGATGACAGCACAGATATATGAGAAAGAGCTTTTGGCAGTGATCCATGCTCTTACTCAGTGGCGGCACTACCTACTCGGAGCGGATTTTACTGTCTTTACAGACAATCAAAGTTTGCGCTACTTCTTGTCACAATAGCAGCTTTCGGAAAAGCAGATGCGGTGGGCGAACATCTTGTCACAGTTCCACTTCCGGATTGTCCGTGTGCAGGGACAGAAGAATGTGGTGGCAGATGCTTTGTCTCGGAAACCGTTGGTTCTGGCTATTTCCGCGATACATCATAGGAGCTTCGAGGATATGGTCGATCAGTATGCCACAGATACAGATTTTGCAGATATTTTCACACAGATACGGGATGGGGAGACAGTAGCTCGATACTCCCTTCGCGAAGGCTACTTGATGAAAAAGACTATGTTGTGCGTTATAGAGCCGTTGAGGGAAAAGGTTATGATTGAATGCCACTGTCCACCATTTACGGGTCACCGCGGCATTGCTACCACCATGCAAGGGGTAGAGAGATATTTCTTTTGGCCGAGACTCAAGAAAGATGTGGAAGAGTTTGTGCGCAGTTGCTTGGTATGCCAGAAGGTCAAGTTTGACAGGCATAAGGCACAACGATTGTTACACCCTTTACCCATACCCACCCGCCCCTGGAAAAGTATTGAAATGGATTTCATTTTTGATCTCCCGAGAACACAGAATGATCACGATGATTTTCTGATTACATGGCACGTCTGAGACGATTGTCTCTGACAGAGACCCCAGATTTATGAGTTTGTTTTGGAAGGCAATTTGGGAGAACATTGGCACGCGGTTGCAGTTCTCGTCATCGTTCCACTTGCGGACTGACAGGCAATCTGAGATTGCCAATTCAGTGGTTTTAGATTTATTGAAGTCTTGTATCTCGGATCAGAAGACTCAATGGGAAAGAACTTACCTTTGGTGGAATTTGCCTACAATAACACGATACACTCTTCCACAGGGAAGACACATTCTGAGATTGTTGAAAGTGCTGCGAAGGTTCCATCCTTCCTGAGCACGAAAGATTAGATATTTGAAGCGGATGAATATTCGCGAGATTTGGATACGGCTTTTGCCAAGGTTCGCGAGACTTTGTAGGAGTCTCAAGAACGACAGAAAAAGGCAGCGGATCGCCATTGTCGCGACATGATTTTGAAGGAGGATGATTGGGTGCTCTTAGGTTTTGAGAAGGCACGCCTACGAAAGAAAAAGGAAAAGGAGAGGCTTTTTCCAAAGCTTAATATGCGATACTATAGAACTTTCCAGATTACTGTAAAGATAAATGATGTCTCCTTCCGATTGAAACTGCCAGATACTTGGAGGATTCACAATGCATTGCATGTGAGTCTCTTGAAACCTGTTAAGGGTGATGTGCCTGATGATGGGGAGCCTGATGAGCAACCTGAAGTGGAACAAAACGAGGAGATCCTTGTTCATGAACAGATTTTGGCACATAACGATACGAAGAAAGGTAAAGTCCGAAGGCGGTTCTTGGTTAAGTTCCAGAACTTTCCTGCATTTGATGCGAAGTGGATGGAGGAGGAGGACCTAGCAGATACTCCTCGGATTGTGAAACTTTACCTCGATGTTTTGGTTTAGCATAGTCTACTCCAAACGGAACCCAGAAATTCAGCTTGGCCGAAGATCTGGTGCAGTGGGATGCACAAGAGGAGAGTCACTCCACTCCTTTGTCAACAGATGCCTTGATTTTGATACTAAAGTCACTGATGTCTCTTTGAGCTTCAGGGATACTGAGAGCTGACAGTATTCTGCTGGATGACTTTATGAAATGGAATTCCTGATTATGATACTGAAATGGACTTCTTGTGAGTGCAGGAACTGATAGCCGAAATGACTGCAGCATTTTGGTCTGATTGATCTCGAATAGACATGGTTGCAATAGGGGTTAGTCAATCGAACATCGATGAGGTCCCGATTGGACCTAGATGTGATTGCTAGCTACATTGTCGATAAATCATGGTCTAAGATCCGAATGAATGTTGAATGTCATGTGATGTCCTGTGATGTCTGGTGATGTCCTATGATGTCGTGTGATGTGACTGTCGATTTTGTACATGTGCTAGATGTGTGTTCCTAGTACGTAGGTACTAACAGTCAGTGTCTGCTAAGACGGTTTATGGCTTTTGTCGGTTTTGCAGACATAATCGCGATCAATTACAATGCTTTCAACAGGGGGCTATGTCACAAAGTGATGACATGGCGGACAACAGAAACCCTAATTTCTGCCAGAAACCCTAAAATTCTTGCAAACCCTAATTTCTGCTAGAAACCCTAATTTCCGAAAATCGCGGAGGCTATAAATATATATATATATATATATAATGATGAGCGACGCGAATCTTGCTTTTTACTCTACGCAAGAGAAAGGAAGAGAATGCTTTTTTTTTAATATAAAAAAAAAAAGAGAGGAGCTTGAGAGAGAAGAGCTTTTGAGCTCTTATGCTTTTAACTGGAAAGCTTTTGGGGCTCTGCTTTTGGGCATCCCTTGTCCCTTTAAATACGTGGTGAGGACTTCACTTCTCAGAGCATCTAGACGCAGAGTTTGAGAGTGAAACCCTAACCGCTCTCTTGTACTTTGATGATTGATTAATATAAAAAGAAATACCGAAAGGGGCGCCAATCTTTGGGGCCAATATCTCTAGGCACGGAACTCCGCCGGGCCAGTGCAAATCTATTGTGATCTGTGAATTGTTTTGAAGTGGTTATTTGGTGTTGTCGCGGTTGATTCTTGACTTGGAGTGTCCAAGTCTGTTACAGCCCAGTGCACTTATAAATGCCCTTGGCCAAAAACAGAACATGAAAAGTTGCAGTAACGTCGAGATGTCAACGCCATTCGTAGCACAAATCACAGAAGTCTATACAGCCTGCAATGTCATCAGTTCACATGCAATTTTTGGGGTCCCGCTTTATTTTTTAAGGTTTTATGTCACAAGACAGGCACCACGTGCCAATAGAAAAGAACAGACTGAACAGACTTTTAGCACTTTAATAACAACTGAACTGAGAGAGAGAGAGAGAGAGAGAGAGAGAGAGAGAGAGAGACGACACGCGACACGGAGTGGCGGAATTCCACCCAGAGAGTATTGGCCTCAAACCTTGGTGCCCCTTTCGGTATTTCTTTATATTGCATCAACACTGTACAAGCCGGTACTCCAGACTCTACACCTGTACTTGGACACTCCAAGTCAAGAATCAATCACGACAGCACCAAATAACCACTGCAAACAATTCACAGATCACAATAGATTTGCACTGGCCCGGCGGAGTTCCATGCCTAGAGATATTGGCCCCAAAGACTGGCACCCCTTTCGGTATTTCTTTTTGTATTAATCAATCATCAAAGTACAAGAGTGGTTAGGGTTTCACTCTCAAACTCTGCGTCCAGATGCTCCGAGAAGTGAGGCCCTCACCATTAATTTACAATTAAAAGGGATGCCCAAAAGCAGAGCCCCAAAAGCTTGCAAGCAAAAGCAGATTCTCTCTCTCTCAATGAGAGTCGGTAAAAAGCAAGTTCTCTTTTTCTCTCTCTTTCTTCCAAATCATAGCAAAAAGTTGAGATTTGCGTCGCTCAAAATTTCCCCAAAAAAAAAAAATCACCTCCGCGATTTCCAGAAATTAGGGTTTGCAAGAATTTTAGGGCTTCTGGTAGAAATTATGGTTTCTGCTGTCCGTAGCCACGTCATCAGTTTGTGACATACCCCCCTCTTGAAAGCATTGTAATCGACTGCGATTACGCCTACAAAACCGACAAAAGCCATAAACCGTCTTAGTAGACATTGACTGTTAGTATCTACGTACTAGGAACACACATCTAGCACATGTACAAAATCGACAATCACATCACACGACATCACAGGCCATCACATGACATTCAACATTCATTCGGATCTTAGAGCATGATTTATCGGCAATGTAGCTAGCAATCACATCTAGGTCCAATCGAGACCTCATCGATGTCCGATTGACTAACCCCTACTGCAACCATGTCTATTCGAGATCAAGTAGACCAAAATGCTGCAGTCATTTCGTCTATCAGTTCCTGCACTCAAAAGAAGTGAAGAAACAAATCAGTATCATTATCAGGAATTCCATTTCATAAAGTCATCCAACAGAATACGACAGCTATCAGTATCCCTGAAGCTCAAAGAGACATCAGTGACTTTAGTATCAAAATCGAGGCATCTGTTGACAAGGGAGTGGAGTGACTCCCCTCTTGTGCATCCCACTGCACCAGATCTCCGGCCAAGCTGAATTTCTGGGTTCCGTTTAGAGTAGACTATGCTAAACCAAAACATCGAGGTAAAGTTTCACAATCCGAGGAGTATCTGCTAGGTCCTCCTCCTCCATCCACTTCGCATCAAATGCAAGAAAGTTCTGGAACTTAACCAAGAACCGCCTTTGGACTTTACCTTTCTTCGTATCGTTATGTGCCAAAATCTGTTCAGGAACAAGGATCTCCTCGTTTTCTTCCACTTCGGGTTGCTCATCAGGCTCCCCATCATCAGGCACATCACCCTTAACAAGTTTCGAGAGACTCACATGCAATGCATTGTGAATCCTCTAAGTATCTGGCAGTTTCAATCGGAAGGAGACATCGTTTATCTTGTCAGTGATCTGGAAAGGTCCGTAGTAACGCATACTAAGCTTTGGAAAAAGCCTCTCCTTTCCCTTTTTCTTTCGTAGGCGTGCCTTCTCAAAACCTAAGAGCACCCAATCATCCTCCTTCAATTTCAAGTCGCGACGATGGCGATCCGCTGCCTTTTTCTGTCGTTCTTGAGACTCCTGCAAAGTCTCGCGAACCTTGGCAAAAGCCGTATCCAAATCTCGCGAATATTTATCCGCTTCAAATATCTAATCTTTCGTGCTCAAGAAGGATGGAACCTTCGCAACACTTTCAACAATCTCATATTGGCATCTTCCCCGTCGAAGAGTGTATCGTGTTATTGTAGGCAAATTCCACCAAAGGTAAGTTCTTTTCCCATTGAGTCTTCTGATCCGAGATACAAGACTTCAATAAATCTAAAATCACTAAATTGGCAATCTCAAATTGCCCGTCAGTCTGCAAGTGGAACGATGACGAGAACTGCAAGTGCATGCCAATGTTCTCCCAAATTGCCTTCCAAAACAAACTCATAAATCTAGGGTCTCTGTCGGAGACAATCGTCTCAGACGTGCCATGTAATCGAAAAATCATCGTGATCATTCTGTGTTCTCGGGAGATCAAAAATAAAATCCATTCTGCTCTCTTCCTCTCCCTCCCACTCTCTCAAATCTCTCCCTCTCCCTCTCACTCTCTCGAGTCACTCCCTCTCACTCTCTCAAGCTCTCTCTCTCTCTCATCTTCATCTAGTCATAGCAAGGTTGAATGGTCTTCAAAACGAGTTTTTTGTGAGTATTAGAGTCAAAGCACTCTAATACTCCTTGTATTTAAACACAAGGAGCTAAAAAATGCACTATTTGGGTGTTTTTTAACCTCCCGTTCCGGACCCCTAGCCGTTCCCCCGTTCCGCGGGGATCCCGTCGCCGTTCCCGTTCCGCGTTCCGGGTAACTATGCTTTGAAGCCTCTGTAAAGTTTCCCCCTGCATAGGCCTTGTCAAACTGCTGGAGGAATGAGAGAGCCTTCTTCCTATCATCAACGCCTGTAAAGGTCGTGAAAGTCACACCTTTGCCACCTTCTTTGTACGGAGTTGGCCTCTCTAGCGGCGTTGAGTTGTCATATGGAAGTGACTGAAACATGGGAACACTGTTAGGGTTCATCTGTGTTCCCTGACCGCAATTAAGTTGATCTGGAAATGCCATATTTGGCTGCTGATTTGTAATTCCAGCCATACCAAAATTTGCCTGTGGCATCCCAAATTGGCCCTGAGTGCTTTGAAACCCTGGTAGCATGCCCGTGACACCATACATGGGGTTAGGCATCATCGTTTGAGCACCCCCGAACACTGTTCCTGGCGTGTAAAACTGATTTCCAGGTGCATGACCAGCCATGCTCTGGAATACCGATCCACCTCCAAAATAGCCACGGTGTACTGAAGGTGGTGGGAAGACTTGTTGCATAGCCTGTAGGTTGCTTCCCTGCCCATTAGAACCAGCTATAGGCTGCTGAAAAGCGGCTGGCTGAACTGGTACAGCTTGAAAGACTGGCATCTCAACCACCTGTTCTTGCACCTTAGGCACAGGTTGTGAAGACTGCATGTTCTCCGTCAAGTGTACAGGTGTTTCCATTGACTGTGCAGTATGAATCACCTGTGCTCGAGCCTTAACAGGCTTTTGAATATGATCCAGTGACCCAACTTGCTCAGATGGAACAGGAGGTTGCAGAAAGGCTAAAAACCTCGGGTTCTGCATTACTTGTGTGAACATAGCCACAGCAGCAGCAACTGGGTCCTGAATATATCATCATCCGTCTGTGGTGGTCTTGAGGACTAACCCACTTCATGTGTCTGTTGACCCTGTGAAGAGGAAATCTCTTCAGTCACATCATCTGGTCTGTCAGCCATAATTGCAATTTCCTGTGTCTGGTCTATGATCCCCTGTGTCTTCAAGCCCAAACTAACCAAGGCTCACTTCTATGGAAAAAAGTGATTTAATCCCGTCGATGGAACCATGAAACCGGCCTGTTCAATCCAAAAAGGGCGGTAGACTTTAAACGTAAACCTTATTTGCTTTCACCCATTTAATTTGTCGTCCACTTTACCTGTACTTTCAAGACACAACAAAGGGGAGAGGGATACAAGCTGCTAGATTGCACCTGTATGAGTAGACCGACACCAGATTGGCCCCTAACTTAGGCGCCCCTTTCGGTATTTCTTTATTCTTCAAAAGAGGGAATAAACGTTGTGAATCCCTACGAGCTGCCCCGCACAAACTTGGCTGAATTTCAACTGTTCCGGCCCGATTTCGGTAACATAATTGTACTAGGATCCTTCACAGTCAGTATCCCCACGCATTGACTGACTTTCCCGACGCATATGGGCACTTTGCAAAACCTGGCGAGAATCTGCAGCACGTTGAATTCTCTGTTTTCAGCCCCGAAAAATGCGCCAGATCACCTGTACAGCGGTCCCCTCGCGTCCCCGAACCTCCTGGGCGTATTAGGGACCGTTTAGGGCCAAAACCCTAAACCTGCAAAAATACACAGCAGGCTGTAATTTACTGTTTCGGGCTCCGTTTCGCATGCCGGTCGCATCCGTAGCAAGTCCTCGAGCTCCTGCACCTGTAGGGCTACTTTTGCCCTTTGAATCGGACGAGATTTCTGGCGTGAAACCTCTCCGAATTCACCTGTACCTGTGGGGGATTAGCCGCTAGCTAATCCAGTACCTGTGCAAGAGGCTCTTGCCTCGGCAATCGCGCATGAACCCACACAAATGTACATTAGTCAATTGAAAAGCCCACTAGAGGGGCATAACATACTGCCATAGGGGAGAGAGAGGGCAGTGCGTAGCGTGCAGGGCATCACTCCTGGCACCGCACTTTACATAGGAGGGAAAGCAAGCACTCCACAGCTCTTAACCTGTGACAGAAGCTGAAAATGAGCCTCTCCTAGCTTAAAAATCAGCGCCACTTCTTGTTGCATGAGGAAAATGCACCAGAAGGTGCCACTTGGCACATTTACAAGCATTTTCCTATTTCGGGGTTGCCGCCTACAAATCTCCCAGCCGGTTGCCCAGTTGACTTCACGGCGGAGTAAGAAAATGTTCCCCTTGTCATTCCGGAGGTAATGACGCAAACACATTTTCAGGTCCCAAAATAGCAATTCCCTAAATTTTAGGAGATGCTACCATTGTATCTTTCTAGGTCATCTGACCCTCTTTGTACACTGCAGCCACACCCAGAACTGAAATGTAGCCTCTGTAACAAAGGATTCCAATTTTGACCCCACTTGGCTAACCATAGTCCTTGTCCAATTTTTAGTGCTCTCTTGCCCTCAGGCCTGGACTCCCTCTGGACAGTTCCACACTAGCTATGCAATGCAGGGCAGTTAGATTTCCCGAGGGGTGTTCCAAAAAGAGGAAGTAAATAGATAATAAGAAAGAAATCAACAAAAAGGATAGATAGTAGTCACACGCTGGTGACACAAAGTGCCCCAAAAAGTGTATCTCTGAAGCAGATGATCTCTGTGGTCTGCCTCATTCTTGGAGAAAACAATGATATCATCAAAGAAAGTGCCAACAAATAGCCTGTGCTCTCGAAAAATCCTGTCCATCATCCGGTTAAATGTCGCAGGAGCATTGGTTAAACCAAAAGGCATCACCAAGAAAACTCAAATAACCCAAAAGTCGTCCGAAAAGCTGTCTTGTAGACGTCTTCCGACGCGATTCAGATCTGATGATATCCACTCTTCACACGCTGGTGACACAAAGTGCCCCAAAAAGTGTATCTCTGAAGCAGATGATCTCTGTGGTCTGCCTCATTCTTGGAGAAAACAATGATATCATCAAAGAAAGTGCCAACAAATAGCCTGTGCTCTCGAAAAATCCTGTCCATCATCCGGTTAAATGTCGCAGGAGCATTGGTTAAACCAAAAGGCATCACCAAGAAAACTCAAATAACCCAAAAGTCGTCCGAAAAGCTGTCTTGTAGACGTCTTCCGACGCGATTCAGATCTGATGATATCCACTCTTCAAGTCAATCCTGCTAAAGCACGAGGATCCCTGTAACCTGTCGAGTATATCATCAATCCTAGGAATCGAAAATCTGTTCTTGATGGTGATTTTGTTGAGAGCTCTATAATCAATGCACATTCTGCAAGATCCGTCTTTCTTCAAATCCAACAAGAGTGGAGAGCAGTACGGTGAAGTACCAGGCTGGACAAGACCCTTTTCCAAGAGGTCTTTCACTTGGTTCATAATCTTTTCAATTTGTGCTCGGCTCACACGATAAGGTGGCCGGTTCAGTGACGTGCTTCCAGGTATCAGGTCAATGGTCTGATCTTCGGGCCCTTTGAAAAGCAATCGGTATGAGTGTGGAGAAAAATCTTGGCGTTCTTTTGTTCAGGTCAACACATATTCAACCTTTATCCATCATTCCGTTCTCTCCCAAAAGAATGAGTAAAGAAACTGAAGTTCATCAAGTACAATTCTCTGAGCCCTTCATTTGTCAAAGTCGCTTTCTTGGCCCGGTAGTCAACTACGGCATAGTTCTGGTGGTACCAAGGGATTGCGAGTAGAACGTCATTGGGGTGCCCTGAACACCCCTGTCATTGCAAACGAAGTTTGCCAATGCTCGGTGTAATGGCAACATCCCATCCGGGTGCCAGTCGAACTACCTCCGCCTGTGGCGTCAGTCTGTCGGGCATAATTCCAAATCGAGCCGCCAATTCCAAGTGAAAAGAAGTTGGCCTTGGCTCCTTCAAAAGAGCTTCCTGATCCTTCACTTTGCCCCAAAAGCAACAAAGTTTGTACTTTCATTCATTAAATTCAGTGCAGGTCCCACGCCATGTGGTACCAGTTCTGCTTTTCTATCTGCCTTTTCTGCCACATTCCTCAGCTGCTCTCGAACGCTCAGGCCTGTCGTCGTCTTTATCATTCTGTTCTTTCTGTGCCTTTTTAGTGCACTTCGCGGAGATATGTCCCTGTTCCCCGCATCCAAAGCACTTCCCCTCTCTGATGAAGCGAGCTCTCTCCTCAGGAGTAAGGTTGGGTCATGCATCATTTTTCTCTGGGTTGCTCTTTTTTCTTTCTACTTTCATTCCCAGAAGTCTGTTCGGCTCGTTGTGTCATGGCCTCATCTGTGGGGTAGGTCAGACTGCCAGAGTGAATGGCAAAGCCCCGTTTCGCATGACTCATCAACTCCTGAATAGAAGCTGACTTCTGTTCCAAGCAGTGATCTCGGATCTCTGTAGGTAGACCCAAGGTAAACCGCTCAATCTGTTCTTTGAACGAGATCTTCTTGAATGAAGAGGCGGGTAGAAAAGAGCTCCAGAATCTTTCACAATAAGCATTGATTGTATCTTTCTTGGTCATCCGAAGATGGTTCCAAGCAGCTCGTACATCTCGTTCATATTCTTGCGTCAACCAAGAAGAAATAAAAAGCTTCTTAAATTTCAGCCATTTAACTGGCGCAGTCTTGTTTAAAAGAAGAGTGGACCACGAAGTACGAGCATTCCCCTTAAAGTAAGAGGTAGCTCTCCGTATCTTGGAGTGCTCTGAATAGCGTCCTCCCGCGAAAGCGATGTCAAACTACTGTATAAAAGACAAAGCATTCGAAGCATCTGAGTATCCTGAGAAAGTATCAAACTTGATCGAGTGGCCACCTTCCTTTTAAACTCTTGGACTTTCTTGCTTTTATCTTCGAGAAAGTCATACTGGTTGGCTTTGTAAAAATTCTTCTTGTTCGCATAAAAGTTTCCGTCATCGGAATCTGAGCTGTCTGTAGACGAGTCCTCAGTAGAACTGTCAGTCTCTGGGCGAGATTTAGCCTTCTTTGCCTTTCTCTTGCCCTTTCCGAAGCGTTGCTTCTTGCTTCGCTTTTTACCTTTTTTGTCTTCTTCGCTCGAATCCGAGGAGCTAGAAGAACTGTCAGAAGAAGAAGAACTGGGTACTCCTTCAAATCGAACACGCTTCTTCTGATTCTTTGCCTTGTCAAAAGTCGATTGACGACCCAAATAACCTGGAAAGTCAGTGCTTTTCTTTTGCTTTTTGGCTTTCTTCTGTGCGTCAAAAAGCTGAGCAATCCATGCATCAACCACCTCTTCTAGTTCCTTCTCTGAATATTGTTTGGGATCAGAAGGTTTCTTGAAAGCAAATTTAGGGGGTGATGTAGTGGTTTTCTACCACCACTGCTCATGCACTTCCTGAAAAGAAGTCTCGCTCATATATTTTGCCAATTTCGGATCCTTCCCAAAACTGAGCATCATCTTTGTTGCATCGCCGACCAATTGACGACGCTTCATCTCTCTTTGCTCCGCCTGAGTAGGCCGAGGCGGGCCATACTCTGTCTGAATCTTCGTTGTGATCCCAGCCCGCATCTCCAGATGCAGAGGGAGTCGACTGATCCTTGCGTGAAGCCATAGGTGCCGCGGAAAAAAAAAATTGGGGATCGGATTTCCCGTAGACGAGAAATCGGCCGTGCTCTGATACCACTGTAACAGACTTGGACACTCCAAGTCAAGAATCAATCACGACAGCACCAAATAACCTCTTCAAACAATTCACAGATCACAATAGATTTGCACTAGCCCGACGGAGTTCCGTGCCTAGAGATATTGACCCCAACTGGCCCCCTTTCGGTATTTCTTTTTGTATTAATCAATCATCAAAGTACAAGAGAGCGGTTAGGGTTTCACGCTTCGAGAAGTGAGGCCCTCACCACTAATTTAAAGATTACAAGGGATGCCCAAAAGCAGAGCCCCAAAAGCTTGAAAGCAAAAGCAGATTCTCTCTCTCTCTCAATGAGAGTCAGTAAAAAGCAAGTTCTCTCTTTCTCCCAAATCATAGCAAAAAGCTGAGATTTGCGTCGCTCAAAATTTTCCACGAAAAAAAAAAAACACCTTTGCGATTTTCGGAAATTAGGGTTTTTGGCAAAAATTAGGGTTTGCAGGAATTTTAGGGCTTCTAGCAGAAATTAGGGTTTTTGCTGTCCGTAGCCACGTCATCACTTTGTGACAACACCTCCTCCAGGAAGCATGTCAAAGAATGAGCCCTAACCTCATATTTGAAGGCCCTAGGCCCCAAAAGCAGTTTACAGTGAAAAGCCTTCAAACTCAAAAGCATCTGGTCCAAAAGCAATACTCAAAAGCTACCAACGTAAAATCTGGAATTCAGCTGCCACGTCAGGAGTCAACGCAAAACGCGGAAATCTAGCATGCCACGTCATTAGCCAGCGTGATTTTCGAAAATCTGCCACATCATCAGTCCGCTTCGCAATTTCTTGTATGTGTGTGAGTCCTGCTTTATTTTAATCCCTTTATGTCACTGGGGCCCCATCGAACGGGGTCCCCATAAGTTGGTAGGACTTCTTCTTCTGTTACTTGTTCTTCTTAGGGTTTAGGCCCCTCGGCCGGCTTTTGTAAGTTGGCTCCATTCTTCAGGGCTTTGACATGTCAGCAGTTTGTGATATCTCCCCTTCTTGAAAGAGAGTAATCGTCCGCGATTACAACATATCTGCAAAACAACTCAAGTTAGCTCAAAAATTTCCGAGGGACATTCCGAGAGACAATCAGTTTGCTCTTTTTGTTAAAGAGTTAGCTTCTCCTATCGGCTCTTTTGATCAAGGAGTTAGCTTCTCCTTTCGTCCAGATCGGAACTCTTGATATTCCGGCGTAGTAAAATTAGCCATCACACCCAGACCGTACTGATCTTCCACGAGTGTCTTGATGCACTAAAATTACATACCCAGGCAATCTCATCCAATTAGGAATATTCAAGGGTTGGCACATCACAATGCAACACAAATGCTCACATATGCATGTTACAAGACACAACAAACAGCGCCGCTGAGCACTCCCCCGAGACAAACGGTCTGCGGTATGAAGCTACTCAACGACTACCTCGTCACTCCCCCCGCAAATAACCTAAAAAGGTCCGGGCCATGAGCTCAGAGGACTGTACAACCAAACGCTCCCCAAACCGCAGTCTATGTCGCTTGGAGGTTCAAGCATACAACCAAACGCTCCCCAGGCATCGGCTTGCGTCGTTCGGAGGTTTTCCAGCATACAACAGAACACTCACTAGGCATCGGCCTGCGTCGTTCGGAGGTTCAAACAATACCAAAACAATATTTCTCACTTCTCCAACCGAGAGTAAAATCACCAATCATTGAACCATTATTAAAACCAGAGTCAAACAATTCAAATCGGCACCAAGACAGGTTCAAAACAAATACCATCCATTTCAAACAAATTTCAAACAAGTTCTCAAACAAATTCTTAGACAAAATTCAAACTTAAAAAGCAATCTCAACATCAGCCGAGCTCGAAAAGTCGGCTGACTTTCCATCCTGAAACCTGCACCAAAAATTAGGGTTAGGTTTCTTCCACGAGGTCATAGCCGAGCACAGCATGGTCCATCATCTCTTGGACAGAGAGTGTTTTCGTTGGCGGCGATGGTAGTCCCAAGATGGCAATCGCACTAGATCTCCAAGGTCATATGCTCGAGAAGAGACATCTACTAAGAGACGTCGAGAAATTCCAAGTTATAATCTGCTAGGGTTTCCATGGCAAGCATTTCAAGATACCCCACTCTGCCAGAAGTTGCACTCCGAAGGAAGATATCAGAAACCATATAACTTCGGGCAAAATTTTTCTTGAAAGCTTGCCAAGTACTTGGAGTATGTTACTTGGTAGCTATCAACATCTGCATGGTATTGTCTCTGAGAAAAACAGCAGCTCGAAACAAATCTTGGATCCTTCTCTTGCAAGTGATCTTAATGGCTTATGCCCTGTAAGACATGAGCGGTGAAGACGGGAGCGCGCCCGATGCGTGATGAAGTAAGGGTGGGAGTGGCTAATACGTCCGGGGTCGGAGCTTTTGAAAGTGCAATCTTGCTCTGTCTGCTCCTTAGTAGGACCGGTATGCTTTCAAAAAAGCACACGCCTGATGCTCGGATACGACTGTCACACCATGTGCCAATAGAAAAGAACAGACTGAACAGACTTTTAGCACTTTAATAACAACTGAACTGAGAAAAAGAGACGACACGCGACACGGAGTGGCGGAATTCCATCCCACAAAGTATTGGCCCCAAACCTTGGTGCCCCTTTCGGTATTTCTTTATATTGCATCAACATTGTACAAGCCAATACTCTAGACTCTGCACCTTCTCCAGGAAGCATGCCAGAGAATGAGCCCTAACCTCATATTTAAAGGCCATAGGCCCCAAAAGCAGTTTACAGTGAAAAGCCTTCAAACTCAAAAGCATCTGGTCCGAAAGCAATGCTCAAAAGCTACGAGCGTAAAATCTGGAATTCTGTACAACTGCCATGTCAACATAAGCGCAAAACGCAGAAATCCGTACAACATGCCACGTCATTAGCCAGCATGATTTTCGAAAATCTGCCACGTCATCAGCCAGCTTGGCAATTTCTTGTGTGTGTGTGTCCTGCTTTATTTTAATCCCTTTATGTCACTGGGGCCCCATCGGACGGGGTCCCCATAAGTTGGTAGGACTTCTGCTGCTATTACTTCTTCTTCTTAGGGTTTAGGCCCCTTCGCCGGCTTCTGTAAGTTGGCTCCATTCTTCAAAGCTTTGACACATCAACAGTTTGTGACATTTTAGGCCCCTTGACCGGGGTACAATAAGTTGGGACAACTTTTAAATGGGTTTAGGCCACTTGGCAAAATTCCATAAGTTGGGGCAACTTCTTCTGCTACTTCTTTCACTAGGGTTGGCCCTTTTGTGACCCATAGGACATGCCACGTCAGCACTTTGTGACACAATGTGTAACTAAGTCAAACTTTGTAAATAATTAATTTATTTACGAGAAAAGAATTATCTAATTAGTTGTGTGCACACCAGAATAGACCTAGCAGTTCTAAGGCCTCAGGTGAGCCTAAATGCGGGCCAGAACACCTCAAAGGGACCTTAGCAGAAATTACCTCGAAGCCCTAGTGATTGGGCAATCGGGTCTTCAGAAAGGGGTAAGCAGTAGCCTCAGATTTTAGGCTCAGAAAAATACGCGCGTCAGGACAAGCACATGAATGAGATGGGGTCCTTCGAACAGTGACCCTAAGGCTAATAAAGCTAATAAAGCCTTAGGGTAAGTTTCGTTAAATTAAATTTAACGGTCCGTGCCCGGGTGGGCGGGCGGCCGGACGAGTGTGAACAGGTAAAGGTGGCGCAGTGCCAGTGCGGCATTGCGTCGGCAAACCTTTGGTATTCTCATAAAAGAATCATTGGTAGCATTTGTTAGTTAGTTTCACATTTTTAATTAATGAGCTAGAAGTTTTTAAAGTCAAAAGTTGAATGGTTTTTAAGTTTTTAAAGTAAGTGTGCCAAGTGGCACACTTACCAATGAAAGCTTTCACTCTCACTCTCACCCTCTCTCTCTTCCTAGCGCCCCCTCTCCCTGATGGCTATTTAGGAGCCCCCCCTTCCCCATTTTCAAGGCTGGCAGTGCACCTACCCCCCCTAATGTGAGCGTGCTCTACACGGTGGAGCCCTCCATTGAAACTTGAGAGCAGCCCCTTGCGACATATGTGGTAGCCTTGTGCTCCCATTGTCAAGAACAAGGGATCTCATAGTCATAGACACCTTCTGGTGAAGTTTCATCGCGAGAAGCTGCCGTAGACGCTCTCTTAGCAGAGTGTGGCGGCTGTAATTCTCTGTTTTCAGCCCCTAATCACCTCGATTAGGACTGTTTTCAGCAGATCAACCATAGAAATTCTCTTCTCTCTCCTTATCCTAAGCCTATATCATGTTTGGTGCGATTCCATCGCGAAGAAGACCTCTGTTTCGGCGTAGGGGTGTGCACAGGTAAGAATTTCAGGTTATGTGCAGAAAATTATAGCAAGCATGTGCGTGTGCATTTTGCTTGTTTTTTTGTGTTCGATGCATGAATGAATGAGCATGAAGGCAACACGTAACGGAAGATGGACTCTCCTCTGTGAGAGCTTCCGAGGAGCTGTTTTGGAAGATAGACTCTCTTTTCGAGAGCTTCCAACCAGTCTCGCAGAAGAGGGGAAATCCCCTAAGCAGAAAGAAAGTGGAAACACTTTCTCAGTCAGTAGTCAGAGCAGAACAGAAGAAAGAATAGAGGACGGGCGTATGCCCCGTTCCTGTGCTTGTAAAGATTCTCCCTTAGTAATAGAGATATTCTCTTTATGGGGGGGGACCAGCCCATCTTCTGGTCCCCAATGAAGTGTCAAGTTTTCTCCCTCCCTCTAATTCTCTTGAGTATTTGAAGTGCAATTAAACGTCAATTTACGCTTCCGTATTTTTGTGACACAATGCCGAAGTGGATACCATTGGTATGGATTCCCTTTGGAGTCCTACATCCGACACACTATCCCGGCCCCTATGTGTAACACTAATCTTGTATCTTGCCACAAAAGTGGCTTGGGCCACCTCATGGAAGATTTTAGTAATTTGCATAGAACTTTCGCATATTGTCACAAACGGGAATGCATAACAATATAAAATATACTCGAATAAATAAAATTTATCACTAAATATTGAAGCCAGAGGATATAGAGCGAAATAAAGAGAGCGAGAGATAGAGAGTGGAAGATCGACACTGTACTGGGGACTAGAAGATGGGTTGGTCCCCCCCCATATTAGTATCTTTATTACGGAGGAGAAGTCTATACAAGCACTTGAACCGAACGTATAACCACGTTCATTCTAGAATAAGACTCGACGGTTCTTGGAAGCCTCAGTTCCCATTCCTAGGGCCGAACCTTATTCCAAGGAACTTCCATTCCTTATATGAATCCTCGAGAATCAAGGTTCTCGCCTCTGGATCTCACCTTCCAAACTCAAGGCATGGCATCCCTACAACTCTTTTCCGACTCTGTTCCTAGAGTCCTCTTCTTGCAGGACAACTCTACTTTCTTGGACGTGAAGTCCTTTCCTTGGGAATCTCAGCTTCCGGATCACATCTCGAGAGTCTTACCTCTGTCGTATCCGTGGACCTACTTCCCAAACTCGGGTATGAAACCCTTCGGCTGATCTGGCTCTAGTTCCTCAATGCGCTTTCTCCTGCAGAGGCTTATGCCTTCCTCTTTTCCTAATCCCTCACGAAGAGGAAGTACACCTACAAACAAATACTCAAAGATCATAACATGAAAAAAAAAACATTACCTTCAAAAGTCTCGAAGCTCGAAACGCAACTCGGTTCTCGAAAAGCAACTTCCCAAGAAGAGATCTCTAAGCGGAGAAGTCTCTCTGAAACCGGCCCGTAGGGCGGTAGACGTTGGCTTTCACCCGAAATTCTTTACTTTAGACACACACACAGAGCACTTTGCAAAGGTAACCTGAAACGAGGATTAACACTTAAGTACACACGGCTCGGGAGCTAGAATGCTCCGAGCAGACGCCGACAACCTATAGGCCCCAAAATTGGCGCCCCTTTCGGTATTTCTTTATTCTTTAACAGAGGGAATAAAACCTGTGTTCTACAAGCTGCCCCGCACAATCTAGGCTAAGAAACACCTGTTCTGGCCCGATTTCGGCAACATAACTGTACTAGGACGCTTCACAGTCAGTATCCCCACGCAATAGGTGACTTTCCCGACGCATACGGACACTTTGCAAAACCTGGCGAGAATCTGCAGCACGCTGAATTCTCTGTTTTCTGCCCCGAAAATGCGCCAGTTTACCTGTACAACGGTCCCCTTGCGTCCCCGAACCTCTTGGGGGTATTAGGGTCCGTTTAGGGCCAAAACCCTAAACCTGCAAAAATACACAGCAGGCTGTAATTCCTTGTTTTGGGCTCCGTTTCGTGTGCCGGTCGCATCTGTAGCAAGACCTCGAGCTCCCGCACCCGTAGGGCTACTTGCCCTTTGAATCGGACGAGATTTCTTGCGTGAAACCTCTCCGAATTCACATGTACCTGCGGGAGATTAGCCGCTAGCTAATCCAGTACCTGTGCAAGAGGCTCTTGCCTCGGCAATCGCACATGAACCCACATAACTGTACATTGGTCAAATGAAAAGGCCACTAGTGGGGCATAACATACTACTCGTAGGGGAGAGAGAGGGCAGTGCGTAGCGTGCAGGGCATCAATCCTGGCACCGCACTGTACATAAGAGGGAAAGGAAGCACTCCATAGCTCTTAACTTGTGACAAATTGCAAATGAAGGCCTCTCCCAGCTTAAAATTCAGCGCCCTTTCTTCTTGAAGAGGCAAGTGCACAGAAATGTGCCACTTGGCGCATTTACAAGCATTTTCCCGTTTCGGGTTCGCCGCTTAAAAATATCCTGACCGGTTGCCCAGTTGACTTTGCGGTAGAGTTGTAAAATGTTCCCCTAGTCATACCAGAGGTAATGACGCGAACACATTTCTCGACCCAAAATAGCAGTTCCCTAAATTTTAGGAGATGCTTCCGTTGGGCTCCCACTGGTCTTCTGACCGTCTATCCTCATTGGGACCGCATCCAAAAATGCAACGTGGCCAACTATCGGATACTTTCAGTTGATAGTCACACCTTGACTTTAGGCCTTTACTGAGTTCACTTCCTAGTATCCACCAACTTGCTAAGTGCGACGGAGGGACCTATATGATGATGCTCTGAGCCTAGACATCCTCTTACCATACGAATTCCAGTGCCGACCACTACCCATCTGCGGGTGAAACTACCGTTCACATTGGCCATGCAATGTCCGACCGTTTGCTACTTCAAGAAGAGGGTCTCAAAAATAAAACAAAACCCATTGGAAAGAAACCAACAACTAAAGTTAGCAGTTGCCACGTCCTCGTGACATAGTTAATAGTTGCCACGTCCCCTTGATACTCTCTTCCAATCCTACACACAAAAGAGGTGTGCTCTCGGGTTCCTTCTCGTAAATCAGCCCTGTCTATGGGCTGTGAGCAGAGAGAAACAGCAGCTTGTCGTGATGGAAACGCTCTCTACAGGCACTTCTTACCAATCGAACTCACCACGTGGTCCTGGCGACTTCTCATGCACTTGGGGCAGCCATGAGAGTCACCGGCAGTATCATCTTCGCGGCTGAAAGTCTACAGAAGCCCCTTCTTGTAGCTAGTGTCTGCCCCTGAGAGGGGCAGTTTGATTTTATTGCCTCTGGTAGCCAGCCGGAATAGAAGTGGGTTCTCCCAACAAGAATATGGCAAGGTGGGGGCGCCTAGGGTAAAAAAGAGAGAGAATGGGGCGCTGGTGATTTGCTGCCAGATTCACCAGGTGGCTGGCCACTTATTAAGTGGGCGGCCGGCCTATTTTAAAAATGGTATGAACTTGCCCAAAAAATCAATAAAACCTTATAAGCTGAAAACAATGCTTGCACGACACTTCCCAGACGTCCCTGGATGCAATCACATACACAGATGCAATGCAAACATAAACTTCCTCGCGGGAAAGCATCTGCTTTCCTGACAAGCGACCTGCTTTCTCACAAAGCAACTGTTTTTCCTCAAAGTTTCCTCTGAACCCATCTTCATTCAAGTGCTTGCTCATCCTTGTGCACAAATCTAACACAGTTCGGAATTTCCTCCCGACTATGGAATATTCCCTTTCCAATGCCCCCGTCACCCACGTTGTGATGCATTTGTGATGCATCAGGAATACCCTCACCTAGTCCTTTCTTACCGAACTTACGGTACGATCTCCTTCGTGATGCTTTAGCCCATCCTATGGCGCATCAAAGATGTCCGTTCTTGGATGGTCGAATACTTCCTCCCAATGCTCCTTGTCACCCATCTGATGTGACGCATCAGAAGTACATGTTCCTGGTGGCCTTACAAATATTCCCGTTCACAGTGCTCCCATCCTTACTCTGAATGACGCACTAGAAATATCTGTACTCGGATGTCTCCAGTGAGAAACACCCTCTCACTTATATTTCCAAAAATTCACTTAGAATTATTTTTTCGTTAAATAAAAGCCAATTTAGCAACACATACCAAACCAAAACTTCTTCAACGTAAGTTTTAGATGCAAACAAGGATTTGAGACTAATTTTGGTACAAACACTCCAAAAATTAAAAAATGAGGTTTCCAAAAATAGCAATTTTTGCATATAACTACGTTTTTCCACCTAATACATAATGTCATCAATCTTAATCCCAAAAAGTATAGAAGTTTGCTAGGTCTATTACATACCTATGTGAGTATTTCTCAATGAAGTTTAAACGTGCTTTGAAATGTTATGACTTAGCTGTGAGTTACTTTAGTTAACTTTCGTGCATTTGGACAAATTAATCCTTTGAGATGGATACGAAAACCCAGCATCAACATCTGTAGAATTTTCTACGATATTTTATCAACTCATACTATGTGTTGGGCACGTTTCCCTCAAAGGGTTTTTCATTTTGACTCTTGAGGATCATTGGTGATAATAGCCACATAAGTTGCTTTCTCTCTATATAAGACTAGTGTTAAGATGTAGCTTCCCAGCACACGCATCAATCATTACATTATTTTAATGATGTCCAGCATCTCCAATAATTCACCAGCCCTCAGATGGCATGATATTAAGATCTTTCAACCCCATAACCCTTGACATGCAAGCATAGCTTGCCCAATGCCAACCAAATGTTATGAAACCCACTCTCCCAACTTGGGTTGTTATAGTTGCATCCATCTATGGTCCTACCTACGCGTGCTTGATTCTTTCCATCCTTAGAAGCCTCAGTCTTTGGGTCATCACTACTGAGACACTATACTGACTTGTGCCAACTTCCTCGTGTTGAAAACACTTCCCTACTTTAATCATTCCCTTTTGTTCTAAAATTTTGAAGCCTTGTCCAAACTTCATCTATCGGAGCTTCTCTTCTTCTCTTGTTTGTGAGGCGCATCTTTGGGCTTTGAATTATAACTCCCAATGGTCCAATTCCCGTAAGCACATGCAATCGTTCAGTGCCACTCCAATATCCCCTAAATACCGACGTTCTTGTTCTTAGTGCAATGGTGCTACTGCTTGAGTTGTAGACCACAATTATATCTCTCTAACTGCTCTTCCGTGTTAACCAATCTAAAAGACGCTACTAGCAAGGAAGCACTAAACTTTTATTCATCATTGTCAAGTGTATTCCCTTCTTCAAGCTTTACTTGATTCCAAGCAGAAAGAAAATATGTCTCAGAAGAATATGCAAGGCATAATGACGCGAAAATTTTAGTGAAACCAAGTCTTTGGAGCCTCTCCAACAATGTAGACCGCCACCAAAGTGCATTACTAGGCTGCTTTTCCAACTTTGAAACCTCTATAAAGTTGCCTCCTAGGAAGGTCAAAGCTAGGGGTTTCATAGTCCTTGGTCCAAAGAAAAGCATCAAACTCGACATTTGTCCATCTTCCTTGTAGTCTTTTTGGCCTCAATCATGTGTTGCCTCATCCTCCAACAGTGGATCCAAGTGATGGAGAATTCCGTTCGTAGAGTCCTGGCATCAAAGTTGCCAAGCAACCCTTGTGTACCACAAAAGATCTTGACTCGGATGCCACTTCAGTGTGAAGGTCTGCTTTCCGTAATTATAAATAGCCTCAGAAATGTGACAACAATACCAACAAAGACATAGTCAAAAGAATATGCATCTTCATCCTCGTCCTTACTCACTAATATGCTTCCTTTCATATTCATAGTCTTACTTTTTACCTCGACCTGTTTCTTCACAATTTCTAAACGAGCTCATGTACGGGGATAAATCTAAATAGTTCTATAACCCATATTCCAAAAGAAAAAAAACTCTTGAGTATGAATGTCCTTTGTGCTTGCTAACAAAGTCACACTGATAAAGAGAGCGTTTTCTTTGAAACTCTCTGCGTTACTCAGTGGTATTGCCCTTTCCAAGCATGGTGGAATGAGACCAGTTCATGCAGGAGCGATATAATTCCACACCTCAAGTGTGTGTGTGTGTGTGTGTGTGTGTGTGTGTAGCGCAAATTACTTGTAGGGGGAGCTGTAACAAACCTGGGAGCGGGCGGGGGCGGGGGCGGGGAGGGGCATCGCCACTGGAGAGCTGGTCGTCAAGTTCCTTCAAGGTGGTTCTTGCTCGTTCTTCGGACGACCTCGAGTCATCGCCATTCGAAACTCGTAACGAAAATGAAGAAGGTAAACCCCCTCTTCTGAGAGGAAAGCCATAGCCAGCAGCTGAGACCAAGGACCTCGGCAAATATGCCGCTGCCATTTCACAAATCTCGCTCAGTTAATCGAGTAAACATAAATGATAGATATGCTGTGAGGCTGGGTTCAGGAATAAGATTTCCGGACCTACAACAAGCAGCCCGACTATGTGACATGTCCACGGACACGCACGGTCATCTCGCAACAAATAGCTTCTAAGAGCGATGATGTAGCCACGTTCTCACTTTCGATTTGTTATCTGAACTGTGCAAATTTACAAAAATGAGTGTTGACACCTTCTATGAACTACAGTGAGGCGAAAAAGCTTGAGCTGGCATGCAACGCAACGGAGTCTGAACCCGCCCTAAGTTCAGTCTATATCAAAACCATATGTTCATTAGAAGCTATTTTATCGTCGAGACACGGCTAAACTACAAAATGAGGGTAAAGGAAATCATACTCTTGATCCAAAGAGGAATGGCTATGTTCTCGGGTTTAGGGTGTGCAAATTGTCACATGATCCCCCCCTTGCCCCCAAATAAACAACGTTGTACCAATCGTCCCAAATGTGATGCCCTTCCAAATGCCCATTTCGATGTCCCTTTCCAAGTAGCCAATAACTTTCCTATTTCAGAGCACTATCAATGTGCATGGAAAAAAAAATATTGAATGACCACTCTCACATGTCATTTCCTTCACTACACTTTCCTCTACCATCCAACCACTCTTACTCATACAACACCCTCTCACCATCCACTCCCCAAAGACCTCAATTACACTGCTGACTTTCCAAAACACTCAACAAGATGCCATGCTATAAGTCCGTGAAGCAGGAGGAACATCACATAATCAAGGTACTCCTTAATTTAAGACAACTCCGAGCCCACACAACCTCCTACCTTTAAGAAGTTGTTGAGGGCCATGCCAGGGACCGTCGGTTGCACCATCTCCAAACGTATACACCACGATTCCTGACATCCCTCCCGCTTGAGACCGACACCACGACAGGACTCCTCCCGCTCTTCGATGCCAACTCAAGGGGGTGATAACATTCACTTTTCTCTTACGGAACCCTTAACCTTTCCTCATCGGTTCTACTTACCCTTCAAAAGTCATCAAACTAAATTAGAACATCAACCTTCCATGGTCAACTGGTGGGAGTTCTCTAATTCACCCTTGGGTCAAGGTCACGGATGCTTTTTTGCTCAGTTAGGACGGCGGACCACAACCGTCGGTGCATTCCCCTAACATGAGTGTATTTTTTAATTACACAAATTCCTCATTCCCAAGTTTGATTCCCGCTGCGTAGATCGGAATCCCTTATCCCGTTTTTGACTTAACTTAATGGACAACATAAAATTGGGTTCAACTTTTCGGCCAACAAATTAACCCTCTGGAATCCACCCACCCACCGAACCGTTTGATAAAGGCACCTTCCCAAGGTAGTACTATGATACTAGAAAAAAGTTTTTCAATCATGTCAAACTAAGAATACATTTCAAACATTTGAAAGCAGCATGCAAATTGTTGTATACCCTTGCAAGTGTGCATTTATCAGGTCGTTCCCACCTTTTTTCTTTTTAGAATATTTTACTTCCTTTTTCCTATAGTATTAGTTATCTTTCAAGCAATCACGTATACTCCTCCCGCATATCCCTATCCTCGTCTCAAAACTTGGGTATCCTGTCTCTTTCGCCACGTGTGGAGGCGACGCCTTGTGTAACATTTAATGATCTAAATAGCTTGTAAATAGCGGAAAATAACTTAACATAGTGAGCATTTCATTAAGAGCAAGTTCCTAATGAGCATAGGAGAGTGCTTGGTTGGAGATAACAGCATTAGCATAACACCTAATTAGTTTGGCATAATAATACTTGAAAAAGGGAGAGAAATAGAACAATTGACAACTATTGAGGACCGGATTTACATAGACCGGTCCCCCCTCCATTAGGCATTTGTATTATAGCTTCTCCCATTAAGAGAGACTTTGTACAATACAATTCTTTGTGTTCCTTAGTAAAAACTCGTTGGTGCAATGAAGATGGAAGCTTCATGCACCAAACTTACATGTGATAACACATAACATCAATTCCTCCAGGGTCTCAGACCCAAGACCTCACACACCTTCAAAGATGGTGAGAGCTAGCGGGGTATGAGAGTAGATCTAGAGGAAGAAGGAGTATTCTTACAAGAAAGAAGTATTTCTCCTCACAAAATCACTCATAATAGCTTAGCATAGCTTAGTAATTAGCATGGTGGAGGAGATAAGCATGCAATGGAAGCCAAGAGTTTGTTGGTGTAGGCCTCCCTTCTCACAAGCTTAGAGTAGATGAAGAGCTTTCCATTAAAGTTTGAGAAGGAGATAGACTTTCTTTACTTCACACACGAGCTTGTGTGAGTGTGTGTGGAATAATGCCTTCACAAATCAACTCACTCTCTCATCTTGGTCGACCCCTATTGCACTTTACTCATGTTGGCTTCCTATTGGCCCTGAAAAGCTTAGCCAATAGCATTTGAGCAAGCTCTTTACTCTTGCTGGCTTCCTATTGGCCTGTGAAAAGTTTAGCCAATAGCATTTGAGAGGCCTAGTCAAGAGCCTTGTGACAAGTGTCCATCCTTTTTCCCTTTTGTAAAAGCTCAGATAATTAATTTAATTATTGAATTCCTATTGGACCTTTTAGCCTTCTGGCCAATAGGAATTAAGCAAACCTATGGGCTGCTTAGTTCTCATTGGACTTTTTGACTGTCCAATAGTATTTTAGGGAGACTAATTCTTATTGGTTGTTTTTTTAAGCATTTATAAAATAAGAACTTCAGTTTACACTAGTTGAGCCCTCATTGGTCCACCTCTATGTCCATCCAATAGGATTCATGCAAGAATTGGGGGTTTTCCTGCATGCCTGACATGTGTCCTATTTGCTTTGTGGAAAGGTAAACTGATGTGTGTGTGTGTGTGAGAGAGAGAGAGAGTGTGTGTTGTCTCTTTCCCAGCTTGTTCACTCTTTTGTCCTTTCCCTGTAGCCACTTTGTTGACTTTAGCATTCAACACTTTAGTCACTAAGAGTAGTACTATCCCATGGCCTAGGACTTTTAGAGTAAAAATTTGGAACTTTAGCCTTTGGAAGTCTTTAATGGAGTTAAACCTAAGGGTCTTTTAAACTCCATTGGTGCACTTTTCTCTTTAGCAGACCATCCCCATGCGGATCCCTATTTACCCTCCTTTGGATCCCCTATTGAGACAGGTCTAGCAGCCTTTCCAATATCTAGCCTTTGCTCCCCTTGGTATCTCCCCATATTAAATAATCATTTTAATATGAGAAAATCATTTGGGAAAGTAGATATTAGGTTTTTATGACATTACCTCTCTCTTGATATCATAGTCGTCCTCAACTATGTGGTAGAGAACATAAAGCCTAATCATTAATTCGTTTGCTAGCGGGTCGAGGATCCCTATGTTACCGTACGACATCGTTCCAGAATGGATGACTAATCCATTTGGTGCTTGGGAGACTTAACTGCTGCAAGCATATCTGCGCATTCGTCTGTATCAATCTTCCATAGTAGAGTGACAAGCTCTACTTGGTGTTTGGGAGACGTCGTCGCCACAAACATGATCCTAAGCATGCATACTTCTTAATAGTTGTGCACAATAAAGAAAATGAGAGTCTTATGCGACAAAAGCATTGAACATTTAAAACATATTTACATTTGCTTACTCTAGGAAATCATTGTGAGCATTGACAAGGTTTAGGTCCCTTTAATTGTATGCCTTGCATCCATCTAGCATCTTCAAAAGGATAATTCTTAAACTTAATAAGATACCATCGGATAATCTTACCACCTCTCAATACCTTGTCTTTGTGTCGGAGAATGGACTCGGGTTGCAGTACCTCTTCTTGGTCTCCAATCTCCGGTGGGTCTTCTATGGTTGCTTCTTAGGGTGACTCTCCTTGGTAAGGCTTTAACAAGCTCACATGGAAAGCATTGTGTATGAGCCAGTGGTTGGGAAACTTGAGCTGATAAGCTGTCTCATTGATTGGCTTAAGAATTTGAAAGGGGCCATAGTACCTTTTTGCTAGTTTAGCATAGTACTTTTGGTGTTCCATAGGATTCTTGCCCGTTGTGTGCCTTAACCGAGCCTTGGGAAATTTAAGCACGACCCAATCATTTTCTTTAAAGGTCAGGGATCTTCTGTGCTTGTTAGTAGCAGCCTTTTGCCTTTGCAGTGAGATGAATATAGCATCTTTAATCTTTTGGAAAGATTCTTGTAGGTCGCGGCTATATTCATCTGCATCAACGAAGATCTTCCCATGTACCTTAAGTACAGGGGGCTTTTTTATCTTCCCTCAATTACCTCAAAAGGTGCTTTTCTCGTGGATGTGTGTACTGTGTTATTGTAAGCATACTCCGCTAAAGGTAAGTACTTCTCCCATTTGGACCTTTGATCTACTTCAGTGACATAATCTTTTAGTGGATCAAGGACTGTTAGATTAGCTATCTCACTTTGGCCATCCGTTTGCGGGTGATAGGCCGAAGAGAAATTTAGCCTTGTACCTAAATTCTCAAAGAGACCCTTCCAAAAATTGCCAGTCATTCTAGGATCTCTATCCGACACTATTGACATTGGCTAGCCATGGTACTTAAAGATTTGTGATATAAAGAGGGTTGCCATTTGATGGGCCTTAATAGTATTTTTGACAGGTATGAAACGTGCTCGTTTGCTGAACCTATCTATTGTCCATATTCCCGTATTCCCATGGATAGACTTAGGCAATCCAAAGATGAAATCCATGGATATGCTCTCCCAAGGTGAATTAGGGATTGGCAAAGGTTGAAACAAACCAGGTTGCTTCCCTCTATCAAACTTCATCTTTTGGCAAACCACACATTTTGAAACATACTCTTGTATGTTCGCTTCCATGGTAGGCCAATAGAAGTACATTTATATCCCTCTTAGGGTAGCTTGAATCCCTTTATGCCCCGCATATGGAGGAGCATGAGATTCATACATTACTTTCTCACGTAGTAACGCATAGCCTATTACCATAGAGAAGATAGCCATCTTGTAGGGTAAATGGTTCCTTTTTCTTCCCTAGTGCAAGGGTTGACATCACATATTTAAAATCGAGATCGATAGCATACTCATCTATCATAGAAGATAGATCATTTGTGAGTTGCTATGGAAACTGTATTCACTCTCGGTCGTCTTGAGAGTGCATTGGCTACTTGATTATGCTTGCAAGCAATGTGAGCAATATGAAAATGAAATTGCGAAAGGAAATTCACCCACCTCATTTGTTTGTTGAAGAGCTTGGTCTGCGTCAGGAAGTACTTAAGGCTTTGGTGATCCGTTCGTAGAATGGAAGGAGTCCCTAATAAATAGTGCTTCCACGTGTCTAGGGCATGTAGAACTGCTAACAGTTCCTTTTCATATATGCCTAGAGCTTGCTCAAGTGGGTTGGGCCTTCGACTTTCATATGCTATGGCGTGCCTTTCTTGGAGCAGTACGGCTCCAAGGCAATCACCACAAGCGTCACATTGGACCTCAAATGGCTTTGAGAGACCCAGTAGTGTAAGCATAGGTTGAGAGATAAGCTTCTCTTTAAGCTTTTCAAAAGCAGTGTTCTCCTTGGTAGACCATGAATACTTAACGTTCTTTTTTGTTAGGTCATGCAATGGTCCTGCTATGAGTGAGAATTTTTCTATGAAGCGTCTATAGTATGCACACATACCTATAAAGCTTCTTAATTCATGTAGATTCTTTGGATTAGGCCATGCTTTTATTACTTTTAACTTTGATGGATCCATTTGGATGCCATCTTTAGAGATAATATGACCTTAATATTGAATCTCTTGTAAGAAGATTTCACTTTTCTTTTGATTTATGTAAAGCTTATTCTCTCGCAGAACTTGAAAAATTACATGGAGGTGTTGTTTGTGTTCTTCCACGGAATTTGAGTAGATGATTATATCATCAAAGAATACTCCAGTGTAACTACGGTGAGGCCTAAAGAGCTTCTCCATCATGTGGTTGAATGTAGCTGGTGCATTGGTCAAGCCAAAAGGCATGACAAAAAATTCGTAGAGACCAAACGTAGTGCAAAATGCGGTCTTTACAATGTCTTGATCCACTATCCTTATTTGGTGGTAGCCACTTTTTAGGTCAATCCTACTGAAGTAGGGATCCTTGTAGCTTATCAAATAGGTCGGAACGGGAAACCTATTTTTGATAGTGATCCTATTTAGTGCTCTATAGTCGACACACATACGATATGTGCCATCTTTCTTTTGCACTAATAAAACTAGTGAACAAAGTGGAGATGAACTAGGCCTAACCATTCCTTTTTCAACCAACTCATGCACTTACCGCATAATTTCCTCTTGTTGAGCTTGAGAAACTTGATAAGGAGGTTTATTAGGCGGTGAGGTTCCTAGAAGAAGCTCAATTGCATGGTCATCATCCCCTCGTTTTGGAGGCAATTCATTAGGGATGTTGTCAATAAAAACATCTTGGAATTCATTAAGGAAATTAGATAACCCTAATTCTTTTTTATTCCCTTTATTTTTATTTGACAAAACATTAGGTTCATTTTGAGAGTCTTTTACAATATCATGTACATGGAAATAGAGCTCTTTATTGACGTATCAAAATCTTGCTTATGTACAAGAGGTATAGTGTTACCTGACTCGTTAGCATATATGTACATGTCTTTGTCCCTGTACTTAAAGTAAATTTTCCTTTCAGGGAACTTGATGTTGGCCGCCATGCAATCAAACCAAGGTGCCCCTAGGATTAAGTCCTCATCCTTAAGGGGAGAGATGAAGAAATCCTCCAATTAAGGGAGTAACTGGTACTTCTTCTCCCTTGAAAGCACCATCTGCTGGTAGGGTATTTCCCATCTCAAAGGCTTGGATGCCTAGCTTAGTGGCCAACTCCGTGGACATGAAATTGTGAGTAGATCCATTGTCAAAGAGAATGAAAGCATCATGCTCTCTTACCTTTTCCCAAGCATGACATAGAGGAGATCCTTTGCGATGAGCATCTTCTTCTTGAACTTCAACTATGGAAGCTCTAGGAGGTTCATTGTGTGTGCTCTTTTGTGGGCAAGCACAATAAGCATGCCCTTGCTCCCCACATTTGAAACAATGGTTATCCTTGCGATAACGCTCTAGCTCTTTAGGAGAGAGTCTATTTTTGCCTTTGTAGACTCCTTTCTCCTTAGCTTTTTTGTTTGAAGTTGCCCTTGGGAGACTTTTGGACATGGTCCTTCCCCTTAGGCTCATTACTGTCTTTGCTTTCCATGGGCTTAAGATTTTTCTTAGCCCCTTGTTGGAAGTTTATTTATGAAGCCACCATAGTATGGTGTATGACTGCTGAAATAGTGCGAGGCCTTTGGGAGCTGACATACTCCGCCATATCTTCATATAAACCCGCACAAAATTGTTGTTTTTGCTCTCCAAAATCTATCCTTTTGTAGACAGTGACTTTGAGATGTAAATCCCAAAACTTGTCTACGTATTTGTGAATAGATTCATAGGTAGAGAGCTTCAAGCTTCGCCATTCGGTGAGTACTTTGTCTTTGGCATCGCTAGCCAAAAACTACTTCATAATGGAAGCTCTTAAAGCTTTCCATGTTCGTGGAGCTTCACGGTGTGCAGGCTAGACCACCATTGCCTGGCGGACTTTTGGAGATGCATGGCTACATGACGTATCTTAGAGGACTCCGTGAAGCCCTCATCCCCGAATGTTGCATCAAATTGTTGAATAAAGGCCAAGACTTTGTCCGTAGCACCAAAGGTGCCATCGTAGGTAAGAAGAGAGATACTCTTTCCTCCCTCTTTGAATTGTTTGAGCTTGGACGACCTCTTCCAAGCGGCATAGGATTTCCTATGGCCTTTCCTTTTGAGTTCTTTAGGAGTTGCACCGTCACTTCCTTCAGAAGAGGAGGAGGATGATGAAGATGGAGAAGAGGGTGACCTCTTTCTCGCCTTTTTCTTCTCATACTTCCTTTCTTCCTTCTTTGAATTATGTTGAGAAGGACTATGCGATGGTCTTCTCCGTTTAGGGGGTGTTGGAGAGCATTTTGCCCACCGTCTTCGTGGTGCCATCTCCGCTGAGGTGGCGAGAGATTCGCTTCTTTCTCATTCTTTTGGTGGGGGCTCTGCCATTGAGATTTGGGCTCTCCTTTGTGAGGGAGTTGCTCCCTCAACTTGTAAGCTTTTGAGCCCTTCGTATGGGTCCTCCTCTTCTCTCACCGTAGAGAGCCCTCTTTTAGAAATCTCACTAGGAGCTTTCATAGGCACTCCCTCTTCTAGGTGAGGAGATTGGAAAATCCCATGGATGCGTAATTGTTGTTGCACTTCTCCTCGAGGGATGGGTTGCCCATGGCTTGTTGAAGCCTAGTAACAAGATAGTTCACAAGCATAGGAGCATCATTAGTAGCTTGATCATTAGCAAAATCAAAGCCGTCAATATTAATTTCACTCTCTACTATTGTCAGACATCCTAACTAAGTTTTAGGTGTAAATTTTTACTTGTACTTTGGCACTTCAAGCCCTAGTTGCTGCTCCTCTTTAATTTCAAAGATAAGCACTCAAGCATCTATACACGTGGCTTAAAATATCATTAATTTCAAGGAATAGAAGAGAGGGTTTATCATAGCCCAGTCGGCATCGGTTCCTGTCAAGCTTCTAATAGCTCAATAATGGTTAAGCTGTAGGAAAGCCCCTTGGGACTCCATTATTAAGACCATAGCTCTCGACAGTGATACCCCATTAACTACGAAGCAGGCGCACCTCAAGGATAATAAATCCCTATTCTACTTACCCTCATGCAATTAATAATACCAACAGTTTTATAGCAAGCTTGAGGACCTCTCTTCTTGAGCAAGAAAAGAGAAACCGATAGCTTTGATACCAATGTAACATTTAATGGTCTAAATAGCTTGTAAATAGCGGAAAATAACTTAACATAGTGAGCATTTCATTAAGAGCAAGTTCCTAATGAGCATAGAAGAGTGCTTGGTTGGAGATAACAACACTAGCATAACACCTAATTAGTTTGGCATAACAATACTTGAAAGAGGGAGAGAAATAGAACCATTGACAATTACTGAGGACCGGATTTACATGGACCGGCCCCCCCTCCATTAGGCATTTGTATTATAGCTTCTCCCATTAAGAGAGACTTTGTACAATACAATTCTTTGTGTTCCTTGGTAAAAACTCGTTGGTGCAATGAAGATGGAAGCTTCATGCACCATACTTACATGTGATAACACATAACATCAATTCCCTCACGGCCTTAGACCCAAGACCTCACATGCCTTCAAAGATGGTGAGAGCTAGCGGGGTATGAGAGTAGATCTAGAGGAAGAAGGAGTATTCTTACAAGAAAGAAGTATTTCTCGCTCATAATAGCTTAGCATAGCTTAGTAATTAGCATGGTAGAGGATTGTCTCTTGGTTGGATTTGCATCACAAGCCAAGAGTTTGTTGGTGTAGGCCTCCCTTCTCACAAGCTTGGAGTAGATGAAGAGCTTTCCATTAAAGCTTGATAAGGAGATAGACTTTCTTTACTTCACACATGAGCTTGTGTGAATGTGTGTGGAATAATGCCTTCACAAATCAGCCTCCTCTCTCATCTTGGTCGACCCCTATTGCACTTTACTCATGCTGGCTTCCTATTGGCCCTTGAAAAGCTTAGCCAATAGCATTTGAGCAAGCTCTTTACTCTTGCTGGCTTCCTATTCGCATGTGAAATGTTTAGCCAATAGCATTTGAGAGGCCCAATCAAGAGCCTTGTGATAAGTGTCCATCCTTTTGCCTTTTGTAAAAGCTCAGATAATTAATTTAATTATCCGAATTCCTATTGTACCTTTTAGTCTTTTGGCCAATAGGAATTAAGCAAACCTATGGGCTGCTTAATTCTCATTGGACCTTTTGACTGTCCAATAATACTTTTAGGGAGACTAATTCTTATTGGTTGTTTTTTTAAGCATTTATAAAATAAGAACTTTAGTCTACACTAGCTGAGCTCTCATTGGTCCACCTCTATGTCCATCCAATATGATTCATGCAAGAATTGGAGGTTTTCATGCATGCCTGACATGTGTCCTATTTGCTTTGTGGAAAGGTAAACTGATGTGTGTGTGTGTGTGAGAGAGAGAGAGAGAGTGTGTTGTCTCTTTCCCAGCTTGCTCACTCTTCTATCCTTTCCCTGTAGCCACTTTGTTGATTTTAGCATTCAACACTTTATTCACTAAGAGTAGTTCCCATGGCCTAGGACTTTTAGAGTAAAAATTTGGAACTTTAGCCTTTGGAAGTCTTTAACAAACCTAAGGGTCTTTTAAACTCTTCCGGTGCACTTTTGTCTTTAAAAGAACATCCCCATCTGGATCCCTATTTCCCCTCCTTTGGATCCCCTGTTGGAGACAGGTCTGGCAGCCTTTCCAATATCTAGCCTTTGCTCACCTTGGTATCTCCCCATATTAAATGATCAGTTTAATATGAGAAAATCATTTGGGAAAGTAGATATTAGGTTTTTATGACACCTTGACATAATTTTCAATTCTTATTTTTCTTTATCTTGTGTGGAAAAGGCTTACAAAAATAATCTACTCTAGATTCTTTATAAATCAATTATCCGAGAAGCAGAGCAAAGGTCCGGTTGATGAGGATAATTGCGAAATAGCCCATTTAGGTTCCTAGCCTTTCCAAGGTTCCTTTTTACCAAACAATTAGAAGAGTTCTTTAATTGATTTAATTAACTTGGCATGAACAATACTTTTGCAAGAGAGAGAGCTTAGAGAACTTGACAACAATTGAGGACCGGATTTATGTGGAGCGGTCCCCCCTCCAATAGGCATTTGTATTATAGATTCTCCCATTAAGAGAGACTTGGTACAATACAATCTTTGTGTTCCTTGTGACCTAGGTGATGCAATGAAGAGGGAAAGCTTCATGCATCACGAGCATAACATAAACTATGTCAAAAGCATTAATAATCCCAAGCCTCAGTCCCAAGTACTCTAACACCTTCGAAGGTGAAGAGAGCTAGGGGGGAATGAGGGTAGGGAAGAGGAAGAAGAAACATTTCATAGGAGAAAGAATTAGTTCCTCAATTATCATAACTCTTATTGCTAGCATACATAATATCATAGTAATGAAGGTGGAGAAGATGGAAAGCTTAAGCACTGAAGCATGGCTCTTGGTTGGATTTGCATTCCATAGCCAAGAGTGTTGGTGTAGGCTCTCAACCTCTCTAGTTTCTTGGAGAAGGAGAGGGAGCTCTTGCACTTTGCACCACACACAATGAGAGTGTGTGTGAGTGTGTGTGGGAGAGTATACCCCTCGAGCAACCCCCTAGCTTGCTTTGGTCGACCCCCCCCCTTGTAGCTCATGCTTGAAGATCATTGGACCCCTCCAGGCCCTAGCCAATCACAAGCAAGAGGCATACCAAGCTAGCATGCTAGTCTTGGGACAAGTGTCCCCCTTTCCCCTTTGAGAGAGAGGAGTTGATAAATGCAAAAACAATCAATTAAATTAACTAATTTGTCATTGGACCCCTTGGGAGGCCAACCAATAGGCTTTAGGCACAACATGAGGGCAACAAGAGGAGGAGCTTGGAAAGTGTCCCTTTTTCTTTGTTTGTACCAAGCTTGCCTTGTGTGAGGGTGTGTGTGTTCTCTATCATCCCCTTAGCTTTAGGGCTCTTGCCCCTCTCTTGTAGGGATGGGATTTGACTTTTTGGACACCTTACCCCCAAGCACCTTAGTCATCAAGCATGACAAAGCACCTCAAGCCTGGGTAGTGTTCCCATAAGCACCTCAGGTTCCCTAGTCATCAAGCATGACAAGCACCTTAGTCATCAAGCATCTCAAGCACCTTAGATATCGAGCACAACAAGCACCTTAGTCAACAAGCACGACAAGCACCTCAAGCTTGGGCCATGTTCCCCCCTCAAGCTCAGCCCTAGCTTACCTAAGGTCAAAGGACTTTTTAACACTAACCTTTGGAGGTCTTTAATGAAGATAACCCTAAGGTCTTTAAGCTCCATTAGCTAGCCTTGATCTTTGACATACCATCTCTCATTTGGACCCCTTTACCGTTGGCCCCGTGTTGAGATAGATCTGAAAGCACATGTCTATATTCTAACCTTTGTTCCCGTTTATTCTCCCACATTAAATGATCAATTTAATATGAGAAAATCATTTGGGTTGGTTAGATGTTATATTTTATGACATTACCTCTCTCTTGAAATCATAGTCGTCCTCGACTATGAGGTAGAAGAGATAAAGCCTTAGTCATTAGTCAATCTTGCTTAGCGAGTAGAGGATCCCTTTTTACCCTATGACATCTTTCCAAGATGGATGACTAATACATTTGGTGCTTGGGAGACATAACTGCCACAAGCATGTTTGCTCTTTAGTCCATTTCATTCTTCTAAGTAGAGTGAAAAATTCTACTTGGTGTTTGAGAGACGTCGTCATCACAAACATGATTCTAAGCATGCACACTGTTTAAATTTGTGCACAATAAAAAGAGAATTAGTCTTATAAGACAAAAAACATTGATCATATGAAAGAAATTTGTACATTTTCTTACTCTAATGTAGCATTGTGAGCATTGACAAGGTTCATACTATCCTTAAGCTTTATTCCTTGCATCCATCTAGCATCTTTAAAAGGATAATTTTTGAACTTAATAAGATAGTGTCAGATAATCTTACCATATCGTAGTAGCTTGTCTTCATGTCGAAGGATAGCTTCGGGTTGTAGCACTTCTTCTTGGTCTTCAATTGTGGGAGAGTCTTCAATAATTGGTTCACTTGGTAGGCTCACATGAAAAGCATTGTGTATGAGCCAATGGTTGGGCAACTTGAGTTGATAAGCCATCTCATTCATGGGCTTCAAGATTTGGAAAGGACAATAGTATCTTTTTGCTAATTTAGCATGATACTTTTGATGGCCCGTATGTTTTTTGCCCATTGTTTGCCTCAATCGAGCCTTGGGAAACTTAAGTAAGACCCAATCATTTTGTTTGAACGTTAAGGCCCTTTTGTGCTTGTCAGCAACAGCTTTTTGCCTTTGTTGAGAGATAAATATAGCCTCCTTATTTTTTTGAAAAGATTTTGGTAGGTCACAGCTATACTCATTGGCAGCGAAGATCTTCCCATGTACTTTAAGTAGCAAGGGACTTTTAGGTCTTCCCTCATTTCAAAAGGTGCTTTTACTGTAGAAGTATGTACATTAGTATTGTACGCATACTCTACAAGAGGTAAGTACTTTTTCCATTGTGAGCGTTGATATACTTCTGTAACATAAGTCTTAAGTAGATCGAGTATCATAAGATGGCTATCTCACATTGGCCATCCGTTTGTGGGTGATAGGCTAAAGAGAAATTCAATTGTGTTCCTAAATTTTCAAAGAGACCTTTCCAAAAATTATTGGTCATTCTAGGATCTCTATCCGACACGATGGATGTTGGCAATCCATGGTGTTTGAAAATCTATGATATGAAGAGAGTTGCCATTTGGTGTGCCTTAATAGTCTTTTTGAGAGGAATACAATGTGCTTGCTTGCTAAACCTATCGACTATTGTCCATATTCCCGTATTCCCATGAATAGACTTGGGTAATCCAAATATAAAATCCATGGATATACTCTCCCATGGTGAATTTGGGATAGGTAATGGCTGGAGCAATCCAGGTTGCTTCCATCTATCATACTTGGTCTTTTGGCATACCACACATTTTGAAACATACTCTTGTCCACTTTCATGGTAGGCCAATAGAAATACGTCTCTACTCCTTGGAGAGTAGGTTAAATGCCCCTATGCCCCACATAGGGAGGAGCATGGGATTCATACATGACTTTCTTTCGAAGGGAGTGGGTAATACATAGCCTATTGCCGTGGAGAAGATAACCATCTTGCAAGGTGAATGGTTCCTCTTTCTTCCCCAAAGCAAGGGCTGACATTATGTCTCTATAGTCAAGGTCAGTAGCATACTCATCTATCATAGAAGATAGATCATTGTGAGTAGCTATAGACACCGCATTAACCTTTGGTCTTCGTGAAAGTGCATCGGCCACTTGATTGTGCTTACTCGTAGTGTGAGCAATATGAAAATTGAATTGCAAAAGAAAATTTGCCCACCTCATTTGTTTGTCGAAAAGCTTGGTTTGTGTCATGAAGTACTTGAGACTTTGGTGGTCGGTTCATAGAATAAATGGAGTCCCCAATAAATAGTATGTCCATGTGTTTAGGGCATGTAGAACAACTAAAAGCTCTTCTCATAAATGCCTAAGACACGTTCATCTGTATTGACTTCGGCTCTCATATGCTATGGCATGCCTTCTTGAAGCAAGACTGCTCCAAGGCAATCACCACAAGCATCACATTGGACCTCAAATGGCTTTGAGAGATCCGGAAGCATGAGGACTGGTTGGGAGGTAAGCTTCTCTTTGAGCTTGTCAAAAGCATTTTGCTCCTTAGCAGTTCATAAATACTTAATGCTCTTCTTTGTTAAGTCATGTAATGGTCCTGCTATTTGAGAGAATTTTGCTTTGAAGCGTCTATAGTATGCACACATAGTAATAAAGCTTCTTAGATCATGTAGATTCCTTGGATTAGGCCATGCTTTTATCACCTCTAACTTCGATGGATCCATCCGGATACCATCTTCAGAGATAGATGACCTAAGTATTGGATCCCTTGGAGGAAAAATTCGTTTTTCTTTTGGTTGAGAAAAAGCTTGTTCTCCCTCAATGCTTGCAAAATCACTTGGAGATGCTGCTCATGTTCCTCCAAGGACTTGGAGTAGATGATGATATCATCAAAGAACACTCTAGTGAATTTGCAGTAGGGTCTAAATATTTTCTCCATTAATTGATTGAACGTGGCTGTTGCATTAGTCAATCCAAAAGGCATGACTAGATATTCATAAAGACCAAAAGTTGTACGAAACACGGTCTTTAAGATATCTTCATCCACTATCCTTATTTGATGATAGCCACTTTTAAGGTTGTAGGTAGAGCCTTGTAGCTTATCAAACAGATCTTCTACCCGAGGCATGGGAAATCTATTTTTGATAGTGACATGGTTTAGTGCTCGATAGTCCCCACACATATGGTATGTACCATCTTTCTTTTGCACTAAAAGGACTAGAGAAAAAAAGGAGAGGAGCTAGGACTCACCCATCTCCCATCTCAAAAGCTTGAATGCCCAACTTGGTGGCCAACTCCATTGATATGAAGTTGTGAGTAGAGGTAGGGTCAAACAAGATGAAGGCATCATGCTCCCTTACCTTTCCCCAAGCATATGAGAGAGGTGCACCTTTGCTGCACTTTGCAATGAGCATCCTCTTTTGGAGCTTCGATGGTGGAAGCTCTAGGAGTCTCATTGGGGCAAGAACGATAGCCATGTCCTTGCTCCCCACACTTAAAACATTTATGGTCCTTGGGAAAAGCTTCAAGCTCTTCAGGAGAGAGTTTGTTTTTACCTTTGTAAACTCCCTTATCCTTGGACCGATTGTTGTTGTTATTGTTGGAATTGCCTTGGGAAGAATTTTGGACATTGGTGGTCCCCTTTGCATCATTTTTGTCTTTGTTTTCCATGGGCTTGACATTTTGTCTAGCTGCTTGTTCGAAATTGATGTGTGAAGCAACCATGGTGTGGTGGATTACTTCGGTAATAGAACCAAGCGGTTGGGAGTTGACATACTCGGCCATCTCTTTAGGTAATCCCACACAAAACTGTTGCTTTTGCTCGGCAAAGTCTATCTTTTGGAAGACGTAGCCTTGAGATGTAAATCCCAAAACTTGTCCACATATTTGTGAATAGACTCATGGGAGAGAAGCTTCAAACTGCGCCATTCGATAAGAACTTTGTCCTTTGCATCGTAAAGAGTAGTGGAGTGGGTCTAATATTGCAGAGTTGCTGAGGATAGCTCCTTTCAGACTTCTTATGGCTCAATAATGGTAAATCCATAGGCAAGTCTAAAAAGACTCCATTATTAAGACCAAAGCTCCCGAGGTGTGCACCATATCCCACATAGTTGACTCAACAAAATCGATGATAAATTCTAGTCCCACTTACCCTCATAATTTTAACAAAATCAACCATTAATAGGCTACTAAAGGACCTATCTTCTTAAGAAAGAAAAGAGAAACCATTAAAAGCATGAACAATCCCAAGCCTCAGTCCCAAGGATTCAAACACCTTCGAAGGTGAAGAGAGCTAGCGGGGAATGAGGGTAGGGAAGAGGAAGAAGAAACATTTCATAGGAGAAAGAATTAGTTCCTCACTTATCATCACTCTTATTGATAGCATACATAATAACATAGTAATGAAGGTGGAGAAGATGGAAAGCTTAAGCATTGAAGCATGGATGTTGGTTGGATTTGCATTCCATAGCCAAGAGTGTTGGTGTAGACTCTCAACCTCTCTACTTGCTTGGAGAAGGAGAGGGAGCTCTTGCACTTTGCACCACACACATTGAGAGAGTGTGTGAGTGTGTAGGGGAGAGTATATCCTCAAGCAACCCCCTAGCTTGCTTTGGCCGACCCCCCCCCTTGTAGCTCATGCTTCAAGCTCATTGGACCCCTCCAGGCCTAGCCAATCACAAGCAAGAGGCATATCAAGCAAGCATGCTAGTCTTGGGACAAGTGTCCCCCTTTCCTTTTTGAGAGAGAGGACTTGATAAATACAAAAACAATTAATTCAATTAACTAATTTTTCATTGGACCCCTTGGGAGGCCAACCAATAGGCTTTAGGCACACCATGAGGGAAGCCTGAGGAGGAGCTTGACAAGTGTCCCTTTTGCTTTCTTTGTACGTGTGTTCTCTCTCATCCCCCTAGCTTTAGGGCTTGTCCCCCTCTCTTGTAGGGATGGCATTTGACTTTTTGAAAACCTTACCCCCAAGCACCTTAGTCAACAAACATGACAAAGCATCTCAAGCCTATGTAGTGTTCCCACAAGCACCTCAAGCATCTTAGCCATCAAGCACGACAAGCAACTCAAGCTCCTTAGTCATCAACCACGACAAGCACCTCAAGAACCTTAGTTATCGAGCTGACAAGCACCTCAAACACATTAGTCAACAAGCACAACAAGCACCTCAAGCTTGGGCCGTGTTCCCCCCTCAAGCTCAACCCTAGCTTACCTAAGGTCAAAGGACTTTTTAACACTAACCTTTGGAGGTATTTAATGAAGCTAACCCTAAGGTCTTTAAGCTCCATTAGCTAGCCTTGCTCTTTGACAAACCATCTCTCATTTGGACCCCTTTACCATTGGCCCCGTGTTGAGATAGATCTAAAAGCACATGTCTATATTCTAACCCTTGTTCCCGTTTATACTCCCACATTAAATGATCAATTTAATATGAGAAAATCATTTGGATTGGTTAGATATTATATTTTATGACACTCTTTCTCATTTTTTCTTTCACTCTCAAGTGTGCAAGAATGGCTAAACAAGTGTTCTCGCACTCCCTCTCACATGGGAGCCCTAGGGTGGGTTTCCTTGCACAAGAACTTGGGTATGGATGCCTTGCTATCTTGAGAAAAACTTTCCCCCCTTCCCTTTGACTTGTCTTTGGTAAGGGTGCACCCACACACACACACACACACACACACACACACACACACACACAAACACATTTCCACAAAGCAAGTGCAAGCTACCTTGGACATGTGGCCTGGCCAAAGTTGGAAGAGAAGTTCTAGGGTCAACTTACCAAAAATGGTGGGGCTGATCTAACTAGAATTTTTAATTTCCCTTTACACTTAAAAAAACCATAGACTTACGTTTAGTTTTACTGGCTTGGGTGCAAGACCTTTGTAGTATTCTTTGGAGACTTTATGAAGCTGACACGAGCTAGAGCCTACTTACTAATTTCAAACTTGCTAAATTAAACGGACTCTAGTGAAGGCCAGACTCACCCTTGGGCTTTAGAACTTCACCTCGTACCCAAAACTTAACACATTGTTTTGGAGGTACCACAAAGTTGGTTCCAAAACCTACTAAATTTACACTAACTTTAGTGAATTTTAACTTTACCCTAAGGCTTTTCAATCTTCATACTTGGAGTCTAATGAGTAATTTTAACTATTTAAAATTAACACAACTAGGTTTTATTCTTAGACCCATATAATTGCTCTAAGTGATCTCTTTTGTTGTGTACCTTTGATTAAGACGAGTTCTACCAAACATCGAGCAAACTTATCTGAGCAAACTCAAAACCGAGCAAAGTTATCAAGTGAGTTTCTCACATATATATATACTTCTTTTCTAAAAAGAGATATCAGAGAGAGAGAGAGAGAGAGAGAGAGAGAGAGAGAGAGAGAGAGAGAGAGAGAGAGAGAGAGATTTCTCTAAACCCAAACACTAAATGTCAGCACCATTGCTCCCCAATCATGATTATACAAATCTAGTCGTCCTTATACATGTGTCACCATTGCTAGCAAAAATATGTTTTTTTGAAAATTTAAATATAGATCAATTGAACAGCTTAGTTCACAAAGATGGAAGACTCCTTTCCATTTTGGATTATTGTTTGGAAAAATCTAGCAGATGTCTAGAAGGCCATAATTTGTTTGCGGAAAATTTCAATCTCCTTTGAGTTTGTGTCTGCTTAAGACAAGGTGATAAGGAAATCTTGCTAGTTGGATGAGGGAAAGGGTTGCATCATATGGACATCGCATTTTTTGCAGATGATAGAGACTTGCCAAACCAAGAGCTACCATGTATGTCCACTAGGAAGAGTGCTAATAAGTGATAGAAGATGCTTAGATCTCTCTCTCTCTCTCTCTCTCACTCACTTAAAAAAAAAAAGAGAAATAATATCACTATTACCGACTATTTTCAACATATACAAAACATCTTTACAACAAAATGTTGAGCTTGGAGGATATCCAAGAAAAAGTCTTTTCACTTTCAGGGACCAAAGCTAACTAGATCTACTTCGATTTTTGACTTATCTTTCTTCTCTTTCACTTCACCTTGCTCATTCTCCCACTTAAGTTTTAGTCCTCATGAAAACCAAGCCAATGTGTGAGCACAACCAAACTACCTTGTAGGATCTTCTCTCTCTCTCTCTCTCTCTCTCTCTCTCTCTCTCTCTCTCTCTCTCTCTCACACACACACACACACACACACACACACACACACACACACACACAAAACTCTTTGAAAAAGTTTGCGTCTCTTTCAATTTTTAGATTTCAAGTCCGCTAAAATATAGTGCTAAGAGCTGATTGAAAACTCAAAACAACCAATTGAAAGGAGGGAAAGAAGGATAAAATCCGGTTTGAAAATTCAAGAAAATAGAGTTCAATTGTAAAAAATGCCATTGTTTTGAGAAATTTCCTCTATGGATGTTTGTAAAATTCATTTTTCTTGAACACTGTCTAAAGCATGTGAGCCGGTGCTCTCTCTCTCTCTCTCTCTCTCTCTCTCTCTCTCTCTCTCTCTCTCTGACACGCTCATCATACACTCATTAGAAGTATAACAAGCTGATATTTGTCCAAAAATGATTTGCGAGAAAAACCCAACAACAATACCACAAAGTAAAACTTACTTTAGCAACGCTACATTCCAGAGAGGCACCTACCTAAGATTGATTAATTAGCTAATTCTCTGGAATCTCAACATCCCCATCGTCAATCTCTGTTTTCAAATCCTTGGGATCCCTGCCATCCACAGAGAAACCCACAGAAACGCAGTACCCAGAATTTCCTTTACTGTGCCAGCAAGCTCCTTTGCCATTGAACGGGGACGCATCACCTGGGCTATCTCGATCACATCATCAAGAGAAATGTTGCCATTGTGCTTGATGTTCTTAAATGTATAAGGAGAAGGAAGAGGAATCTGCAGGTCAAAAACCAGCTAAGAGCTCATGGGGCACACTAGCATGGAGCAAAACCTTGTCGCCAATGCTAGGACTGAGGGGAAAGCAGAAGACGAAGAAAAAGGCAATCGAGTGCTGCAGTCGCTTGCATGGTCAGATTAATAGGAGGAATTCCGTCAATGCAATTATGCAAGTATCTAGCAATCATGAGGAGCATCTGCTGTATAACAATGTCATAAATGCAAACGATGGCATCTCTGGGTTTCTGTCAGTGGGATTCATCATTGTGGGTAGGAATCTAATGTCAGAGCTCACCCTCTTTGAGATTAGGAAGAGAGATAATTGTTGCACAAAACTCAGAGCGGATTAACAAAGGCCCTTAGCACTAATCATAAGCAACTCCAGCCGTCTTCAAAGACCGTGTTCACACCAGAGCACAGGCGCCCACCATAGCAACACTCGTTCTTGAGCAAGGATTATAGCGCGTTTAGCTACTATTTCAGTCCCGCGAGGAGCAACAACAGCAGCAATGCATTCATCTTCTTCCTATCGCGCTCAGGCTCCTTGAGGGCTTTGATCACAAGAGAAGCGGTGCTAATTGCTCCCCTAGTTCTAGTCCTGCTCTAGTTCAGCATCACCATTGAGGGAGCCACCCGGAAACTCCAGTAGACGGTAGACATGAAGCTGAGTGATGCATGTTTTGTGCCCACGATGAAGATGCAAGGCTGATAAAGCAAGGGTAGCAAGAATATGAGGAGGTGGTTTTTGTTTGTTTAATAGGAGGGGAGGTTGGAGCTCCCTTTTCATTGGCACCCAAGATCGGGCCTCTGGGTCTGTCGCCCAAGAAGGTAGGAGAGGACATTGCCAAGGAGACTGCCATGGACTGAAAGGGCCTGCGCGTTATTGTCAAGCTCACTGTCCAGAATCGTCAAGCCAAGGTCGATGCCATCCCTTCCACTATCTGCGAGGGATCCAATTTAAGCGGCATCTCTATTGGTTTCCTCTCCTTTCTTTCTGCTGCTTCTGCTTCCGATTCCGCAACCCTGTGTCCCTCTCTCTCTCTCTCTCTCTCTCTCTCTCTCTCTTTACTAGGAATAAACGGTAGCTAAATTAAATCATGATAAAGATGTCTGTTACATAAACCTCAAAAAAATAGCCCATTTGATTCGTTTTGCAGCCATCCCCGCACCTAAACATTATTACAGAACATGAAACATCATTGCAATCAAAACTCAACAGCTCAAGCATAGGAGAGCTAATACTTGTAGTTGGCAACATGAAGCGATTCATCAGTGCCAACACCCTTAGCAGCATCTCCAGCATACTTGCCAAGGACAGCCTCAGAGTTGGCCTTGCATCGGGCAAGCAAAGGAGCTTGTGCTGCAGGAATGTTTTCCTTCTTTCCAGCCCAAGTCTTCCAAGTGCTGGCTTGCAATGCTCGTCCAAATGAGAAAGAAAGTGGCCATGGCTTCTTGATATCCAGCTCATTCATGGCATTCAAATTCAAAGTTTCTTCTTCCTCACTTTGACCGCCCGACAAGAACATGACACCAGGAACAACAGGAGGAATCGTCCTTTAAAGTGCTTGTACTGTGTATTTGGCTATCTCCGGAGGGGTTGTCTTTGGCGCTTTAGAGCGAGGAGTAACCATGTTTGGCTTCAACAAGGTGCCCTCCAAGAGTACATGATGATCGCTCAAAGCCTTGTAGACAACAGCAAAAGCACAATCTCCGTCACGGCAGCACATTTCTTAATATCATGGGGCCCATCCACAAGAATCTCAAGCTCAAGAATGGGGACTAGACCATTCTCTTGGCATATGATGGCATAGCGAGCCAACCCATTTGCATTCTCAAGTATGGCAAGAGGAGACGGCTCAGTTGGACCAATATTCTTGAGCACAGCTCTCCACTTCGCAAATCGCGCTCCAACATTATAATATTGCTGGCAGCGTTGGGCAAGGCCGTCCAGTCCCTGAGTGGTTGTCTAACCTCCATCAGTGTCTGCAAGGTCGACAGTGCCCTTATCTACCTTGATGCCGGGGACTACTCCACAAACGGCACTCGCTATTTTTTGATAGAGGGTTTCCTCAAAGAGAATGAGACCACAAAGGTACTGGAGGGCATTTGGGGCAGTAAAAAGAGGCTCCCGGAGAGCTTGCCTGTTTGACTCTACATTATCCACATGTATACTTGCCAAACGCTTTCCAACAATCCCTGTGCTCTCATCGGCTGCCAGGATGCCCTTGCCAAGGGTCGCAATGTACTTGGCAGTGGCAATAAGCTCAGCTGCGTATTTGCCCTCAAACGCGGCCATGGCAGCTAGCAGGGTAGATACTAGAGGTATCTCTCTCTCTCTCTCTCTCTCGCTGTCTCTCTCTCTCTCTCTCTCTCTCTCTCTCTCTCTCTCTCTCTCTCTCTCTCTCTCTCTCTCTCTCTCTCTCTCTCTCTCTTTTGACTGGAAGCAGTACACACATCAATAAAATTACATACAAGTCTAAGGTTTGAGTAAGCAGGTCCACTGAGTCTTACTGAGGATTGAATGATGAAGCTATCTATAATACACACATTTGACTTTTAAATGCACCACATTTACATACATAACTGCAAGGGAACGGATGAGCCACATCCGCTTAGAAAAGACAAAAGGCTATTTTTCTCATCAATCTTCTTGGAGGCCACTGAGGACAATGGAGCCGACAAATAGAGCTCCAGCAACTGCAACCAGAAGCCCATCAAAGGCAGTTTGAGCCACAGCAAGAGCTGTGCTATCATCGGGTACTACAACCAATGTCACAATAGATAGGACAATGAGAGGCAATGACAGAGATGCGAGAAGTGTAGGTGACGATGTTGCAAAGCTCTCTGCAAAGCTCAACAAACCAAGATCCTCGGCCTTCGACAACAAACCCATCTTCTCTATTGAGGAGAGAGTGAGGCCAACACTCTTTTCCTTTGAAAGAAGCCCTGCCTTCTCTACTTGGCTAAGAAGCTTCTTCTTCTCCAGCTTCTGCACAATGTTCATAGGTGCGGCCTCTGTATTTTTGGCAAACATCTCGGCTCCAAACCATGTTTTGTTCCAATCAGAATCATATGCATTCACCTTGTTTTTGGGCGCCATAGCCATGACCTTCAGAGTGTGATGAGAAGCAGAGGAAGAAGGCGGCGATCAAGATCGGGGCCTCAATGGAGGAGCCAAAGAGAGGCCACACAGAGAGGAGACCTCGCAGGAGGAGAGAAGAGGGCACCTGCATGGCTCTGTCTTGTTGCTACTGCAAGCCATCATCAAAGGCCCCAAACCATCTCGCGGCGATGGCGTGCCTCTGTGGCCTACACACGCAAATCTCTCTCTCTCTCTCTCTCTCTCTCTCTCTCTCTCTCTCTCTCTCTCTCTCTCTCTCTCTCTCTCTCTCTCTCTCTCTCTCTCTCTCTCTCTCTCTCTCTCTCTCTCTCTCTCTCTCAAAACTCAACTCTCTCAAAGAGCGCGCGCCAAACTCAACTCTCTCAAAGAGCGCCGGCGCGCGCTCTTTGAGAGAGTTGAGTTTTGAGAGAGAGAGAGAGAGAGAGAGAGAGAGAGAGAGAGAGAGAGAGAGAGAGAGAGAGAGAGAGAGAGAGAGAGAGAGAGAGAGAGAGAGAGAGAGAGAGAGAGAGAGAGAGAGAGAGAGAGAATTAACAATTGGAACCATTGGCTTCGCTTCAGTTACCTGCAGAGTTATATTTCTAAGGGGGCCGACTTTAGAGTAGAAAATCTTGCCGCAGCTGAGCACAGTGGGAGATGGCAGCAGACAACAGTTGAAGCGCAAGAGCAAGTGGAGAAGAAGACGTGGGAGCTGATGCATCACCTACAGAAGCGCAAGCCAACGTCGAGTCAGGTGGTAGGGTTTGTGACGCTCCTGGTGGGGGCGGGTGTGGTGGTGGTGGCAGTGATGGCGTCGCTGCTGCTACTGTTAAGCCCAATGCTGGTGCCCGTAGGCTTCTTGGTTGATGGCGCTGTGCACGGCAGGCGCCCTCATAGCCGGAGGGGTAGCCATAACGGCCGTTTCTGTGGTGTTGTGGGTAGACACCCTGATGTTTCCCAGCAGCTGGACAGCGCCCGATTCCGCATCTAGGACGTGGCTAATGGGATGTGATGCAAGGCGCATGACTTGGCCAGCTTCGCCCTTCATCCCTCCTCTCACAGCGACAGCGCTGGCGCCGAGGCTGCCCCGGGAGCTTAAGACTACCACAATTCTCTTTTCCTATTCCACTAGGCGGCTTGCAATTCTCTTTGTCAAGGTCCCGCCCTATAAAGATGTAAACCGAAATACTAGTAGAAATTTTCAATTTTCAAAAATATTTGAACTATTTTCTTAAAAAAGAGAGAGATAGAGAGACAGACAGAGAAAAACCCTTGCGCTCTTTGATAGAGTTGAGTTTTTTTAGAGAGAGAGAGAGAGAGAGAGAGAGAGAGAGAGAGAGAGAGAGAGAGAGAGAGAGAGAGAGAGAGAGAGAGAGAGAGAGAGAGAGAGAGAGAGAGAGAGAGAGAGAGAGAGAGATCCACGCCCAAGAGGAAGTAGAAGCAGTTGCGGCATAAGCAGTCATGGTGGTCAAGCGTCGTAATGGTGGACGTAACAAGCACGGAAGAGGCCACACCAACCCCATCAGGTGCTCTAGCTATGGGTGATGTGTGCCCAAGGACAAGGCTGTCAAGCGATTTCGTTGTAAGGACCATTGTTGAACAAGCTATTGTGCGAGATGTGCAAGATGCTTGCCTTTATGATGGGTACGCACTTCCCAAGCTTTACGCCAAAATGCAATACTACGTTTCATGTGCCATTCATTCTCACGTTGTCCGTGTGAGATCCCGCATAGCAAGAAGAGTTCGCGAGCCACCACAGAGGTTTAGATGCGATGAGGATATGCAGAACCAGAATCAGTGTACTAGTGTTCTTGCTGTTAGAAAGTGAAGAGGTGTCTAATTAGTGCATAAGCCAGGAGAGGAAGAAGGCTCATGAACATTGACTTCTATCGTAGAACTCTTAGAAGACGCATGCTACGAGCATTGCCACTGTGGTTGAAGCCATCAATTGGATGGACGTTGAGGGACTTTTGAGTCTTTTGGACAGGCTTGTATTTGATGTTTTGGAAATGTCTTTGTAAAGTTTTTCAGAGAGAGAGAGAGAGAGAGAGAGAGAGAGAGAGAGAGAGAGAGAGAGAGAGAGAGAGAGAGAGAGAGAGAGAGAGTTGGACTTGCTTCTGAGACTCTGAGAGTGCATAACAGAGAGAAGCCCTGCGAGTGAGCAAGAGACACGACACTGAAAATTTTCTAAACTCGGCCACTGAGAGTGATTGACCAGTGCTTGAAAAAAACTTTTTTCCAAAAACTTCTCAAAACCTACATGTTAGAAACAATAGAGGTAAACTGACTAAATCTGAAGGTTTTTACATTAATTTACATTAATTTTTTTAAAATTTTGGAGGTTTTCTCACCTTTAACTATAAAACTTTAGAGGTAAATCTCAAAATTTGTAGGTGGGGTTACACTAAACCTAGGTTTCTGCTACACTAAACCTATGTTTTTTCTGAGCACTGTGAGTGACTTATAGAGGCGGCACTTAGTCAGAGAGAGAGAGAGAGAGAGAGAGAGAGAGAGAGAGAGAGAGAGAGAGAGAGAGAGAGAGAGAGAGAGAGAGAGAGCGTAATTGGCTAGATTGGTTGAGAGCATGCATACCCCTTCCATGCAGAGCTCATTGCCCAGTGGTGGAATCAGACCCAGTTTTGTGGAACTCTAGAAGAAGGTGGAGGTAGGGATTGCTGAAATATCAATTTTTGACGCACGACTAGAGAGACTGGTTTTTGAGAAAAGATTCCTCGGTTGTGATCCCACAACTGTGGAAGAAGAACCTCATTCTCTCTCTCTCTCTCTCTCTCTCTCTCTCTCACACACACACACACACACACACACACACACACACACACACACACACACACACACACACACACACACACACACACACACATCCAAACTCTTCAGCTTTGTTCTCGCCGAAAGATAGGGCTGAGGTGATTGCAAAGGCATTGCATAAGAGGTGATTGCCAAGCTGTTTCATGCAAGTGATGATTATCGTTCATGTCGACAGTACCTTATGATCTTCATCACCTCTCCCACCCTTGGCCACAAAGTCCTTGTGATTGGGGCCTCCTCTTTTGCAACTCACCATGAAAACTCTAAAAGAGTCCGTAGTCCATGAAAAATATTCTTTTCATGATACATGTGATGTGAAGGATATTTTCCTTTTCCTCTTTGTTTCTCAAGTGTCATGATTATACGTTGAAAGATCTTTTTTGCGAGCTCTCTGTGAGCTAGACAAAATGGATTCAATCACCCAAAAAAATTTATCTCCAATTTCAATAAGGTACAATCTAGCACCAAAGATTGCACATACACATTGTTCATATTGGCTCCAACTCTTATGTCCTGCATATGGGAAAGTATGAGATTCATACATAACTTTTTCATGAAAGTTATGTGTAATGCATAACCTATTGCCATAGAGAAGATAACCATCTTGCACATTGTATGGTTCCTCTTTATTCCCTAGTGCAATAGCTAACACTACCTCTTTGAAGTCTAGATTTTTAGCATACTCATCTATCATACAAGATAGATCATTGTGAGTAGCTATTGATACAACATTCACCCTTGGTCTACGTGAAAGAGCATCGGCCACCTGGTTGTGCCTATCAAGTATGTAAGCAATATGAAAATTAAACCGTGAAATAAAAATTTCCCACCTCATTTGTTTGTCACTCAATTTAGTTTGCGTATCATAAAGTACTGAAGACTTTGGTGATCTATGTGCAAACTAAAAGGAGTGCCTAGGAGATAATGCTTCCATGCATCTAAGGCATGCAATACGGCTAATAGGTCTTTTTCATATATGCCTAGATTCTTCTTGGTCAATCAATATTCTACTTTCGTATGCTATGGGATTCCCTTCTTGAAGCAACAAAGCCCCAAGGCAATCACCACAATCATCACATTGAACTTCAAAAGGTTTTGAGAGGTCAAGCAATACTAATATGGGTTGAGAGATAACCTTTGCTTTAAGATTTTCAAAAGATTCATTCACTTCTGCAGTCCATGCATAATTAACTTTCTTTTTAGTTGAATTATGCAATGGCCTTGCTATTAATGAAATTTTTCTATGAATAATCTATAGTATGCACACATTCCTATAAAGCTTCTCACTTGCCTCATAATCTCCACTTGTTGAGCCGGTGAGATGTTGGGCATGCTTGAGTTGCATTAGGAGGTGTTCCCACTTCATTGGTCAAGTGTGAAGTATTCTAACTTAAGTCTAATTGCACTCTTGCATAGCTATATAAGAGAAGGCTCATTGCATTTTTGAGGCCCTTGCTCCTTTGACACACTCTCTCAAGTGCCCAAGATTGGCAAAGCAAGCTCTCTCTCTCTCTCTCTCTCTCTCTCTCTCTCTCTCATGGGAGCTCTAGAGACGGACTCTATGCTCAAGCTCTTGGCTGTGAATGCAGATATAAGCCAATGAAAGTTTCTTCCTCTCGCTTTACTATTCTATTACTAAGCTATGCTACGAGCTTGCCCATGAGCACGTGTACATGGAATATCAATTCTCTTGCTTGAAAAATACTTCTCTCCACCTTCATCTTCCTATTTCCCCACATTTCCTTTCTCCCCGCTTGGGTGTTTACGGTTTGGGAAGGATGGTATACCATGGAATCTTGAAGACACCATCTTCTTTATTCAAGCAAGGCTATGCAAGAGCACAAACATGTATTGTAATAAAGCTCTCTTTTGAGAGGATTATAATACAACTCCTTTTGGAGAGGTGACTCGCTCCAAGCAAATCCGGTCCTCCTCGAGTTGTCAATCTTAATTGTTTATTCTCTTTGAATTATGTGCATGGTTAAAGTGTTTTTAATGTGCATTTTTGTAAATAAATAATTCCGGCACAACATATGTTCTCCTTGCTATTTCTCTCTCAAGGAAAACTCTCTACTTTCATAGTGAATTTTTGCTAAATCTAAAAGTAAGTGTTAGATTTTGTGACATCTATATCAAAGTCAAGGTTTCTCTTTTCTTGCTTAAGAAGAGATGTCCTTGAGTAATCTATCAAAGGTTGGAGTTGTTCGTTACAATAGGGTAAGTGGGACTAGGATTTATCAACTTGGTTGGTATGCCTATTTACAAGGTACGGGGGACAACATTGAGAACCGTGGTCTTAATAATGGAGTCTTTCGGGACTTGCCTAGGGCTTAACCATTAATGAGCCATTAGAAATTTCGATAGGAGCTGATTCCAACCTCACCCTGCTAAACCCACTCCACTACGCTTTGCAATTAACAATATTCTAAACCACGGGTGTAGTTACTTGAGTGCTAATTTTCAAGGGATAAGAGGAGTGGTAGCCAAAGTTTTGAAAGTGCCAAGAAAAGAGTTAGCATATGCATATAAAGAAATTTTATTCATGCCCAAAAAAATCAAGAGAATATAATTAATATTGACAAGCTAGATTTGCCTCATGGTATAGCATTTGATGATGGTTGCAGAGTTGTCAACTACCTTGTTGACAAGTTGCAAGAAGCAATGAGAAACCCTATTTTGAAAGTAGAGGTTCAAAACCAAATTCAAGACTTCCAGGCTCAAGCTCCCCCAAATAGACAAGAAGAGAGACTTCATGTGAGGCCTCCTAGTGAGACCTCCAAAAGAGGAATCTCTTTGGGTAAGGAGGAGGAGATGCCAGAGGGACCTCCAAGGCAAACTGTTCGAGAAGAAGAAGTACACCCTGTGTTTTCAAGGGAGAGGTATGAAAGTGACACTCCACCTACCTCTGAAAGTGATGCTGTCCCAAGAAAAGGGAGGGCACGACGGTCACCTACTCCTTCCAAAAAGAAGAGGAAGTCATCAAGTACTCCCTCCCATGATCATTCAAAGAAGAGACAAAGACATCTAAGCAAGAGGAAGCAAAGAAAGAGGTCACCATCTTCGCCTTCCTCCTCCTCTTCCTCTTCCTCTTCATCATCATCACCATCTTTTGACACGGAGGACAGTGACTTGCCACCCAAGAGAGATAAGAGAAGGGATAAATAGAGGAGCTATGCAGCATGGAATAGGTAAGGTAAGTTGAATAAATTCAAAGAAGGAGGAAGGAATATTGGTTTTCTTACCTATGATGGAACCTTTGGAGCAACTGACAAAGTGTTGGCCTTTATCCAACAATTTGACCCGGCCTTTGGAGACGAAGATTTTTTGGAATCTTCAAAGCTTTGAATTTTTTTAATGCATTTCCAAAGTCAGCATGTGAATGGTGGGCAAGCCCACGTAGTCAAGGTGAAGCTCCAAAGACTTGGAAATCTTTGAGGTTTTTTATTACGAATGAATTCCTTCCAAGTGATGCCAAAGACAAAGTCCTCACGGAATGGCAAAGCTTGAAGATTGCCCCATATGACTCTATCCAAAAGTATGTGGATAAGTTTTGAAAGTTACATCTCAAAGCCACAATCTACAAAAAGATAGACTTTGTGGAACAAAAACAACAATTTTGTGATGGCCTATCTGAGGAGATGAGTGAGTATGTTAACTCACAAAGACCTAAAACAGTTAGAGAGGTCATACATCATACTATGGTTGCTTCAAGGATTCATTTCCAACAACGGACCAAGAAGGGCTCAAAGCAAATGAAAGCCAAAGAATCAACTGAGCTAAAGGGAAGAACAATGATGCAAAATTCTTCCAAGACTAACATCCACAAAGGAAAGGAAAAAGAAAAGGGCTACAGAGGAACTTTCTCCTAAAGAGGTTGAATGTAATAGAATTGGACTTGTAACATTGAGAGTAGCGGAATTAAGATGGTTGTAGTGAACATTTCTTAAGAAAATTCATCGTAAGCATACGAAGAATACTTGATTAGCAATAACAACATAACCCTTATACCTAGTTAGCTTGGCATGAACAATATTTGTAAAAGAGAGAGAGAATTAGAGAGATTGACAACAGTTGAGGACCGGATTTACTTGGAGCCGATCCCCCCTCCAAAAGGCTTTTGAATTATAGATTCTCCCATAAAGAGAGACTTGGTACAAAACAAGCTTTGTGTTCCTTAAGACCTAGTTGATGCAATGAAGATGGAAAGCTTCATGCATCAAAATTACGCCTATAACTTTTGTAAAAACATTAACTTGTCCCCGGCCTCAGTCCCAAGACCTCAAAAAACTTCAAAGGTGGAGAGAGCTCGCAGGGAATGAGGATAGAGAAGAGGAAGAAGAAGTATTCTTACGAGAAAGAATTACTTTCCTCACCATAGATTACTCTTGTAGCTTAGCTTAGCATAGTAATATAGATGTTGAAGAAGATGAGCATGCCATTGAAGCTCGACTCTTGGTTGGATTTGCATTCCATATCCAAGAGGTGTTGGTGTAGGCTCTCTACTTCTCAAACTTGGAGAAGGAGGTGGAGTTGTGTACACAACACACAATCGTAGTGTGTGTGTGTGTGTGTGTGTGACTTGTGGAGTATATAAAAGAGAAAGAGAGATATTATTTATTTAATTATAGCCTTTCAACAAGCACCCTCCTTTCCTCCTTTAAGAGAAAGACCTTAGTTTAGTTAATTGTAGAATTTGGACAAATGTTCTCCTTTTCCCTTTTTATAGAAAGACCTTGACTTTTAAATTGTAGCATTTGGACAAATGTCTTGCTTTTCCATTTTTAAGAGAAAGACCTTAACTTTTTGAATTGTAGAATCTCGAAAAATGTCCTCCTTTTCCATTTTTAAGAGAAAGATCCTAATTTTTTAATTGAATCTAAATTCTCATTGGACCTTCCTATAGGTCATCCAATAGGGTTCAAGGACCATAGGAGGACAATATTGCTAGGGGCCTCACATGTGGCCTTAATGCCTCTTGAGTATTGGGCTTGCCTTGACTGAGTGAGTGAGTGTGTGTGTGTGTGCATTTTCTTTCTCATGCCCCTAATTAGGGCTCATCTTTGACTTGAACACCTCAAGCACATGCCTAGCTTGCCTACCCTGAAGGTCCTAGGTCTAAGGACTTTTAACACTAACCTTTTGAGGTCTTTAATTGAGCTAACCCTAAGGTCTTAAGCTCCATTTATTAACACACCGTTCTTCAATAGACTATCTCCTTTTGAGCCCTTGCTGAGATGTAACCATCTCCCTTTTTGGCTCCGTGTTGACCTTGGTCTAAAAACACATATCTATGTTCTAGCTCTTGTTTCCCTTTTACCTTTCTATATTAAATGATCAGTTTAACATGAGAAAATCATTTGGATAAAGCTAGATATTAGATTTTATGACATTACCTCTCCCTTGAAACCATAGTCGTCCTCAACTATGAGGTAGAGAAGATAAAGTCTTAGTCATTAGTCCATGTTTCTTAGCGGGTAGAGGATCCCTTTTTACCCTATGGCATCATTCCAGAATAGATGACTAATCCATTTGGTGCTTGGGAGACTTAGCTATCGCAAGTACGTCTGCTCTTTAGTCCGTATCATAGTTCCAAAATAGATTGAAAAATTCTACTTGGTGTTTGAGAGACTTCGTCAGCACAAACATGATTCTAAGCATGCACACTACTTAAATTTGTGCACAATAAAAATAGAGATCTAGTCTTATAAGAAAAAAAAATTGATCACTTAAAAGAAACATTTATATTTTCTTACTCTATGTAGCATTGTAAGAATTGACAAGGTTTATACTATCCTTAAGCTATATTCTTTGCATCCATCTAGCATCTTCAAAAGGATAATTTTTGAACCTAATAAGATATTGTCGGATAATCTTACCATGGCGTAGTACCTTGTCCTCATGTGTTGAAGGATAGCTTCTGATTGTAGCACCTCTTCTTGATCTTCGATCTTTGGCGGTCTTCAATAATTGGTTCTTTTGGTGGCTCTCCTTTGTAAGGCTTGAACATTGTGTATGAGCCTATGGTTGGGAAACTTGAGTTGATAGGCCATCTCATTGATTTGTTTTAAATTTGGAAAGGACCATAATATCTTTTTGCTAATTTAGCATAATACTTTTGGTGGCCCGTATGATTTTTGCCCGTAGTTGGCCTGAGTCGAGCCTTGGGAAACTTAAGTGAGACCCAATAATTTTCTTTGAATATTAAGGCCCTTCTGTGCTTGTTAGCAGAAGCTTTTTGCCTTTGTTGAGAGATGGATATAGCCTCCTTAATCTTTTGGAATTCTTGTAGGTCTCGGCTATACTCATCGGTAGCGAAGATATTCCCATGTACTTTAAGTAGAAAGGGACTTTTTGGTCTTCCCTCTCTGATCTCAAAAGGCTCCTTTCCTATAGTAGTACTGACGGTGTCATTGTACGCATACTATACAAGGGGTAGGTACTTCTCCCATTGTGAGCATTGATCTACTTCTGTGACATAGGTCTTTAGTAGAGCGAGAATCGTAAGGTTAGCTAACTTTGGCCATCCATTTGTGGGTGATAGGCCGAAGAGAAATTCAAACTTGTACTTAGATTGTCAAAGAGAACTTTCCAAAAATCAATGGTCATTTTAGGATCTCTATCTGACATGATGGATGTTGGAAACCCACAGTGTTTGAAAATCTGTGATATGAATAGGGTTGCCATTTGGTGTGCCTTATAGTCATTTTGACAAGAATAAAATGTGCTTGCTTGCTAAACCTTTTGACTATTGTCCATATTCCCATAATCCCATGGATAGACTTGGGTAATCCAAAGATAAAATCCATGGATATACTCTCCCATGGAAAATATAAGATTGGCAATGGTTGGAGCAATTCAGGTTGCTTCCCTCTATCATATTTTGTCTTTTGGCATACGACACATTTTGAAACATACTCTTGTATGTCCACTTTCATGATGGGCCAATAAAATACATCTCTACTCCTCGAAGAGTAGGTTGAATCCCTCTATGCCCCGCATAGGGAGGAGCATGCGATACATACATCACTTTCTCATGAAGGGAGTGAGTAACACATAGACTATTTCCATGGAGAAGATAACCATCGTGCAAGGTGAATAGTTCCTCTTTCTTCCCTAATGCAAGGGCTGACATTATGTCCTTAAAATTGGGGCTAGTAGCATACTCATCTATCATGGAAGATAGATCATTGTGAGTTGCTATAGACACCGCATTTGCCCTTGGTCATCGTGATCCACTTGATTATGTTTACCAACAATACGAGCAATATGAAATTGAATTGCGAAAGAAAATTTACCCACCTCATTTGTTTGTCAAAAAGCTTGGTTTGCGTAATGAAGTACTTGAGACTTTGGTGGTTCCATTTGTAAGATGAATGGAATCCCCAAAAGATAGCGCTTCCATGTGCTAAGGGCATGTAGAATAACTAGTAGCTCTTTTTCATATATGCCCAATGCTCATTCATGGTATTGAGTCTTCGACTTTCATATGCTATGGCATGTCCTTCTTGGAGAAAGACTGCTCCAAGGAAATCTCCACAAGAATCACATTGGACCTCAAAAGGCTTTGAGAGATCCGGTTAGTGTAAGCACTGGTTGGGAGGTAAGATTTTCTTTAAGCTTGTCAAAAGCATTTTTCTCTTTAGTAGTCCATGAATACTTAGCGTTCTTCTTGGTCAAGTCCTGTAATGGTCCTGCTAGTTGAGATAATTTTTCTATGAAGCATCTATAGTATGCGCACATACCAATAAAGCTTCGTAGCTCATGTAGATTCCTTGGGTTAGGCCATCCTTTTATTACCTCTAACTTTGATGGATCCCTCCTGACACCATCTCGAGAGATACTGTGACCTAAGTAATGAATCTATTGAAGGAAAAATTCAAATCTTGAAAGATTACCTGGAGATGTTGCTTATGCTCCTCAAGAGAATTGGAGTAGATGATTATGTCATCAAAGAACACTCCAATAAACTTGCGATGGGCCTAAAACTTTTCTCCATTAGACGGTTGAATGTGGCTGGAGCATTTGTTAAGCCAAAAGGCATGACAAGATATTCATAAAGATCAAATGTTGTGCAAAAAGCAGTCTTTACAATATCTTCGTTCACTATCCTTATTTGATGATAGCCACTTTTAAGGCCAATCCTATTGAATTAGGTAGGTGTCCTTGTAGCTTATCAAACAGATCTTCTACCCACAGTACGGGAAATCTATTTTTGATAGTGATCTGGTTTAGTGCTCTATAGTCGACACATATTCGATATGTGTCATCTTTCTTTTGCATGAAAAAAAGGGGAAGGAACTAGGCCTTACCATCCCTTGTCTACTAGCTCTTGTACCTACCTCATAATCTCCTCTTGTTGAGCTTGAGAAACTTGATAAGGAGGCTTATTAGGAGGTGAGCTCCTAGGTAGAAGCTCTATTGTATGGTCATCATTCCATTGTTTTGGAGGTAACTCCATAGGGATATCATCGATAAAAACATCCTGGAATCCATTTTAAAAATTAGACAACTCTAATTCTCCTTGATTCCTACCACTTTGTTTTGCTAAAACATTAGCATCATTTAGAGACTCTTTGACAAAAATCATATACGAGGAAACCACGTTTTTTACTGACTTATAAAAGCAGGTGTATAGTATGACCCGACTCATTAGCATCTACATACATGTTCTTTTCCTTGTAGGTGAAATAAATTCTCCTTTCAGGGAACTTCATATTGGCAGCCATGCGATTGAACCATGGTGCCCTTAGGATAACATCCTCATGTCGGAGAGAAGAGATGAAAAAGTCTTCTTTGTTGACGTAGATTTGGACATGAAGCCTCAACTTCCCAATCAAGGGTGTAACGGAGGCTTGTTGTCCCTTGAAATCTCCATCGGCAATTATAGTATCTCCCATCTCGAAAGCTTGTATGCCCAGCTTTGTGGCCAACTCTGTTGATATGAAGTTGTGAGTAGAGCCAGGATAAAAAAGGATGAAGGCATCATGCTGCCTCACCTTCCCCCAAACATAGGAAAGGGATGATCCTTGGCAATGAGCATCCTCTTTTGGAGCTTCGACCATAGAAGCTCTAGGAGTCTCATTGTGGGCATTCCTTTTGGGGCAAGAACTATAGCCATGTCCTTGATCCCCACACTTCAAGCACTTGTGATCTTTGCGAAAAGTGTCTAGCTCTTCAGGAGAGAGTTTATTTTTACCTTTGTAAACCCCTTTCCACTTGGTCTTGTTGTTGGGATTTCCTTGAGAAGAACTTTGAGCATTGTTCTTCCCCTTTGAATCATTTCGATCTTTGTTTTCCATGGGCTTGGCATTCCTTTTAGGCCCTTGTTGGAAATTAATACGTGAAGCAACCATAGTGTGGTGGATGACTTCGATGATGGAACCAGGCCGTTGTGAGTTGATATACTTGGCCATTTCTTTAGGTAATCCCACACAATTTTTTTGCTTTTGCTCGACAAAGTCTATCGTTTGAAAGATTGTAGTTTTGAGATGTAAATCCCAAAACTTGTCTACATATTTGTGGATAGACTCATTAGAGAGTAACTTCAAACTCCACCATTCGGTGAGCACTTTATCTTTGTGTCACTTGCAAGGAATTGATTCATGATGGAAACTCGTAGAGTTTTCCATGTCTTTGGAGCTTGGCCATTGCCACGAAGGCTAACCCACCATTGAAGAGCAGATTTTTGAAAGTGCATAGCTACATGACGTAGCTTGGAGGACTCTGTGGGGTCTGTGAAGCAGTGGTCTCCAAAAGACGCATCAAACTGTTGGATGAAGGGCAATACTTTTTTAGTAGCACCAAAGGTGCCATCATACGTGAGAAAAGAGATACTCTTTCCTCCCTCTTTAAACTTCTTTAGCTTGTAGGAACTTTTCTAAGCAACATAGGATTTGCGATGTCCTCTCCTCTTGTATTTTCTAGGAGAATAGCCGCTGCTTTCATCAAAAGCGGAGGAAGATGATGAAGAGGGTGACCTCTTTCTTGCCTTTTTCTTCCTTTGGTTCCTCTCTTCCCTTTTGAGATGACCAGGAGAAGGATTATAAGAAAATCTTTTCCTCTTACGAGGAGTTGGAGATCGTCTAGACCACGGTCTTCTTGGAGCCACATCTTCAGAGGAATTTTGTGAATCGCTTCTTTCTCGTTCATTGGCATCCTCTTCTTCTCTCATAGGAGAGAGTCTTGTTTTGGATGTCTCTACAAGAGGCTTCCTAAGCTCTCTCTCTCTCCTCTTGGAGAGGTAGGGAAACACCATAAGCACGAAGTTCTTGGGTAACTTCAGCTTGCAAAGCAGGGTTGCCCATAGCTTGTTGCAACCTAGTAACAAGATAGTTCACAAACATGGGGGCATCATTAGTATCACCTTCATGTGAAAAATCAAAGTCATCAATATTCATTCTACTCTCTTTATTATCGTTAGCCATCCTAATTAAAGTTATGTATATGATACTTTGTGCTTTGGTACCCTAAAAAACCTTAGTTGCTACTCTTCGTTACTTTTGAAAATTAGCTCTCAAGCAGCCACACCCGTGGTTTAGAGACTATTAATTAAAAGAGTAGTGGAGAGGGTCTAACATTGCTCGGTTGATTATGGTCCTGTTGAGCTTGCTAGTGGCTCAATAATAATTAAGCCAAAGGCAAGCCCCAAAAGACTCCATTATTAAGTCTAGTGTTCCCAACGGTGTACCTTAAACTAAGTCCTTTTCAACCAAGATAATAGATCCCTGTCCCACTTACCCTCTTGCAATGAATAGGTCCAACCTTTCATGGACAACTTAAGGACATCTCTTCTTAAGCAAGAAAAGAAAAACCAATTTCTCTGATACCAATGTAAGAGAATTGGACTTGTAACATTGAGAGTAGCGGAATCAAGATGGTTGTAGTGAACATTTCTTAAGAGAATTCATTATAAGCATAAGAAGATTACTTGATTAGTGATAACAACATAACCCTTATACCTAGTTAGCTTGCATGAACAATACTTGTAAAAGAGAGAGAGAATTAGAGAAATTGACAATACTTGAGGACCGGATTTACTTGGAGCCGGTCCCCCCTCCAAAAGGCTTTTGTATTATAGATTCTCTCATAAAGAGAGACTTAATACAATACAAGCTTTGTGTTCCTTAAGACCTAGTTGATGCAATGAAGATGGAAAGCTTCATGCATAAAAATTATGCCTATAACTTTTGCAAAAACTTTAACTTGTCCCCAGACTCAATCCCAAGACCTCAAACACCTTCAAAGGTGGAGAAGCTACCAGGGAATGAGAGGAAGAAGAAGTATTCTTATGAGAAAGAATTACTTTCTTCATCATAGATTACTCTTGCAGCTCAGCTTAGCTTAGCTAAGATGAGCATGCCATTGAAGCTTGACTCTTGGTTGGATTTGTATTCCATATCCAAGAGGTGTTGGTGTAGGCTCTCTACTTCTCAAACTTGGAGAAGGAGCTGGAGTTTCGTACACAACACACAATCGAAGTGTGTGTGTGTGTGTATTTAATTATAGCCTTTTCAACAAGCTCCCTCCTTTCCCCCTTTAAGAGAAAGACCTTAGTTTAGTTAATTGTAGAATTTGGACAAATGTTCTCCTTTTCCCTTTTTAGAGAAATACCTTGACTTTTTAAATTGTAGCATTTGGATAAACGTCCTCCTTTTCCATTTCTAAGAGAAAGACCTTAACTTTTAAATTGTAGCATTTGGACACATTTCCTCCTTTTCCATTTTTAAGAGAAAGACCTTAACTTTTTAAATTGTAGAATTTCAACAAATGTCTTCCTTTTCCATTTTCAAGAGAAAGATCTTAATTTTTTAATTGAATTGGACGTTCCTATAGGTCATCCAATAGGGTTTAGGTACCTTATGAGGGTAATATTGCTAGGGGCCTGACATGTGGCCTTAATGCCTCTTGAGTATTGGGCTTTCCTTGAGTGTGTGTGTGTGTGTGTGAGTGTTCTCTCTCATGTCCCTAATTAGGGTTCATCTTTGACTTAAACACCTCAAGCACATTCCTAGCTTGTCTAACCTGAAGTTCCTAGGTCTAAGGACTTTTAACACTAATTTTTGGAGGCCTTAATGGAGCTAACCCTAAGTTATTTTAAGCTCCATTATTAACACATTGTTCTTTAGTAGACCATCTCCTTTTGAGCCCTTGCCGAGATGTAACCATCACCCTTTTGGCCCCGTGTTGAGCTCGGTCTAAAAACAGATATCTATATTTTAGCTCTTGTTTCCCTTTACCTTCCAATATTGAATAATCAATTTAACATGAGAAAATCATTTGGATAAAGCTAGATATTAGATTTTAGGACATTGAATGTTATCGTAAAGATAACAATCGTTTCAAGTGTGGAGGGCAAGGTCATATTTTCCATGCATGTCCTAAGAGAAGTGAACGTAATGACCCTCCTAGAGCCACCATGGTGGAAGCTTAAAAAGAGGAAGGCCATTGCAAAGGAGAACTACTCTATTATGCTTGACCGTGGCTCTACCTACAACTTCATTTTTGTTGAGCTAGACCAAGCTAGGAATTCATGACTTTGACATGGAAGATGTGAGACAAGAAAATGGATCTTTCAAAGGACAAGAGGTCTCACTCTCTCCCAATGATTGGAAAGCTAAGGCTCCATGTGCAAAGCTATGTCAACAAGGAAGATCTCTTCATCTCTACTCTCAAGCATGAAGATGTTATCCTAGGGGCACTATGGTTTGATCACATGGTTGCCACTATGTTTCCTGAGAGAAAAGTAATCTTTTCCTATCAAGGCAAGGATGTTGTGCTTGATGTTTATAGTGTGGGAAATACTATAGCTCTTGTGTACAGACTCAAACTTTAGACAGAGTAATGAAAAGCGCTCTTTCGTGTTACACGGTTTTTGTCAAGGAGTCTAAGAAAGATGCACATGTTCCTAATGAAGTTAAAATTGAAACTAAAGAGGAATTATAACTTTCTAGTTTCCTACATGAGTTTTAAGGTATGTTTACGGATGATATTCCCAAGGAGCTATCTCCCTAAAGAGGACAAGATGATCATTCCATAGAACTTATACCTGGTAGCTCACCTCCTAAATAAGCCTCCTTATTGAGTCTCATCGGCTCGGCAAGAGGAGATTATGAGGCAAGCAAATGAGATTGTGGAAAAAGGGATGGTCATGCCTAGTTCATCTCCATTTTGTTCACCCGTTCTACTACTACAAAAGAAAGATGGTACTTGTAGAATGTGTGTGGACTATTGGGCGCTTAATTGGATAACCAAAAAGAATAGATTTCTCGTTCCCAAGATAGAAGATCTATTTGGTATAAGCTAAAAGGGTCTACCTACTTTAGTAGAATAGATCTCAAAAGTGGTTATTATTAGATACGGATAGTGCCTCAAGATATTTATAAGATGGCCTTTCGAATAATTTTTGGCCTATTTGAATCCTTGGTACTCCCTTTTGGACTTACCAATGCTCCCACTACCTTTAATCGAATGATGCAAAGGCTCTTCATACCTCATTAAAGCTTCACAGGAGTGTTCTTTGATGACATTATCATCTGCTCAAAGACTATTGAGGAACATAAGCAACATCTTCATGTAATATTTCAAGTTTTGAAAATTGAGAGACAATAATCTTTACATTAATCAAAAGAAAGGTGAGTTTTTTTAAAAAGAGATTCAGTATTTAGGTCATATTACCTCTCAACAAGCAGTAATGCGAATGGACTCTACAAAGTTGGAGGTAATAAAAAAATGGCCTATACCAAATAAATCTTTACGATTATGAAGCTTTATAGGAATGTGTGCATACTATAAACGCTTCATAGAAAAATTCTCGCTCATAGCAGGACCATTGTATGATTTGACTAAGAAGAATGTTAAATTTGTATGGACTGAAAAAGAGAATTAAGCATTTGAAAAATTAAAGGCAAACCTTATCTCTCAATTTGTTATAATTATATCAAACATTTCAAAATATTTTGAGGTCCAGTGTGATGCTTGTGAACAATGCCTTGGAGCTTTTTTGCTTCAAGAAGGGCATGCCATAGCATACAAAAGTAGGAGATTGGATAACCAAGAAAAGAATCTAGGCATATATGAAAAAGAGCTTTGAGCTATATTACATGCCCTAGATGCTTGGAAGCATATCTCCTAGGAACTCCATTTGTTTTGCGCACAAACCATCAAAGTCTTAAATACTTATTGACGCAAACTAAATCAAGTGATAAGAAAATGAGATGGGAAAACACTCTCTCAAAGTTCAATTTTCATATTGCTCGCATAGCTGGTAAGCACAACCAAGCAGCGAACACACTTTCACAAAGGCCAAAGGTGAATGTTGTATCAATAGCTACTAACAATGATCTAGCTTCTATGATCGATGATGAGTATGCTATGGATCCAAACTTCAAAGATGTAATGTCAGCTATTGCACTAGGAAAGAAAGAGAAACTATACAATATGTAAGATGGTTATCTCCTCTATGGCAATAGGCTATGCATTACACATAATCTACGTGAAAAGGTTATATATGAATCTCATGTTCCACCTTCTGCAGGACATAGAGGGATTCAAGCTACTCTCAAGGTAGTAGAGATGTACTTTTATTGGCCGACAATAAAGGCAAACATATCGGACTATGTTTCTAAAAGCATTGTATGTCAAAAGAAAAAGTATGATAGAGGCAAGCAGCTTGGATTTCTTTAACCATTGCCTACTCTTGATTCCCCATGGGAAAGTATATCCATGGATTGTATCTTTGGATTACCCAAGTCCATACATGGGAATATGGGAATATGGACAATAGTAGATCGGCTTAGCAAGCAAGCACACTTTATAATTGTAAAAAAGACTCTTTAAGCACACCATGTGACAACCCTCTTTATCTCACAGGTCTTTAAGTACCATGGCTTACCAACATCTTTAGTATCCGATAGAGATCCAAGAATGACTAGAAATGTTTGGAAGGGTCTCTTTGAGAAGTTGGGTACTAAGTTGACTTTCTCTTTGGCCTATCACCCACAAACGGATGGCCAAAGTGAGAAAGCAAATTGAACCATCAACAATCTACTTAAAGCCTATGTTACGGAAGTAGATCAAAGAGCTCAATGGGAAAAGTATTTACCCTTAGTAGAGTATGTGTAGAATAACATTGTCCATGCTTCTACAGGAAAGGCACCCTTCTTGAGGTAATTGAAGGAAGACCCAAGCTCCCATTGGTAGTCAAGACGCTTCTGAACATATTTGTTGATGATGAGTATAATAGAGATATTAAAGAACCCTTTTAAAAGATCAAATAAGCTATATCCATTACGCAACAAACGCAAGGGCTACTACTGCTGATAAGCATAGATGATCCTTGACCTTCAAAGAAAATGAATGGGTATTGCTCAAATTTCCAAAAGCATGCCTAAGTCATACGACGGGCAAGGGAACACAAGGACGCCCAATGGATAACTAGAAATATTATGCTAAGTTAGCAAAAAGATAGTATGGCCCATTTCAAATTTTTAAGCCTATCAATGAAACAACCTATAAGTTAAGGTTACCAAGTACTTGGCTCATTCATAATGCATGCCATGTGAGCCTCTTGAAACCTTATAAGGGTGAGCCACCCAAAGAACCAGTAATTGAAGAACCACCCGAGTTTGAGGGTCAAGAAGAGATTTTATAGCCAAAGAGCATCCTATGACACGAAAACAAAGTTTTAAGAAGTGGTAAGACTATCCAACGAGACCTTGTCAAATTCAAGAATTATCCTTTTGAGGATGCAAGGTGGATACAAGACATCCAACTAAAGGACAATGTATTTATTGTAAATACTTACAATGAATCCTGTCAAAGATAAGAATCAAGTATAAACAAAGTATATAATATAAAGATTTTTATCTTGTTTTGACTCTAATATTTCTTTTAAATGCTCATAAGGTTTAAATGTATGCACACCATGAATCAAGATTGCAGCAGCTTAGACCTTGCCAATCTACTATGAAAGATGTTTAGGTCTAAGTAAAGGCATGCTTGCGACAGCTAAGCCTTCCAAGTACCAAGTGGAACTAGTCTCACCACTATGGAAGAATGTTGATGGGTAAAAAGGGATCCTCTACCCAAAGCAACAACACCAAGTGGAACTAGTTTCACCACTATGGAACAATGTCGATGGGTAAAAAGGGATCCTCTACCCAAAGCAACAACACTAGCTATGACTTTATTTTTCCACCCCATAGTCAAGGACTATGAACCTTGGATGCTTTTATGAATGAAGACCTTGGAGGCTTATGAATGCAAGGCAAGAGGGAAAAGTGTTGGAGCATGCTTTTGTGGAATTAGGAGGTGTTCCCACCGCATTGGTGAAGTGCGAAGTATTCTAGCTTAAGATTAGTTGGGGACTCTTGCATAGCTATATAAGAGAGGGCTCGTTGCATTTTTGAGGCTCTTTCTCCTCTCACACACTCTCTCAAGTGCCCAAGATTGGCAAAGCAAGCTCTCTCTCTCTCTCTCTCTCTCTCTCTCTCTCTCTCTCTCTCTCACACACACACACACACACACACACACACACATACTTGTTCAAAAGTATTGCTTACAAAAAAAAGAGGGTCTATCATAAATAAGAGCAGATAAAACCGCCTTGGTTCCTCTTACATCACGGTTAAGCCATCCATTACATGATCACACAAACAACTATCGCAATAGAAACATATGGGTGGTCATTCTGTATTGGGCAGGATACAATTAGCTAATGCCATGCTTAAACCTCTGGTTCGGGGAGAATAATCAAAGTATCCTTGTAAGTGGGGACCAAAATGAGGACTTAGGAAGAGCTTGTGATGAGGAATAAATTGTGCCACTAGGAATAATCGCCTCGAGAACCCGCGCTTCATAGAATGCTTAGCGTAATAGTACTTCGGACCTAAACCCATGGCCTCTTTTACCATGGCTAGACTAATGTTATTCTTGAAATGCTCTCGACCCCATAATGTTACTCTGGTGAGTTTATCTTGATATGTCCACCACTGTGTTTGGGCTACAGTTGTCCCCTGGTTCGGAAAGAGAAGGTGGCATATTTTTTGACAAATGATCTACGAACTAACTCAGGAGTCTGCTGCAGGTGTTGGACTGCAATAGCTAATATCAAATCGGTGTTTAAGGCCATAAGGGATTAGTGTATAACACACACTAAAATTCGTATACTATTGCCACTCCAAGGCTTCCTTACTCTTATACTAAAAGGGATGGTACTGTGGCTATGATCCAACTCAGGTCTAAACAACAAAGAGTTGGTATATGGAGAATAGGACCTATCCATGATAAATATAAGGAATAATGGTTTTAGTTCTCTGAATACCATGCATATAGTTGCTTATGAAATAGTATAATCTAGCATATAAAAAAAACCCCCTTCATCTTTGTACGGATGTACTAATACCACTCCAGGCTAAGCTTTGTACAAATTGTGAAAATACTTTAAAACTTTTTTTCAACCTAGAAAAAACACCTAAAACATGGGCGATATGGAAGTTTTTTGCCTATATATAAAGGGTACCTAGAAAAGAGTACATTACTCCTTAATAGCCTAGGGTTGGAATTGACTAATCGGCTCTTAATACCTATTACTGCCTTTACAATATGTTTGCATGACTGGCTATAGCACCCGTTGTCTACCTCTCGGAACCACTGACCCATGGGATTGAGGGCCTGGCATAATGTATCCTTCTTAAGTTGAAATAGGACTAGTACTTCCTCAGGAAAGTTTCGATCTAACTGGTGGTAGGTGTTATCATCTGCCTTCACAACACATGTTTCTGACAAACCTTTCCTTACACGGCTGCCTGGCTCTACACGCCAGAACTCGGCGGCGATTGGGCGCATTCATCTGCTTTGGCTGGGTGGTATGCACCTATATCATCCTCTCTCAATGGTGTGACGGTTTGCATATCCTGGGGGATCTTTGTTCTGGATGAATCTGATCATAACAGTACGCGCAGGGAGGACACCGAGCCTATATAAACCTGTGAGTAGTATTACTCACTTGGCATATTGTTACTGTATGAGGTAATGGAATTTGTAAAAACTTTTTTACATTGAGTGGTGAGGAGGGTTCTGCACTCTGTTGAAACGGTCTTCTACTGTCATGACGAATGGGAAGGAAGTCGTCGTGGGGGCTGTTCTGCCTACTGCTCCGAGTTCACAGGTCGAATAGTTAAATATCTGTATACGATGAAAGTATATATTTTCTTTGGTACTATGTTTTGTTCTGACATGGAATGAATCTCTTCATATCTATTTTTTTTGCTAAAACCTGCAAAATTGAGTGACATGATAGTTAAATATGGTACCCTGTGATACTTTTTTGTAGTGGGAATATCCCCTGACATGTGACAGGTTCTGTTCTGATGCGGATTTGATCTCTTTATACTTTGGTTGCTAACCAGCAAAAACTATGAGAAATAGTTGGTAAAAAATGGTACCCTATGGTAATTTGTGACTGTAGGGGGAATATCCCATGGCTTACTGGTTCGTGAGTATAATAAAATGTAAAAATATGTTGTGTTTCATGTGCATGGCTGGGTGTCTGGTTTGAGTACAGGCCGGGGAATGATGATCCGGATACTAATGTAGTACTTCTTGGCCTGATGTAAATCCGGTATAGAGAGTATATCTCTAGTGCTGGAAATCCGGTATAGAGAGTATATCTCTAGTGCTGGTCGTATATGGCTGCGACTGGTTGACTAGTGGTAGAATGGTATCTCTACCTCTGGTCATATTTCTATGACCATGTTTAGTTTGATTGGTAAACTAAATAGTTGGTATCCTTTGATATTATGTATTTGTTTTTTATACTATGGGTTGTTATGGGCGGGAAAGATCTTTCCATACTGGTCGTTCAAGTCTAACTGGTTGCTAAATAAATTCTACATATGGTGCCCTGTGGTACATATGTGTACAAATGGTATAGCTCCTGGCATATGAATGGTTTGTGACAGGTAAAAACTGTAAAAAAAATTGCCTTGATTCTCATAATTATGGGCGTACTTTCTAGTTTTGGCAACAAACCTTGGTGATGTGGTTTCAAAAAACACACCGTATTATGATTCTTCAATGCCTGTTGAAATTCCCGGGTAAAGGAAGTATCTCCACTTCAAATCATAATGTGCCGTGTTCTTTTTGGCTTCTGAAAATCTACAGTAAACACTTATCTAAATGGCGTAGCATGTATGCTTGCTGTACATATTTTGTCTACTAGAATTAATGAAGGGTTTTTTTTGGAGTGAGAATCTGGCTTGTATTATATGGTTCTATTTCCATGATATCTACTGGTGGGTTTCTCACCATGTATTTAACTAAAAAAAGGGGGGGGGGTATTAATTTCATGGATAGGTGCTATATGTCTCTTTAAACCAAAAAGACCTAGGATCGGGATATTCATTGATAGTTTGCAATATGATATCTCCGACCACGTAACTTGGTTCATAAATGTTAAAAAAAACTGTAAAATAAGGCTTTACTTTCATGATTAGGGGCACTTTTTTTGAACAAAACAATGGGATGATGATCCGAAAACTTTATATTACTTCAAGGTTTGATGATTCTGGGATTTGGTTGCTTATTTGATATGATATCTAGATCGTCTACTTGGGCGGATTATAACCATAGTGATTGATATTGGGTTTTCAAATTAACAAAGCCTTAAGGGAGTATAAATGAAAGATAAAAATACTAAACTTGTATTTATAAAAAAATACCTCTCTTCTATCACCTCAAAAAATGAGTATTTTAATGCATAATTATCTATGTGGTACCTTTGGATCCATATAAAAACTAAACAAAAGGTTTTTTAAAGTGTGCTTTGAAGAAAAAGCAGAAATATAGAATCAATTAAAAAAAGAAAAAAATGCACTTAAGGATTGTTTGTTTTATCATTGTGACATGGATAACAACTGGGATGCCCATGCTTCACTTGTATACGATAAACAATTGCTAACCGAACGTTTTCTTGTTTACTATGGATGCAGGTGAGGGCTACCTTCTTTGAGTAAAACAATCTATTCTTTATGTTTTGAAATTGATGCTCGTTCGAATGGGGAGCAGCTCTATTACCATTCTTTGGGATTGTAATTTCCTATGATGTATTCTCGGTTACTGATACCATGTACAAAATTTATTTTCAAACATGCAAATAAATTTTTGTGCATAACCCTTATACTTGTCTAGGATCTGGTTGTCCGTGAACACTTGTGTTCGTTTGCGTATATATGTATTTAAAACAGTAACACACACACACACACACACACACACACACACACACACACACACACACACACGAGAGAGAGAGAGAGAGAGAGAGAGAGAGAGAGAGAGAGAGAGAGAGAGAGAGAGAGAGAGAGAGAGAGAGAGATCACAATATACATGGGTTCACCCAACATGGTCTACATCCACGGAAATCAGCCACTCAATGGCTTTAGTACTTCAAACAAGAAGTAGGTTACAAATTGGTTATACCCTTAATAGAGCGCCCGCCTTGCTTCACTCTCACCACCTCACATCAACTTCACAATGCAACACAATGCATTTTGTATGTAGAAGAGGCCTCCTTTTATAGGACAAATGGATCGTCCTCTCTCATGAGAGGCAACTGTGTGTAGCCGCCCTTGTGTTGATAAGTCCAAGTTGGACTCTCCAATGCGCCCATGTGTGGCCGCCCTTGAGAAGACAAGTCCACCTTGAAATCAACCACCGGCCATTGACTTCCAACCATCGGCCACTGGCCAACCAGTCATTTTTTGACCACTCTTTGATCGCCGTCCGGCCATAATATTCTGGCGAAGGTTTTTCGACGGCGAGTGATTTTTCTTCATGCAGGATGGCTTCTCCTCATAACGGGGGCCTTACAAATGTGCGTTTTTTATACAAAAAATTACAAGGGGTAAATCAAGATCCATACTTAACAATCTCCCACTTGGAGACTGATCTCCACACCAAACTTGTGAATGCTTTCACCATGTTGGATTCTTATCTTTGAATACCAATTGAAGATGAGCAAAATCTCAACTTCTCCTTGTTGACTACTTTTGTAAACATGTTTGCAGGATTTTCACTTGTGTGCACATTTCCTAGCTTTAGTTGCCCCTCTTCCAAAAGAGTGCGTATGAAGTGATATCTCACCTCAATATTCTTTTTCCTTGAGTAAAAGGCTGAATTCTTTCTAAGATGAATGGCGCTTTGACTGTCAGTGTACAAGACACAATTGTCTTGCTTGTATCCAAGCTCCTCCAAGAATCTATGAAGCCACTTTGCTTACCTCTATCATTGCTACATATTCTGCTTCCGTGGTAGAAAGTGAGACCAATTTTTGCAGCTTTGAAGCCCAACTTACTATTGTGCCCCCAAGTGTGAATACATAGCTAGTTGTACTCCTTCGAGTATCTTTGTCACTTGCAATATGTGCATCAGCATACCCTTGCAAGAAAATATCAGTGCCTTCAAAATATAAAGCATTTGATAATGTCCCTTTTAGATACCTAAGGATCCACTTCACAGCTTTCCAGTGCTCTTTACCTGGATTGTCCATGAATCTGCTTACAACTCCCAATGCATGTGCAATGTCTGGCCTTGTCCAAACCATAGCATACATTCAAGAACCTATCATTGCAGCATATGGAACTTTAGACATATAGGCTATCTCCTCGTGTCTTTGGACACATATCCTTGGTTAGTTTAAAGTGACTAGCCAAAGGTGTAGAAATCAATTTTGCATCTTGCATTGCAAACCTTTATAGGACCTTCTTGATGTAATCCTCTTGAGATAGCTTTATTGTCTTCTTTGTCCTGTCCCTTGATATCTTCATATCAAGTATCTTCTTTGCAACACCTAAATCTTTCCTTGAAAAAGATTTAGATAGCTCCTCTTTTAGGTCTTTGATGTCCTGCATGTTAGCACTTGTGATTAGCATGTAATCAACATACAACATTAGGATGATGAACTTCCCATCTCCCAAATTCTTTATGTAGACGTAGTGATCTAAGTTGCATCTTTTGAATCCGTGATCCAACATCCATCGATTGAACTTCAAGTACCACCATCTTGATGCTTGCTTTAAACCATACAAGCTCTTCTTCAATCTGCAAACTATTTTCTCATTACCTTTCACTTCATATCCCTTTGGTTGAAGCATGTAAATTTCCTCCTCTATGTCACCGTGAGGGAATGCCATATTAACATCCATTTGCTCAAGATTTAAATCATGAGCAGTCACAAAGCTTAAGACAAGCCTAATTGAGTTCATTTTTACAACAAACAAAAATATTTCATTGAATCAATACCTTTCTTCTGAGGGAACCCTTTCACCACAAGCTTGGACTTGTACCTTTCCTTCCCACCTTCTTCCTCCTTCAGCTTATACATCCATTTGTTTTGCAATGCCCACTTACCTTTAGGCAACTCAACCAACTCCCATGTTTGGTTGCGATGTACGAGTCCATCTCCACTTGCATGCTCTTCATCCATACTTCTTTTGATTTGTGTTGCATATCTTCTTTGTATGATTTCGGCTCTCCAGAATATGAGACCAAGAGATGGTTAAAGGAAGGAACAAACCTTTCTAGAGGTCTACTTGCTCTTGTGGATCTTCAAGGAATAGGTTGAGGCTCCTCATTTGGTTGACATTGTTGCACATTGTCACCGTTTGGACTCCTTGAGTCTTCACCGTCCTCAAGCTCCATGTACTCATTACCTATTTCTTTTGTTTGCTTCCTTTCCAAGTAATCTTTGTACATATTTTGTTCATTGAAAATTAGATCCCTACTTCTAAAGATTTTACCATCTTCAGGATTCCATAGGTGATACCCACAGTCAGCTTCTCCATAGCCAATGAAGAAACACTTTTTGGACTTTGCATCTAGCTTTGACCTTAAGCTTCTATCTATGTGCATGAAAGCCTCGCATCCAAACACTTTGAGAAATGCATAATTCATTGCTTTACCTGTCCATTCCTCTTTTGAAACTCCCTCATCCAATGCCGTTGAGGGTGATCGGTTGATCAAGTATACAGGTGTACTTACTTCTTCTGCCCAAAGCGGAAGCAGTAGGCGTGCATATAGCTGCACGCTTCATGCTTACTTTAGTGATTGTTTTGTCCATTTTTTTGGAAATTCCATTTTGTTGAGGTGTCCTTGGGGTTGTCCTTTGCCTCCGAATGCCATTGCTAGTGCAAAAACTTTCAAAATCTTGGTTGCAACATTCGCGTCCATCGTGAGATTTGAGGCATTTAACCTTGGTACCTGCTTCAATCTCCACAAATGCTTTCCACCTTTGAAATATGGAAAACACATCGTATTAATTCTTCATTACATAAAACAATTTTTTCCTAGTCACATCGTATTAATTCTTCATTACATAAAACAATTTTTTCCTAGTCACATAATCCATGAATGTCACATAATACAATGAGCCACCAAGTGATGGTGTACTTGCAGGACCCTAAACATCAGAATGAACCAACTCAAGCTTTGTAATTTTTCTTTCATTTCTTGATTTTTGAAAATATACCCTCTTTTGTTTATTAGTAAACACAATCTTCACAGAACTCTAAGTCTACTTCTTTCAAACCTGGTAAAAGATTCTTTGATTGAATGATTTGCATTGCTTTGACACTTATATACCCAAACGGATAGTGTCACACCGCATTGTTAACTTCTATAGCTATTGCACAAGTTGAAGATTTTGTGCAATAGTACACAAGCAAAGTGTACACATTTTCTCCTTTGGCAACCACCAAAGATCCCTTTGAGATCTTTCAACATTTGTTTTTAAATGCAGTTATGTGACCTTCATCATCCAATTATCTTGTAGAGATCAAATTCTTGCTAAGAGAAGGAACATGCCTAACATCTTTAAGATTCCATTCATTTCCATTAGTAGTTTTGACACAAACTATACCTTTGCCGACAATTTCACAAGCTTCATCATCTCCCAAGTATACATACCCAAAATTACCTTTGGTGTAATCTTGAAAATGCTGCTTGTGCGGTGTTGCATGGAATGATGCCCCAAAATGTAATATCCAAGAATCAGACACATTGTTTAATGAGAGAATTAGAGCATCTCGCTCTACTTTACCTGCCACATTGGCCTCAGATGTTGGCTTGGGTTCTTGAGACTTTGACTCCGTCTTCTTCTTGGACCAACAATCCTTCTTGACGTGGCCCTTCTTGTCGCAATTCCAACATTCAAGAATTGACTTTGTGCGTGACTTGCTCCGTCTTGAGAGATCACGATCCTTTTGGGTTTTGAACCTCTCCTTAGCCCTTCCTCTTGTTTCCACTGACAGTGCATCACTTGATGATTCACCTATGCTTCTCCTTTGCATTTCCTTGTTGAGGAGGACCCACAACATCATCAAATTAAGAGTGTTTTAGTCAGAGAGAGTTACTTACAACCATCATAAGGCTATCCCAACTATCCGGTAGAGAAGATAGTTTAAGGAGGGCTTGCACTTCATCGTCGAAATTGACCTTCACTGATCAAAGTTGACTTATGTTGGTGTTAAAGTTGTTTAGGTGTTTTGCAACTGAACCATTCTTTGCCATCTTTAGATTGAACAAGTGGTTCATGAGAAATACCTTATTGGATACCGATGGTTTCTTGTAGAGGCCGTCAAGTGACTTCATCAAGTCCTCCATGGTCTTCATCTTCGAAACATTAAAGACCACCGTTGACGCCAAGCTTAGCCGGATTGTTCCTGATGCCTTTCGATCAAGGACAATCCATGATTCATTTGCAATCGTTGCGGGCTTCTTTGCAAGATTGCCTAGTGGCAAATAAAGGTCCTTCTAGTAGAGAGAGTCTTCAATCTGCACTTTCCAGTGTTGGTAGTTCTTGCTGTTGAACTTCTCGATTTTGAGCTTCTCTTCCTTCGCCATTACTCCCACTCAATTCAAGGAATCCTGTCCTTGAGATACTTTAGCTACAAGCAAACCTTTCTTTGATACCAATTGCTAGGAAATAGGCACAACTAAGTAGATATTAGAGTAGTTTACTTAATGGAGAGAGATAATTTTCACACATGAGAGATTAGAGAGAGAGAGAGAGAGAGAGAGAGAGAGAGAGAGAGAGAGAGAGAGAGAGGGAGAGAGGGCACATGATACATGGTTCACCCAATGTGGGCTACATCCACGGGAAAGCATCACTCAATGGCTTTTGTACTTCAAACAAGAAGTAGGTTACAAAGGGAATATACCCTTAATAGAGCTCCCTCCTTGCTTCATTCTCATCATCTCACATCAACTTCACAATGCACCACAATGCATTTTGTGTGTAGAAGAGGCCTCCTTTTATAGGCCAAAAGGGCTGCCCTCTCTCATGAGAGGTAGCCGTATGTAGTTGCCCTTGTGTAGACAAGTCCAAGTTGGACTCTCCAATGCGTCCATGTGTGGATGCCCTTGCAAAGTCAAGTGTGCACTGAAAACGGCCACCGATCATTGACTTCCAACCATCGGCCACCGACCATTGACTATCGGCCACCGACCGACTGTTTTTTGATCACTTTTGGGCCGCCGTCCGGCCATATTATTCCGGCAAAAAGGAATATTTCAACAAACCTAGTCTCAAGCAAAGCTCAAGATTGACCGCCGTGAATTTTTGGTTTTTTGGCAAGTGGCTTTTCTTCATGCACAATGGCTTCTCCTCATAATGGGGGCCTTACAAATGTGCATTTTTAATAAAAAAAAATTCAAGGGGTAAATCAGGCTCCATAGTTAACAATCTCCCACTGTCTCTCTCTCTCTCATGGGAGCTCTAGAGATATACTCTATGCTCAAGCTCTTGGCTATGGATGCAAATACAAGCCGATGAAAGTTTCTTCTTATCCATATCTACTATTCTATTACTAAGCTATGCAAAGAGCTTGCCTATGAGCAAGTGTACATAGAATATCAATTCTCTTGCTTGAAAAATACTTCTCTCCACCTTCATCTTCCTCTTTCCCCGCATTTCCTTTCTCCCTACTGGGGTGTTTAGGGTTTGGGAAGGAGGGTTATACCATGGAATCTTGAAGACACCATCTTCTTGATTTAATAAAGGCTCCATAAAGAGCACAAACATGTATTGTAACAAAGATCTCCTTTGAGAGGATCATAATACAAGTCCTTTTGGAGGGGGGACCAACTCCAAGAAAATTCGGTTCTCATCAAGTTGTCAACCTTATTTGGTTATTCTGTTTCAATTATGTGCATGATTAAAGTATTTTTAGTGTGTATTTGTGTAAATAAATCAGCCTGACACAACCTATGTTCTCCTTGCTATCTCTCTCTTAAGGAAAACTCTCTCCTTTCATAGTTAATTTCTGATGAATTTAAAAGTAAGTGTTAGATTCTCTAACAATACATGTATCTTTCTTAGAGACTTTGACAAAAACCATGTAACAAGAAAGAGAACTTTTCATGGCTTTGTCTAAAGCTTGAGTGTGTACAAGTGGTATAGTGTTACCCTCACTATTTACAAGTGGTATAGTGTGAGTCTTTCCATTGCTCGAGCAAAAGAGGCGAGCAAAGTAGAATTTCAAGCAAAGATGACCAAAACTTTGATCTTGTACCATCATAAAAGAAACAAAGACAATCACATGAAGTATGGATAAAACATGAGAGACTGTTATTTCTACAAAAATGTTAAGGAGTAGTTTTATCACAATATTTCTATTGACCACAAGATTCCTACAATGTCGCCACACAAAAGATAAAAGATGATTTTTTAAAGAAGTTATATATTCTTGATTTCTACAAAGAATAGGATATTAGAAGCACCATTAGACAACACTGTCTTGATAGTGTTACATGAAATTATTAAAAGAAAATGTATAGAAAACATAAGTTTGAGCTAAAAACCAAAGAATTTCTACTTAATATGAAGCATCAATGTGCCTCATATATCACCCAAGTAAGAGCTGTTCAACTTAAAAATGATCTAATTCCCTCTAAAAAAATTTATATTTACACAAAAACTTCATTGATTATTTCTATACATGACAATGAGAGATATTAAATTTAATCATTTTGACTATATTGTTGTACTTCAAATGTCCCAAGTTCTAAAAGTAAGTTTCCATACATCTCATTATGAGTTTAGAGACGGAATTTTGACCTCAAAATGAAGTAAAAATCTTCAAAATGCTTTATACCAATCTGAATTTTTATAGCTATTAGAATCTAACAATATTGACAACATTGTTGCGTTTAAAACACCCCATATATCTTTTTAGTGGCAATATGAGCATAAATCAAAATTGTGCTATATACACGATCTTCCTGTTGTAAAGAAGTGGACAAATCATGTTTTTTAATCAATCTTTTACTTGATTAGATGTATGGCTCACTCGGTATTTTGTTTGCTCAGAAAAGTTTGCTTCATGTTTGGTAAAACTCATATAGTGTTATCCTCACTATATACATCAAGTGCATCATCCTTGCATCTGTAGGAAAAGAAGTAGTATACAAGCGGTATAGTGTTATTGTCACTATTTACATCAAGTGCATCATCCTTGCCTCTATAGAAGAAGAAGAATTTTCTTTTAGGAAACTTCATAGCGGCAGCCATGCAATCACATCATGGTGCCCCTAAGATAACACCTTCATGGTTGATTGGGGAGATGAAGAAATTTTCTTTGTCTACATAGATTATGCACACTTTGAGCCTTAGCTTCCCAATCAACAGATTGACTGAGGCCTCTTGCCCTTTGAAAGCTCTATATGCTTTCACCACATCCCCCATCTGCCTATCTTATTAGCTATCTCAAAAGAGATAAAGATGTGGGTGAAGCTAGGATCAAAAACTATGAAAATGTCATGCTCTTTTTTTCCTCCCCCAAGCATAAGAGAGTGGAGCTCCTTTGCAATGGCTTCCATGATGGTAGCTCTAGGAGGGTCATTATGTTCATTTCTTGTAGGATATGCAATGAAACATGACCTTGTGGAGAAACTTTAAGAGCTTGTATTTGGCTTTGAAACTCTGCTTGCAAAGTAGGGTTTCCCACAGATTCATGTATCTTGCCACCAAGGTAGTTGACAAATCTACGACCATCATCAAATGTTACACAGTGTGCTAAACCTAATTTGTCAATATTAAGTATATTTTCTTGATTATGTTGTTCCATGATTAAAATTCCTTGTATGTGTATGCTAGCTCTTTCCTTAGAACTTCCAAAACCTTTGCTGCTACTCCTCTTAACGCTTGAAAAATAAGCACTCAAGTAACTAGACTTGTGGTGCAAAGAGTAGTGGAGTGTGTTAGGACACAGGTCCTATAGTGGCTATGTGGGCACGGCCCCTAGAGCAAGGCTCTGCCACATGGCAAGAATGTACTTAAGGGGTCTATTGGGCCAAGGGCTATATAAGAGAATGGTTGGGTGGTAATTAATATGCTTGCTTCCCTCGTGTTCTCACATTTGTATCAAAGCTAGTGCAATATCTCTATTCCGTAGCTATAAAGAGAAAGGCTCTAGCACTCTCTCTCTCTCTAGCTAGATTGTGCATGCTTTGCATGAAATACTAAATTTAGCCAAAGTTATCTTAACTTGTGGAGAACAAGGGGAAAGAACCATGCATGCAAAGGGAGAGACATTGGATGCTTGTGGTGCGAGAAGGCCTACTTACACACATGCATGCAAGGGTGATGACGTGCATGAAACACAACAATATCAGGCTCATGAATAAGAGCGTCTCCTAGAAAATTTTCATCACTAATGTAGCCATTTCTTTGCACACTATTGGCCACTACAAGAAACACTCTCTCTCGTCTACGTAACTCGCTGCTGCCATCGCCATTTTGAGTTGAAGGTTCACACATTCAAGGACTTAGACTAAAGTGGCCAATCTAAAAAAACTTCCATTCACAAGGAAAAGTTTGGTGGAGTTCTCAAGGCACATAGCTCGAGGTTTTTCCACCAGAGCATCAAGATAAATTAGTACAATGTCATTCCTATGCCTTTTGGGGTATGCAATGCTCCACAATGCCTTTCCTTTTACTACAAAAGGGAGATCATAAAAAATTAAGACTCCATAGAAGAAGAAGAAGTACATGAGTGATATTAGCCACCAATTACGAGTTATGACACCAGGTTTTAGAAAAGTAGGTAGGACTCTTGGCTTGAAGCACATTTGTAGAGATCAAATGGGGATTCATGGGATGAAATCCTTGAAGTAGTAGTTGTCACAAGATTTCCACCAATAGTTGAGGGGATAGAGTCAGAGGAATCCACAAATACAAGGGGGAACCCAAAACAAGAGAGAGGCAAGAGTTCTTCACCTAATCTAGAAGAGTAGGGAGGAACCCCACAAGGTCCTAAAAAGGTGATCCATCAATTGGTTGTGGTCCAAGCAGTCCACCAATTCTTGAGGGAAAAAAGACAAGTGCAATTCCAACCACCTCCCTTACCATTTCCACCACTAACATTTAACACATTAGGAGGTCCATTACCTCCTCACCACCACCAATGGCTAAATAACCACCACCAAACCCTAAAGAAGGGGCAACAAAATTCAATGGAAAAAAAACCAAGGATGCTGACAGTCATGTGAGGCAATTTGAAACCAGGTGGTCTAAAAGTGGGTATGATATGTTGTACAATGATGCTATCAAGAAGGGAAACTTTGGAGCAACACTTTAGGGGAAAGTCATGATATGGTTTATGTAGTATGGCATAACAACTTTTCTAGATTATGATAACCTCAAAATTCCAAGGATGCTGACAGTCATGTGAGGCAATTTGAAACCAGGTGGTCTACAAGTGGGTATGATATGTTGTACAAATATCCAAGGATGTTGACAATCATGTGAGGCAATTTTAAACCAAGTGGTCTATAGTGGTATGATATGTTGTGCACTATTATTGTGGCATCAAAAATATGTAACTATCATTGCTTTGATTTTGAAGAAGGTTCTCCAATCTGAAACCCATCCATTAATCCTATCCCTATACAACCTCCTCCTGACCTTCGCATAGCGAATGCCAGGGGAGATGAAGGGTTAGCACATGATCACGACTTTATGGATGCACATGATTTTAATATCCTAAAGGCATGCTTTGATGCATTAGATAGAAAGCACATTGCACTAAATGAAAATATGACTAAACTCACACATTTGCTTGTGATCATGAATGGGATACCGTCTTTCGTCTAGACTGTGCCAAGGGTGGGTCTGTTCAATGAGACAATTAGAGCTAACCCACTATTGGTAACACCTATCTCTGGTCCTCTTGACTCGAATGAGGTTGTGGAATTGCTTAAGAGCATGAAATCACCAAATTTTTGAGCGAAGAGAAAAATCATAATAAAGATACAATAAATTCTTTTCTCAAAAAGTGGGATGATATTCATGAATCATCACATGCGTCAAGTTCAGGATGAAGTCAAGGCTTTACAAACTAGTTTATCACTTGAAGGCAAGGCCTACAAGTGGTGGATGACATATAAGACACCTACTTGATCAAAAAATTGGGCAGAGTTTGAGGCAGCTTTTTGAAAATAATTTCTTCCTTCTAATGAGGAGTAGAGAAACTGGAAATCTAGGGATACATGTAAGCAGAAACATTACACACTAACCCATTATATCTCTTTATATCAAGACATGATCCTCAATTTTGATGGCCTAGACGATTTTCATCAAGTAGGTGGTTTTCTTCGAGGTCTTAATCCTAAAATTCAAAAGAATGTTGAAAGTAAGGATCCCAAGATGCTTGACAAGGCAATCAAGCAAGCTCACATTTATGCTAATCTTATTAAAGACCTTGATGATGACAAGACACTGCACCAATCCAACCGTTCACATCCTTTTGATAAAAAAAATCATCTTCTTTTTAAGCATGCACATCACAAAACAAGAGGAAGCATATGCATTATAATGGTGGCAACAATGAACCATCTAAGAGACCCAAGGTCCTCAGGGACCACTCTTAAATGAAGAATTTGAGCATGGAAAAAAAAGAAAACCTCAGTTTTTATTGTTTGGGGAATCATCCTTCTTAATGAAGAATTTGCATGTTGAAAAGAAGAAAAGTTCAGTTTTAGTTGTTTAAGGAATCATCCTAAGAAGGATTGTCCTGAAACAATCAAGGAGAGGAAAGGATTAGGCCATCAACATGGTGCAATTCCTTCCAATGGTGTCATCCTCAAAGTATGCTAGTGTGGAAATCTCACACTAAGATGATACATGAGTGTTGTCTTATTGCTTCTATGTGGCAGCCGATGGTTAAGAAGTTGAATTTACCACAACCTCCTATCACTCATAGCTACAAGGAAGAGATGATTCGGGATAAAAAACCCAAGGTTTGGGACACTTCTGTTCATATGTTCCATTGGAAATACAAGGACATATGATGATGCAATTACATTTCCACATAATGAATATGGACTGAGCCGATGTGGTTCTAAGTTGCGAGTGGTTACCTGGGTTAGGAACTTCTTTGAAACGAAGCTATGAGCATAATTTTTTCATGTTTGATGACCATGGTACACATGTGTTTCTCTTAGGAGAAAAGAATGTATCACCATCTCCACTCATATGTACTGCTGAGCTTTACTAGTTTTCTCATTAACATGAAATAAAAGAATTTTTTCTTTGATATTCCTTGTGTCGTTTGTTGTCTAATTCAAGTTTTGATGTGTGTCAAGATGTTTCTCAATAAAATTCCTCAACACTGTAGTCTTCTATCTCTTCTTCTACTATGGCTTGTTCAAAACTAAATACTAAGAGTATATGTGATAATGCTATGAGAAAATTCAATACTAAGAGAAAAAATGGGACTATGTTAACTTATTACCACACATTTCATACTCAAAAGAAGAGCAAGAATTATTTTTAAAACATTTTCTTACTCATATAGAATGAATGCTAAGAACCTTCCTACACAAAATTACAAAGACGTATTTCTTGAAGATTTGCCTACATGGCTACCTCTTGAACATCTTGTAGATCATGCTATAGATATTATTCTTGGTACTAAGCCTATAAGTAAAACATATTCTCGAACTAGTCAAAGTGAAGCTCTTGAAGTTGAATGACAATTAATTGACTATCTTAGTCGAGGTTTTATTTGGCCTAGTTCTTCACCATGGGCCTCACCCATTTTATTGGTCAAGAAAAAAATGGTTCAATGCGTATATGCATTGACTACCGTGGTCTCAATTAGGTTACTATTAAGAATAAGTATTTGTTGCCACGCGTTTACGAGTTATTTGATCAACTCAAGGGTGCACGCTATTTTACAAAGATAGATCTACACTCTGGATATCATCAAGTTTGTTTTAGACTTGATGATATTCCCAAAATTGCTTTATGAGTTGATCGATAACATCTTACATCCCTATTTGGGTAAATTTGTCATTGTGTTTCCCGATGAAATCCTCATTTATAGTGCTATTGTGAAGAAGAGAATTTGGAACACCTTCGATTAGTATTTGATTTACTCCAAGCACAAAAGCTCTATGCTAAGATGAGCAAATATGACTTTTTTAAAGACAAAATTAAGTATCCTGGCCATATTATGTCCTCTCAGGGTATAAAAATGGATACTCTAAAGTAGACTCTATCCTAAAGTGGCCACATCCCACTAATTTGGAAGAGCTCCAAATTATCCATGTCTTAACCATAAGTTTTTCAAATACGATGAAAATATTTTTGTTCCCAGGACAGATCAATAGAAAGACCAAGGTAAGTCTTTCTATTGGGGTGATGAGCAAAAACACAAATTCGACAAACTTAAAATAGCTTTTGCTATACTTCTATTTTGGCTATTATCGATCCTACAAAACCCTCTGTAGTTGAAATGGATGTTAGTGATAGGGCTATTGGAGCAGTTTTGATTTAGGACAGAAGACCTATTGCTTTCAAAAATTTCTTGCTTTTGAAAGCAAGAAGCTTGATAGAGCACATTATAATTATTCTACCTATGAATATGAACTATATGCTATAGTGTATGCCCTTAAGCAATGCCACATCATTTATATGGAGCTCCGTTTGAAATTATGTTTGACCATGAAAGTATTAAGTGGTTTACTTGACTAATTGATTCGAAGGGTCAAAAGGCTAGGTGGACTGAGATTTTCCAAGTATGATTCTTAATTACAAAATCAAAAGGGTCATAATAATATTGTAGTTGACACTCTTAGTCAAATGCTTGAGATTAACTCTCTTTTGTTTCTAGAAATCAAAAGGGAGTTCCTTGAATTTCTTAAAGGCAAGATGGATTTTGAAGCATATGTAAAAAGATGTTACCCAAATGGGGCATAGATTTTGTAGGGCCAATAGCACTGCTAGTAAAGTGTACACATCCTCAATATATCATAGTGTCCACATACTATTTGACCAAATTGTCGAAGCAAAAGTGACGCTTAAGAATGATGAAAAAATGTCAGTGCAGTTTTCATATGAGAATATCTTTACAAGATATAAGCTACTGATTGAGATAGTTAGTGACAGAGGGACTCATTTTATAAATAAAGTGATATAATTATTGCTAGAAGAATTCATGGTGCTTCATTGCAAAGCAACACCCTATCACCCTCAAGCTAATGCAAAAGCTGAGAGAACAAACAAAATCCTATGCACAATGCTCACAAAAGATAGTAAATGAGTCGAGAGAAAATTGGACAAAAATTTACATTCACTTGACTTTATGGACATATAGAGTAGTGTACAAAACATAAATTGGAACAACACCTTTTAACATGGTGTTTGGTTTGAATGACTCATTGGCATATATTTCTTGATTCTCAGGCTTAGAGTGGATAGGTCAAATATTTAGAGTGGATAGGTCATGAGCTATCTGAGAGGCTAAATATTATTGAGAAGCTAGAAGAGACACATTTATGAGTTTTCGTAGGCATCTATGCTAAAAAATGATGCATGAAGGAATTTTATGATCAACATGTGATCAATAATGAGTTTAAAAAGGGAGAGTGTGTTTGTCTACACCTTGAAAAACACTCCAAGAAACTAAAGAAGCGAGGTAATGGTCCATTTGTGATTCATGATATATCATCAAGTGGAGCAATAAAGCTTTCTACATTAGAGGGAGAAGAGATGCCCAATTGGATTATTGGTTCTAGGTTGAAGAAATATCATTTGCCACTTACAATCAAAATCTTGGAGAAGATCCATGAAGCAGCTGAAAGGAAGTAGCAAGCCCAAGCTAATAAAGCAAAGGTTCATGAGGAAGCTAAGTTACAGATTTTGAAGCGCAAAGAACACGGAAATACCTTGCAAGTCCTACCACAACCAACAATAGCACCTCCTCAAATTGAAGCAATTTAGCTGGAGCATAACTGGCTTGGAGATATGGTGGAATTGGAGATAATCTCTTTAGATAGCTGACTCCAGTGTTAGAATTTACAGCTACTGGTGAGTCATTAGTTCAGTCAGTAGAACTAGAAGAGAAGATAGAAACTGAACTGAAATAGTTATATGAACTGAAATACATCTGCTGAAGCGAGAGATAGACTGAACAACTGGAAATAGTGTTTAGATTCAATTTCAGATTCAGAGTTCATGAAGAATGAATACAAGGTATATCGGACTGAAGTACACTCGACTAATGTATTGAAGATTATAGAGTAGGATTACAAGTGAAGATAGTGTAGCTCAGGAACAGCTTCAGGACTAAAACCACACAACTAAGAGTAAGAAGTGAAAAGATAAGTAGCCCAAAAGTACAACCAACCTGATTACAATGTAATGGGTCCTATTTATAGCCCCTTGAAGTTACTGTGGTAACCACCATGGTAATTACTGACTGGTCTGCTGTTCGGCTTCCAGGAGCCAGTTCCCACCTATTGAGACTGTCTCCGCCATCTACATCCTTCCCTCCTTTCTTGAATTTTGGTAAGACTCCAAATTTTTGAAAAAATCCACCGTCTGATCCTTTTGAAGTGTTGAGGAACCTCTTTGCCTTCTTGCTGAGTTGGTTGATGTTCCTCATGAGTCGGCCTATGTTCCCCATGACCGTATTCTTTTGACGTTTCTGGCTATTGTGGTATTGCTAGCTTTATAACATACTTCATGCTTGTTGAGTGCTTGACACCCCTATAGTTCTAATTCCATGGGTGTCCAGCCAAAGAGATACCAACATCTAACTAGGAAAATCCACCGTCTGATTCTGAAATTTCCTGGAAAAATCCATCGTCTGATTCTGAGAACGGCTGGAAACTCACTCCATCAAATTCTGAGATGGAACTACCCAGTATCCTTCCACTGACCCGCTTCCTTTTGCCCTTTGGTCTTGACGGAGTCTCAGAAGTCCTAGTGCCAGCATTGTCCTTCTGAATGAGTCTGTAAATGGCCTCCTGTCAAGCTGATCCCGCCTTTTGGTGGTCATTTTGACTTCATAAGGCATGAGAGTATGATAAGTTTTGATGTCGGGATCATAGAGGGTGCGTTTGCCTTTTGTTAGACGAGTTCTGGCCAATTTGTGACAATGCAAAGCTGTATGGATCCATCCTTCTGGAAGAGGCTGATTTGTTTTAATCCTAGCTTCAAAGAGAATCTCAACCATCTCTCTCTACTGTGGTCCTAGGCCTGGTTTAGTCGTAATGTCCTTTTCAGGAACTTTAGAGGACTCAACAGTGAGTTGCAGCAACTGGTTTGTGATCTTAGTGAGTCCTTTAATCTGGATTTAATCTGGATTTTCCATTGTCCCATACAGAGCTTGATCCTCTGCACCTCATCTTTTAATTCCTGGAAATCATTTAATTGAAGAGCATCATTGAATAGCGTTTGCCAGGTTTTCCATTCCACAATTGATCGCTCATACTAATCTTGAAGATCATCAATAATTTTATAGTATGTGAGCCGATCTATTGGTTCTGTATGTTGAGGATATAGTGCTGGAAAAGACCTCGACAGCTCCGCTTCTCTTGCTGGTAAAGCATACAGGAGAACTGGGGAATCAGGTACAAACTCTAGAAAATTGAGGACAGCCTGGTTCTCCTGCTGCATCATCTTTCTGATAACTTTAACCAGTTGAAATAATATCCGGAGAGCAGTTGCCTGTTCTCCTACTGTCATTTGAGTTTGAGGCCCCTTGCTGGTGGTAGTCTGATCTTCAAGAATAGCTCGCACCCTCTAATCCAGAACTCCCCTAGCAATCTGCATTTGCACGAAGACCTCTTTTAATTGACTTCTGACCTCTTTCATACATTTATATGTCAGCCTATTCCCCAACAGGAGCTCTAATTCGATGGCCAGGGAATGACAATCTGCAGTAGAATGCCGCTGCCAATATGGATTAGCGAGTTTCTCATCAGCAATTAGTATCCATTCAGGAACTCTCTCTAACAGTTGTATTGTACTAGGATGCTCAAGAAATTGGCACACCTCCTGATCATGGAAAGCAATTGATTTACAATGTTGAACCATTTCACTAGCGCGGACATATAGTCGCTGAAATCGCTCCAGATCAGTGATAAGATCATCATCCTCTAGATACATCTTGGTAATAGGAGTTTGCTGATGTCTTAATCTCTTGTTTAGCATAATGAGCTGTAATGAATGTCGCTCATCATCTTTTAGAATCTCAGTCACAACTTTGCCTTTCCCTTTATCATCCATACTGTGCTATGACTGGTGTATTGGTGAATTCCCAGTGTTGCTAGGTTGTTGATCTCCCACCTACTGATCATCCGAATGTTGACCTTCATGCTGGTTTGACTGGTCTGTCTTTGACTGATTCCCTCCTGTAGCCCTCGCTTCACGAGTACCAGGTCGTGAAGGTGTAGATGGCGGAGACAGTCTCAATAGGTGGGAACTGGCTCCTGGAAGTCGAACAGCGGACCAGTCAGCAATGAGTTGAAATCAACTCGCTTCATTCTCAACAGGGTTTTGAATCTTTCTGCAACCCTTTCAGCTTCTACCTTTTCTTCCCTCAGGGTCTGTATCTCAGACTCCACCTTGGATAACTTATTTTCTAATTGGTGAATGGTCCTAGCTGACTGAGTTTCAATGATACTGTGGTGCAGGGTCTGGGCTCCTCTCTCCTGCTCCAATTTTTCAATTTGCTACTCAACCTCCTTCAATTCAGCTTTCTGACACTGAAGCATCTAGCATTTGTCCTATGGAATTCACAATAGTGTTCCAGGATGACTGAATAAGTACAGAATAGCCATCCTTCACTGTGGCTGGGTCACAGGCAGTTGGTTCATAAACCGTGACAGGAGCCATATATGGTAATGTAGTATAATCAGATTTATGCAGAAGTAGAAGTCCTTTGAGAGGATGAGTCTGCAGCTGCTATAACCTGTCCTTCTTAGTTAAACGCAGGGCCGCTTCACTATAAAGGATGGAAACCTTTCCAAGTGGACTTGAAGGTGCTAGTTCTTTTCCCTTATCAGTTTGATCCGCTAGCTGATCAGCACCACTGGTCCTATCTGACTGGTCTTGTCCTGTACTGGTGGTTGCTGAAATTTGCCCTGTTGACTGGCTGATTCCACCAGTGGTCTGGACGAGAGGTTGTTCAGTCTAGCTAGCTGGAGTCTTTTCAATAGACACTGTTTGGATCTGACTTTCTAACTGCTTAAGAAGAGCAGTGCTCTTGGTCAGTGTCGTTCTTGGTCTTTTCGAACTGCCAGGTTCCACTTGTGTGGCCTTTCTCTTTTGTCCAGTGAGAGCTAACTGGTTTTCTGGGGATTCTTCATCTGATGATAAATTCACATTGTTGGTGACTGGAAATGGCTTCTGGCTCCAAGCCATTCTTACCTAGGCATGGGTGTCTGGAGCAGTTGCCCAGTAAAGAAACTGCCAAACATACCAAGCTTTGAAAACATTCTGAGACTTCAACTTGGCAGTCTACTGAAGCACATTATGTGACAATATCTGACAGAGATTGATAGAGACTGTAGAGTCCAATCTTTTTGCTAGGAGCATAGCAAATAGTTTCTCTAACACATAAGTCGGATTGTTTTTAAGACTCACAGCTTCAACTACAAAGCGGTAAGCAGCAAGAATGTCTAGACCTGCTACTAGAACCCCTTGCGCACTGGATTTTTGTTTCTTTTTGGCAACATCATCTTCTTTCAAGGCTGCATTGATTTGCTCTGCGGTTGCCACAGATGGCTTTGGCCCATTTGGCATTTGGAATGCGAAAGCAATATTTTTTGGAGTGACTAACACTTTCCTACCATAGACCATAGCACTTCCGTCTTCGGCATTGAAGGAATCCAGAACTTGCCTTATAATAGCTGTGTCAAACTCTATTCTTGTGGCTTGCACAACCACATGCAAATCCCATAGTCTAAGTAAGGCCTCGGCTTGCTTAGTTAACACATATCTCTGTATTTTACTGTGAGGAATAAGCGAAAGAGTTGTTTTTGCAACAACAATAAGGGCTTGGGTTTCTTCTATAGTTTCCTCCATCTTCTCGGACATTTTCTTCCTACCCATACACCGTGAAGACGATGATTCAGTATACGAAGAAGAAGAGGACTTACTTGATTCGTCAAACCCGTATCCTGGTGTGGCTGGCAAGGATAAGTAGCAATTTACAGTCTCCTCAAATGAAGAAGTTTGCGGTTGTAGTGAGGAAACTTCAGAGGTTGGTGATGGCAAATGAACAACAGTAGGTAGGCGTTGCGCAGGAGATTTGCGAGCAAAAACGCTTACTCGCCTCACTGTTATACGTGTTCACGCCATAAAAGCTCCACCACTTACCGTTCCTAGAGTTCTGTGCACCACAATTGACGTGGCAGACTTGCATTGGACAAGACTCTCTTTTGTCTTTGAAATGATTACAACTGATAGTCCTTCTGACCTTTGTTCCCATAAAAACTGATATTGGTTTCCATACTTTTCTGTTTCTAGTATGGACATGGTTTGGTCGTACTGGTACTGTTCTGACTTTTTGACTGGCTCTGGAACTGGCTGTACATGAAAAAGACCTAAAATAGACGATTCTGGAATTTTCTGGTCTTCAGTTCCCAGATCATCAGTACCCTTTTTCCGAAAAGTTTCTCTGGCTTCTGAATAATAGAGCTTGATTTTGGATCCATTATATACCTGGCAACAGTAATCTAGAAAAATCTTTCAACCTTATCGTGCCATTGGAGAACACCCAATCAACTTCAAATGGTCCTGCCCAGGCTATCTTTAAGTTCGGTTTCTTAGGGCCTAGTTTGTATTGATATAGGAGAACCAGATCGCCTTTCTGAAACTCCCTGACCTTAATTCGTCTGTCATGCCAGTGTTTTCTTCTTTGCTGAACAATTTCTTGTTCCAGCATATCCCTCTGTCTCAACTCATTTAGCTGTGTTAGCTCCTCTAGTCTCTTTTTTAGATTGGATTAAAATCCAAGCCAGGCTCTACTGCCATCCTGAGACTGGATATGACAAATTCCATAGATACAATAGCTTCAGTGCCATACACCATTCTAAATGGTGTTAACCCCGTAGTGACCTTATAAGCTATTCTATATGCCCATAGAGTAGTTTGAAGTTTCAAGTCCCACTGCTCTGGTTTTTCTGCACAATCTTAGTGAGAATAGTCTTGATAGTCTTGTTGCTTCTTTCGGTTTGCCCATTGCATCTAGGATTGTAAGGTTTCCAGTTTTTGAAACCTTAAAGGTTGTATAAAGCTTAATCAAACTAATATGATTATTGAAAAAGCAATGTAGAATTGTCCGACCATGGCAAATATTGGTATTTTTGGAATCTTAAGCACAACAAACCCCGGGCTAGAAATTTTCGAGTGCTTTTTTTTTTTGCGAGCTTTTCATTTCGAGCTTTTTCATGAAATGTAAAACTATTTTGAGCTTTTTGCTTTATTTAAAGCATTTTTCCATTTTGTTTCAACATCTTTTACATTCTTGCAATTCACTTAGAAATAGTCAATAGAACAACATCACCTCACATTGATATTGAATAGAAAAATATAGAACAATATCGCCTCAAACTTACTCTCTTTAAATATGCTAGGCTAGAGAGAGAGAGAGAGAGAGAGAGAGAGAGAGAGAGAGAGAGAGAGAGAGAGAGAGAGAGAGAGAGAGATCCTTTTTCAGACTTACTCTCTTTAAATATGCTAGTCTAGAGAGAGAGAGAGAGAGAGAGAGAGAGAGAGAGAGAGAGAGAGAGAGAGAGAGAGAGAGAGAGAGAGAGCATTCAAAGAAATCCCTATTAAAAACAAAGCTTAACAAGTTGTCTGCATTAGTGTTTGATATGGATCTTAGAAAGAGTAGATAGTTCATAAAAGCATTGCAATCAAGATCACTTCAAGAACATGCACAATAAAACCTTAGATGTCCAATGTCAATATTCTTGAAACAAAAAATAGAGAGTGTGTTCAATAATTGTTTCAAAAAACTATGGATGTGATACTAAACTCTCTTTTCCACATATGGACCACAAACCACCTTTTTGAGACACTCCTCATAGACTATGTCATCCCCCTCCAAGCACAAACAATATCGATAAACCTCACCACATGCTTTGCCAAGACCTCCACATCCTGAAAACACATCTAGTACATAATCTGAGTCATCCGTGAAGGTTGCAAGGAGCCATCTACACATGCAAATTTGAAATATGTAAGTCATTTTTCAACTATAAATTAAAGCTCAATTTACATTAAAATGATTATCTTCTCACTTGTAGAAGTCGGGTGACCTCTCTGCTCCACCTCTGATGGGTATATCAAGAGCAATGGTGCGTTCTTGATGCTCCTCCATTAAAAAGCTTCGTGATGCAGGAAACATGCGAGGAGAGACTTTCTCCCCTGCCTCCCTATTGTATGTGGGTATAGCAACATCCGCTCGACAAAAAACTCCCACCGTGAGATCAATTACCTACATATAAGCATACATTGTACACACTTGAATCAAAATTAAGTTAATAATGCAATATTTCACAACAACATGGTATTTTGATTCACCTCCTCTAGGGTATCTGGGTGTCTATATCCCCCATTACACATGAGAGTCCATGTGCGATGAAGTCGTAACCCAGCCTTTATAACATGGGTAATAATCTCTCCAATATGTTGTGCAAGACATAGAGTCACGAAAAAGTCTTCATCTGCCAAGAAAGGTTCTGCTACATCCATCACACCTTGCACAAGAGAAGGCAAAAATATATTCCATTGTGGAATCTTTTTGATTAATCCACCTTCGAAAAGATGTTTAGAATGAGTTTTTCAAGTGATATGGATCAAAACAAAAAGCATAAACAAAAACTTTGAGTAACCTGCTCGAATTGGGCCTAAACCATCCACCAACAAAGAAGTAGGAAAATTCGCAAAGATAAGACGAAACACCTCACGACAAGGTGCTCCACAATGGTGATACAAGCCAAGACTTTGAGTGCTCAAATTTTTTTTAATGCTACACACAAAACGTTTGTTGCTTAGTACACCATCCACCTTGAACATTCTATTGATGTTGATAACACAAGCCACAAAACCTTTCTTTTACCTTTGAATGGCAAAATCATCAACATTAGCCATATCAACTAGAAGAGCATCTACCACAGTCAAAAATTGAAAGCCTACAGTTTTTCATTAAAAAATTATATTATCTTAATTACAAGTAATATAGAATTGTTTTGCACTATCAAAAAAATAAATATTTAACAAGTAGAAACTTACCGGTATTCCATGAGGTTGGTCGCCTTGATGAAGTTGGTCACTCCATGATTGACTCAACCACTATTGAAACGCTTTTTTCACTACTTTCTTTAGGCATGTCAATCTTTAGCCGTCCTAATGGATAGGTTGTTTTGTTGTGGTCACCCATGTTTGACCCACTTGCATGATTTTGGTGCTCTCTTTGAAGAGGTAGTGAGTGATTTCTTTCTTGTGTTCTTTGTGAGCCCCCATCCATGGTCAAGTCATGATTGTGATCCATGTCTTCTAAGTGCTCTAAAGAAGCAGATTGGTTTTTATCTTTGTCTTTATTCTCTTCCAAAAACTCTACCACAAGAAAATTTAAATGATATAAAATGAAAATTAATTTAGCATTTACAAACTCAAGTCATTTATAAAAAACTAGAACATACTTTCTTATGCATTTTTTCATGCATGAGAGAATGAGAGAGGTGGAGAGAGAGAGAGAGAGAGAGAGAGAGAGAGAGAGAGAGAGAGAGAGAGAGAGAGAGAGAGAGAGAGAGAGAGAGATCAAATGCTAACGAGTTCAAGGCTGGTGGACTTGAATGATAATAGAAAAGTTGAATATCATAATAGAAGAATATAATAATAATAATATGAGAATAAAGAAATTGAATATGAGAATTAACTTGATGTAAAAAGAAAAAGTGTTATACTTACTTGCATGTAAGTCTAGTTCTTGCTTTGGGATCACCCCCAGACGGTAGTCCAACCACCATGGGCAAATTCTGCACTCCCACATAGAAATACCCTTCTCTACCATAGAACCGGGATACATGGTATTTTCATCCTCTAGCTTTGACCAATCTTCAGTAACCATAGGCATAGTAGCAAGTGTACCATTTAAAACACATTCACACATCCATCTACACCATAACAACATTTAATCCCTTGAGCAAAATAATTTCAATAAGATCCAAAGACTTTGTTGGTTCATGTAATTTCACTTGTATAAAATCCTTTTACAAGACTCTTGTAGCTCATGCATTTTGGAAGAGTCCGCGGCACTTTTAATATCTCCTAAAAGTTGAGGAAAAGCTTGCAAGCCATGATTTCTTAATTGCACCTATGGTAGTCATTCAAATTATAAAACAATGCAATAAAATCCACATTTATTAAGAAAAAGTGACCAGTTTAGAAAACAACCTTGAAAAACGCTTCAAATCCATCTAGCAATTTGAACTCTTCAACCTCCAACCTTCTTATTAACAACAAAGCTTCATCATGAATGTGAGCCCAATACACTTCTTTTCTAATGTAAGCCCTAAAGTGCTTCACATCACCAAAGTGGGAAAAGATTGGATCTTTGGCCTTTGTAAGACTCATCATCTCCAATATATATTTTTTCCTTCATTATAGACCAAAAATATATCAAAAACTTAAACACCATCTTATATAAGTATATTCATATACCATTCACGTAGAATTTTTTTGCTCAAGTAGAAATTTAACTCTCTTTTAATGTCACTATTTTCATTAGAATTGAAAAACATAAACAAACAACTAGTAAAAAAGTATTGAAAAGTGTGATACCTTTCAGAAGGTAGTTTTGAGGAGCACAAAGCATTTAACTTGTCTCATGTGATTTTTACCATGGATGGATCATCCCACTTCACATCAAAGAGCAACTCAAAAAATTCCTCTCCATGAACTGGGTTGGCAATTGTCAAAAACATATAACCTCTATCCTTCAATCGAGCTTCTTCTTGTTTAGTTGCCTTCTGCAATCGCCTTTCAAACTCCACCTTATCTAATCCAAGAGCTTTCAATTTTGCACTTTCCTTTGAAATAAATGCATTAAAATCATCCTACATAACCACAACTACATTCATTGAATGAATCGTAAACAATCTTGAAAAATATATATAGTTAATACTCAATTCAACAATTCACCTTCCAAACTAGTTGAGAAATCAACACACAAGGAGAATTATACCAAGGAGGAACTCCTTGATATAATCTACTCTCAACTGCCATCTCTATCTTAGCCCACTTTCTGTCCTCTTGAGTGAGACGTGCAAGAATGCTCTCTTTATTGGCGATACCAAATTTTTGGAACATGTATATCTCATGCCCAAGATTTGGTTTCACTGTTGATCGTGAAATGCTACAATAAATATATAAACAAATGAAAAAAAATAGTTTAAAGCGAGATTAATTTAAAAATACAAAAAGACCACAAATTTACAACTTACACATTAGTGGTGTCAAGAGCAAGCAATAGTTCGGCCTCTTTTTTTTTTTCTACTTCCAAAAATTGGCATCTCACACTCACATGATATTCCTCATTATCATGCCATACTTGACAAAAGAACACCAAATTAGCCAAAAAAGAAGGTACAACTAAATCTAGCAAACAATTAGTGCGTCGATGTTAATTCTTACCTTCTTTTATGCGTCGCATCCATGTTTTCAGCCGATGGTTTCCATCCCATACCAAAAATAGACACCCTCGAAGCTCTTGCCACTCCTTATTGAGCTGATTATCAAATGAAACACTCTTAGCTTTCCAAATAGGATCCCAACTACCTTCCACAAGAGGAGTGACAGGCATGTAAGAGCCGAAGGAATCTTTCACCAACACCAAAAAAGATCCCATTGTATCCAAGTAAGCAACATTGTCAAAACTAGGAATCAACCAAGATGCAAAATCTGTAGCCACTCGTACAGCTTCATGAGCAACCAAACGACATAAAGGTATAAGTGGAGGGTTGCTTCTTCGTTTTAAGTAAAATTGACTTAACACATCCTTCATAATCCCCAACGGGATTTTTTTTCCCAAGTGTCGAGAATGTTGGGCCACATCATCCTCACCTATCCCATCAGACTCTGTTAAATCTTCATCTTCAACATCGTTACCTGTTTCAACCTCCACTGTCGACTCTCGAGACTCATCTCCTTTTACATCATCCCCACTCTCCAAATGGTTAGACCCTTCCTCCACGACAGCTTCATCATCAACAAAGATGCATTTTCTCCGTCTCTTTCCCCCTCGTTTGAAATGAGGACTACGAGTAGCAACAACTGCATGAGAAGATGCCTCTTGATCGATTGGATGCCTTCTCTTGGAAGGACCAGATCTCAAGGTCATGCATGGAGAATCAAACGTTCTCTTGATTGACTTGCTGCCTCGTCTTTTGGGAGCCATAAATGTCTACATCAATAAAGATTTGAAAAAGCATTATACATCATCATCATTCAAACAATGGCTACAATCTGCAGCACTTGTTAATGTCGCTACATTTCATGCCAAACATCATAATAACACGCATTTAAGTGAACTTCTATCGCATTTGAAAAGCTCCAGCCTAAATTTGTGTGAACTTGATAGAGTGTACCAAATTTGCTCCAGATGCCGATCTCCAAATTTGTTGCCCGCTCTTTGGATTTGTCCGCTGCAGTGCTAAAAAAAACCTAAGTTTAGTGTAATCCCACCTACAAATTTTGAAATTTACCTCTAAAGTTTTATATATGAAGGTGAGAAAACCTACAAAATGTTGAAAAAATTAGTGTAATCTGATGTAAAACCTTTCAAATTTTGTCAATTTACCTCTATTGTTTCTAGTTTGCCAATTTTTTGAAAAGACATTACACTGTTTTCAGCAATCAAGGGCGTTTTTTGCTCTAATAACCTTGACCTCTTTGTCAAAGTTACTCACAAGGATGCTAACTATCAGCCTCTGGTCTATGTTTACGCACTTAGAAGAGCAAATAAAATTGGGCTATTTTATCTCTTCAACATAGCAGTAAACTTTCATTGCATAGACATGTCTACCAATATGCCCTTAATAGAGAAAGAAAACAAAGAGCTGGAGCAAACAAACACCACCTTGGTCGAGGATCTTCAATGCAGAGACGCCCACCAACGTGACAAGATGAGTGAGAAAAGAGATAGATACAGACGATAAAGAGATAGATACTCAGAGCACACAGTTGGCCTTGGACTAGAAGGAGAAGCTATATTAGTCGGCCAATCTGCAGCTCTCATGCTCAGAAGGAAGAGGTGACCATCGAGGTGCTAAAACAAAGAATAGCTGACAAAAACCGACAGCTAGAAGCTTCACGGATAACCCCATGCTGATACCCTCAACAGAGGCCCAGAAAATAATAGCCTACAAACTGCTGATTGAGAATCTACAAGATAAGCTGGAGATGGCTCAAACAGCAGCTGGAAGAGGCTTTCCACAAGGCAAAGGAGGAGACTAGTTTGCAAGGCATAAAGGGTCCCCGACTAGCATGGAAGGACAGATTCATCATAGAAAACAAGCAGGCAAGGACGGTGAAGTCTTTGTCGAGACTTTGACAGCAAGAGTTGAATCACAAAAATCCATGATAAATAGATGGAAATGACCACCTACAAGGGCTCAATGTTGGCATTAGTACAAGATGAGCAAGGGCCTCCATTGCCCAATAAAGACTGATGGTCTTGCTTGATAGTAAGCCTACTTGAAATACAAGTAGCCGCTCAAACCCTACGCAGCAATGTCCAACTTCGCTTTCAGTTTGTTGAAAAGAGTGATTATCTTTCTGTATAGAGGTAACATCCCTACTGACAATGTACAAATATTGCTCACTTGTTGGAAGGCTAGACTTACCTGAGAAATGATTTGCCTTGTTCTCATCAATACTCTGTTTTCCCAATTGTTCGAAGGTGAAAATGGAAAGACGTTGAAAGTTTGCAGGTCTGTCCGCTTTGCAGGTCTGTCCGGCTATCACAGGTCTGCCTGGTCCGCCTATCAAATGCTGTAAAAAGCTACGCCTCTGTCAAATGCTATCAAATGCTGAACTTGCGCCTCTGTCAAATGCTGAACTTGCACCTCTGTCAAATATTGCGCCTCTGTCAACTGCTGAAATTGCGCCTCCTGTAAAAGCCATGCCCGCTTAATTTGACTGCATAAAAATTTAAGAAGCAAAAAAATGAAGCTCCTCAACCATCAGCATACGTGCTTACGCGGTAATTTCCCCCTCCTCCTCCCCCGCACCCATGCTCCCACAGCTCGGTACGTCAGCGCGCACGCTGACGGTTACCGAGCTGTGGGAGCATGGGTGCGAGGGAGGAGGAGGGGATTGTACCTTGCTTGAAGGCTTCACGCAGGAGCTCCGAGCAAAGCAGGAGTCCACCGAGTAGGAGCTCCAAGCAAAGCAGGGTAACCAAAAGTTGCCTTAGGTTAAAACTTACTTCAATTATGCGGGCTAGAAAAATACATTACACCTAATCAGTGTTTTCACACTACTAGCCAGTGTTTTTGCAAAATTAAACTATTTTCCATGATTTTAAGCGAAATTTTCTCCTTCTTGCACTCCCCTGAACCGGAAATTTCACACTACTAGCCAATGTTTTTGTAAAATTAAACTATTTTCCATGTTTTTAAGCGAAATTTTCTCCTTCTTGCACTCCCCTCAACCGGCTACTTTGATTTTGCAACCGGCTCAAGGCTAAGCTGAAGCACACTTTTCCCGAACACTGCATCTAATCAGTGAAAATAAAGGGCAAACTTGATATTCTCCCGGTTTTCAGGTCTACTTTTGAAGCTTTTGTCATGATCACACTAAAATATTGTGTAATTTTCGATGATTAACGACATTTTAAAATCTAATTTCGGTGTTCAAAATCCAAGGGGGATTTTTACAATTTCATACGCTTAAAATACACTATCTTTTCACCTACTCATAAGAAGATGAAGTCATTAACTAAAAAACTTGAGATTTGTGCCAAATATTATCGAAAATTGTGGTTTCTTTATACACCACTCATAAGGAGGTGAGCTCTGTAACCACCGCTTGACAATCTCGACTGTGGGTTTTTTCTTCCCACTTATAAGAGGAAAAATATATTGAAATCTTAATTTTTTTGAACAAATAAAAAAATATAATAATGAACAATTATGCCACTTGCATAAAAACTTACTTAAAAACCATTTGTCCACGTCCGTCTCCATATATTGACCTCCTTACTAACCGCTTATTTCTCTCTGTCTTCTCCACCTTGTTAGCATGGATGAAAGAGCATCCATCATCACCTGGACAATAGGTGATCAAGAACTTGAACGAGAGGTTCAACTTAGAGATGGAAAGCTCCTCCTTAGTGCATATTTCTTACAAAGTATACTACCACCTTACAGAAAATTTCAAACATTGAATGCACTAATACAGTTTGGATCTGAAGTCGCCCTTGTTGAAACACCATCTCACTTTGATATGGAGGGCCATCAACATTTCATTCTTGATGCCTCTTTATCAAAAAGATATGCTATGGTGCATACAGAGAAGGAAACCAATGATGTGGAAGACTCAGAGGATACAAACTTACTGAATGCAAGCTCTTTCTATGCTGAAGCTATCAAGATACCAACCCAAGGAGACTTGCACACAAATTTGCAAAAACAGCAGGAGAATTATATTGTCCTCGATAGCAGCAGCGGTGATGAGAAACTGTCAAAAAAGGTAAAAAGTGTAGTGGACTGGATATTATCCTTTCAACATCTCACCGATTGAAAGACCTAATGAAACAATCTCATGGGCTTGTCAAAGTGGAAGAACTACCTAGAGAATACAACGGGAATGTAAGTCAATGAGTGGCATGGAGCAGAAATTTGATGGACATACATGGACGCGCCCCCAAATAACCAACATGTCCATTGGGTGTCCAGTTCGGATGAGTTATTGTTTGGGCTCCTTGGAATGCCATATAAATGTTTGTCAGTACTATTTAAACAATAAAGAATTCAACAATGCATATTTTCATGGATATTTAGATAAACCAATAGGAAAAGGTTACCTTGCTCAGGAAGACAGGACAAAGATTACATGTCATTATTGCGGCAAGGTTGTCACTTGTCAAGCTATATGTCCATGCATAATTTACTACGTTTTGCCAGGGGATTGCAACATGTCAAGATTGGTAGTCCATGTAGGCCACCATGAGCATGATGTGCAGAAAGGTACATCTCGTGCTGCCATAGAAAAAATCCGAGGATTAGTCCAAACAGTGTTGAAGATTGATAGGTCTAGTGGTCCTCAAAAAATTCAAATGCTTGTGGCTCGTCAAGTTCTGATGGATTCACTCATTCTTGACAAGGGACATTCTATGGGAGATGCAGAACTTCAAAACTTTCTAGAAGAGATGATGCCACTTGTGCAAAACCAAAGGTAAGGATACATTATTTTTGTTAATATTTATCAATATAGTACTTAAAATTCTTTTTTCTAATGCATAACAGATTAAAGAGTATCATTGCTTTGGAAAAACAACAAGGGTCAGTGGTAGTGGGAGATGGATTTGACAATATTCTCGTATTGAAGAAAAAATGTTTGTTCCCATTTTTTCATGGGAGTCGTTTTCCTGGGCAAGGAGGACTTCATGATAAATGTTTTGTTTTTAAGATGTCCACCAAAGTTCCTGGTTCAGGAGTTGATTTAATAAGACGCATGGATCGTTCTGGTCAAGGAGACCTGCATAATGCTTGGGTCCATTTTGACTATACGCATCGTGTTGAAGGATGGTCAACCATGTCATGCTCAGTTTATGACCCAAGGTGATAAATTTCTAGATGTAGATAAAAGTGATAATTTAATCATTGACTAATACGTCTTACCATGCATACTTTTTTCCTCAGCATGAAGAGCTTGATGGTTATTGCAATATGTGAGACCAAGGAGGAAGATACAGAGTCACAAATATTATTTTGGAAAAGTCTCAATTCTATTATGGTTGAGAATGGATATTCAATTGCAAATTTCACTGGGTTTATGGCAGATGAGGCAGGTGCCAATTGGAATGCTATTCGAGCAGTCTACAATGGAGGAGCAGACAATGTAATGGAAGGTCGTGAAAGATCATGCTTGTTCCATTGGGAGCAAAGTCTCCAAAAGAAAACAAGAGCACTCATTCCAAATGAAAAACAAATGGAGCATATTTCTTTGTGTGAAAAATGGCGAACAAGTAACACTTTGTTGGAAGCACAAATGCGAGCTAGGTCAATAAAGAGATGGTGGTATGAGAATGGTGTTCCAAAAGAGAATCTGGTGCCTTTGAAAAATTGGTTCTCCTGGTGGGAAGATAGAATCTCACATTGGGGGGGCATTTCCATAAATGTGAGTTTTTTTTGGGTATAAATCTCACAATTATGTAGTAAATATTGTGAGCTAATGTTGTGAACTAATGTTTCTATCTTTCAGGATGACTTGTGCCCATGGGATCGTGCTGCTATCCCTACTACAAACTTATCAGAGAGTATACATGCAAGTTGGCTTTCTGGAGAGGGAGGAAAAAAAAAGATCACATTGTATGATGCTTGTGTTACAGATGTCATCAACTCCTATCTTCAATGTGCAAATCAGTTGGGATACTTGACTGGACGATACATAGGTACTGGACCAGACATACACTCTCTCTTGAATAGAGCACAATCAAGGTTGACTCCAACCCCGGCTACGGTGACTCGTTTGCTGCATGGAATGAATGATAATGATACTAATTTCCAAGATCCAATTTTACATGGTGACAAAGAATCGGTGCAAAGAAAGAAGAGGTCAAACCTTGGCAATAGCTCACACCGACCAGGGTATATCATGGAGTCACGAGATCGCTGCCAACGCGGACGACCATGAAATATTAACTTCACAAATATGAACAATGTGACTGTGGATAACTCAGCTAGATTGCAGGAAACTTTTGTCGAAGAAGAAGGACCAACTTACAATGAAAGTACAAAATATCATAGCATTGGTAATAAAGATGGTGATGGTGGTGGTGTGGAAAGTGCAACTCAAATTTTGGAAGAGGATATACACAGGTCAATGTGGGCCCTTAGGGCGCATGCCAATTCATTGTCCTAGAAAATGCTTTGGAAGAGAAAAAGGAAAAAAATGTATGAATGTAATTGAGAGTCGAAGTCCTGGGTTGGTCGCACCATCATTTTGGTCAGAGCGCACATACAATGGAAAAACATTTGCTCAATGGATGTGGTTTTGTAACCACAATGTTGAACACACTTGGAATGTTGACAAACAAGTCAATCACAATCCAGATACACCTACAACATGGCCAATTCAACTTGGTACCATGATTTCAAAGGAGGAGTATGCAGGCCTTTCAAAGGCAGGTTTTCAACTACGGTGTGTAATAGTAGCAAGAGAGGGTGAATGTATAACCACTCCTCCATCATGTAAGAGGAGTAAAAAATGGAGGCATGGAATCTCAAAAGAAGCTGAAAAGCGCTTGGTTGCTGAGAGTCTAAGTGCAACATTGATAGAGGAAAAAGAAATGGTGGCACACAATCATGTGGTTTTTCGTCTTCTTACTACTGAATGCTATGATGTCCATATACGAGAAGGTCGTACATGCACTTGTTTAGATTTTCAAAAGAGGGAGAAAGATAAGTAGGCATTTCTAGCCTGTAAGCATATTTACTATGTTTATATATACGTCCTGGGTTTGGAGTGCCATCAACATATGGCAATGCATCAACCACTGCTCTCTAAGCAAGATTTAGCCTTTATACTTGCGCAATCTCGTCTTCTAAGTCCAGTTTCAAGATAGTGAATAGCTATGCGATCTCAAACAGATGCTCAAAGTTATCCCATCGAAAAGTATTTTGGCAACTTGGATTCCCCTACTAATTACCAAACTGCATTGTAAATTCTATTTTGTTGTAACTTTTTGGTGAAACCCATTATGGTATCTGATGAAATTTTAACAAGAAAGATTATTTTGAGCTCTATCTTTCTAGGAGAAATGAAGTATTAAATTAAGGTACCGTGTCCACATTGGCAGGTCCATGTGTTGGGCACATGGTTTAGTAGTGGTTTATTTCACTACAAAGTGTTTTGGCATTTTAGTTGTCTCTACTAATTATCGGATCATATTTATAAAGCATGTTTTATTCTGATTACTAATTAAAATAATTTTAATAAATGTATTGAAGGATTCTTTGTATTTGTGGGCTTACTAGCAACAACGGTTCTATCTTGAACCATTAATGTTGGGTATTATATCCATATTTTGTGGTTAGTGTTTTTTAAAATAGCTTACACTAAGTGGTGAAAAGCTCATTATATATGCAAAAGCTCTAACTAGGAATTATAAGGCTCGAAATCACAAGCTCGCAAGTTTATAACTTCCGAAATTTTCTGATTTAAATTCGGACAAAAACTGACCCCGTTAGTCCTCCCGGAAGATTCAATGTAAAATAAATTATTAAGAAAAATTGAAGGGTTACAGTAATCATTTAAGCATAGACTTTATTAAAGGTCTCCCAGATATTTACAAGATATTTACCAATTAAGAAAAAATAGGTCAAATTATAGCAAAATTGACATTTTAAAAGCTGGCAGGTAATGGGAGGGTCATCACTGACCTGCTAGGGACTCATTTAGCAGCAGGAGGCGTTTTTTGACTTGTTGGGGACTTCTTGAACAGCAAGCAACTGCCTTTTACAGCCTGTGAGAGCTTGTGAGTGCCAGAAAACTATATAGGACCCCTTGCTTCATAATTTGATAGACTCGGAGCCTTGACACTCTCTCTCTCTCATCTAGAGAGAACGCTACGCAGAAATCACTAGAGATTAAGCTCTAGTTGATTAACCTAAACGGTAATTAACCTAATCCTTCTTAATTAGCAAGGCTAGATTAATCTATTTTGTTAATAAATCAAAGATTAGGCCTATGTATACTCATAAACCCTCTCTTAATTAATTATTCTCTGTTGATTGTTATAATTAAGCTTGGTAATGTTAAGCTAATTAATTATCCTATCATATTAGGACTGAAATTAGCTAAATTAACCATGAATTAATGGTAAATATATTAATTAAGCTTAGATTAAGTTGAGGTAATTCTTAAGGTTGCATTAGATAGTCATTAAGCTAGGAAAATTATCCTATAATTTTTTGAGTAATTTTCCTAATTAATTAGGCAGAATTACTCTCTTTTTTGAGCAAATTAAATAGGAAAAATTAGTGAATTGATTTTAAATGTTATGATATATTTATCAGTGGTTAATTAGGTGTTAAGAAACCCGTGATAATTAGGAGAAGCTCAGATAATTAATTTAGATAATTACTTTAGCAGAAATACTCTATTTTTTTAGGAAATTAAATAGTAGAAATTAGTAAATTGATTTGAAATGCTGTGATATATTTATCAGTGGTGAATTAATTGTTAAGGAACTCGTGATAATTAGGACAAGCTCAGATAATTAATCCAGATTATTACTTTAGTAAAAATACTCTGTTTTTTGAGAAATTTAAATAAGGGAAATTAGTAAATTGATTTCAAATACTGTGATATATTTATCAGTGGGTGAATTAGATGTTAAATAACCCTTGATAATTAGGAGAAGCTCAGAAAATAAATCTAACTAATTACTTTAGCATAAATACTCTGTTTTTGAGCAATTTAAATAGGGGAAATTAGTAAATTTATTTCAAATGATGTGATATATTTATCAATGGTTAATTAGGTGTTAAGAAACCCGTCATAATTAGGAGAAGCTTAGATAATTATTTTAGCTAATTACTTTAGCAAAAATAATCTATTTTTTGAGAAATTTAAATAGGGGAAATGAATAAATTGATTTCAAATACTATGATATATTTATTAGTGGTTAATTAGGTGTTAAAAAACGCATGATAATTAGGAGAAGCTCAGATACTTAATCTAGAAAATTACTTTAGTAGAAATACTCTGTTTTTAGAGAAATTTAAATAGGAAAAATTAGTAAACCGATTTCAAATGCTATGAGATATTTATCAATGGTTAATTAGGTGTTAAGAAACCCTTGATAATTAGGAGGAGCTAAGATATATAATCTAGCTGATTACTTTAGCAAAAATACTCTGTTCTTTTGACAATTAAAATAAGGAAAATTAGCAAACAGGTTCAAACTGAATTTTGTTATTTATTAAAAGTTAATTAGATGTTAGGAAACTCATGATAATTATGATAATCTCAGATAATTAGTTTAACTAATTATCTTAGTGGATTTACATGGTTTTTAGGGGTAATTTAAAGAGAGAAATTAGTAAATCATGTGCTATAATTAAATTCTATTTATCAGAGTTGTATTATAGGGTAAAGAGGCCATGATAAGTATGCCTGGGTTAGAAAAGTAGTATAGATATTTATCTAAGTCAAATTATACTATTTGTAGCTAAAAACTAAAGAGGAAAATTAGTAAATCATGCTATATGATTACATGCTATTTATCAAAGTTAGATTACATGATGAAAAGGCCGTGATAATTATGTCAAAGTTAGAAACTTAGTATAGATATATATATAAGTCAAAATATACTAATTTTGGTTGAAATTTCAAGAGGGAAATTAGTAAATCATGTTATATGATTACATTCTTTTTATCACAATTAGCTTTTATAATAAAGAGGCCATGATAAATATGTCAAGGTTAGAAAAGTAAAATAAATATTTATTTAAGTCAAATTATCCTAATTTTAGCTGAAAATTGAAGATGGAAATTATATAATTAAGTTGAAAAATAATAAGATAATTACGAGAGGTCAGAAATATCCTTATCTACTTGTGGTAATTATACCATAGTTAATTAGCGAGGTTAGTAAATTATAATTGACAAAAAGTCCTATTTTTAGCAAATGATTAATTAAAATAAACAGACTTTGTGGTTAAAAGTTTTTAGAAAAATTATAGTAAGTGTAAACCTATGATAACAAGTTAAGGAAATGAAATCTTTAAGAGAAATTAAATACAATAAATATTCAGCCCAAAATAAGTAGATTATTAGCTTAAAAGTTGATGAAAAAATTAGGAAAAAGATATAGAAAATTATAAGAAAGTTAGGAGAGCTTAGAAAACCCTTAGGGAAGTAGTGAAAAAAGTTATCATGCCTATATAGACAAATAAGAAATTACTAATTCAAGAATTTATCCATTAAGACTATAAATTTAACCTTGGACGGGTTACAATTGAATACAAAGGTTAAGTTTAGATTTTGAATTATTTACCTAATGATTAGAAGATCTTTTTATAAGGATAAGAAGTTATGGAACCAAAAAGAACCCGAGAAAATCCTACATCTGATGATGAGGACGTAGCTCCAAAACGAACTAGAGCGTCGCATGGCGACAAAGCCGAGCCTAGTAGTAGGCCTACGGAGGAGAGTCTTCAGGTGCCAACGCAGCAGCAGATGGCCAATCAATCCCAGGTGGGTGTCCCATTATTCAATTAGTCTTTAATTAGTTTAAGTTCTTTTATAAGTTAGCATTGCATACGTAAGAAGGATAAACTGGCTGAAAACGGAAGGTAACTTCCAACGTGCATTTGTTTATAATGTAGGAAAGAATTGTTTGGGTTAAAACTGGTTGAATTAGGAAAGATATGTTTGATCATCCTTAAGACAGCTTGTCTCAAGACACCTTCGACTCCTTAGTATGAATTGATGATAATGATTGGCTTTCTAGCCACAGATAAGTCGGTTACCCCCATGAACGATGAGTTTCTACTCCGTGTCATGTCTTGATGTTTCTACATAAGTTAGGATACCGTTTTTTTATCCTAGGGGAGCCGCCCAGTTGTATGGGCAAGTGGTTTGGTGTATGGGCACCCGGAACCTTGGGTGGGGGTTTATCCACTCCGGATTTGAATAAGGAATGGGTGCCGTTTTTCACCCTTAGGTGGTCTTGAGACAAGAAGAGTACTAGTCATGGTTATTATGGACAATGTTTTGATTGACTGTACCCTGTCTTAAGTTTAAAGATGTCTGTTTTCTAAAAGAATGCTTTCAATGCCGTCTTCAAGGAATTACTGTGATAGAACGTTAAAAGAAACCATTATTTTAAATGTTTAAAACAATGTGATAGTAAGATAAATGAATCATGTGTGAGTGCGGGGTGGTAAGTGGGGATTGACTAAGGTTGTCAATCATGGATGGGTGGACTTGATTAGTCAGGTAACTATCCATCCCTGCGCACTAAATTTTTTAGAAAACTTCTTCATTTGGAAGAGGAGTCCACCAGAGGCTGTGCCCTCACATCTGTTAGGGGAAAAAAAGTGTTGGTTGAGAATACCCTAGCCAAATTGTGGCAGTTATAGGGCCGAAATAGTTTTTCGGACTTTTAATACGTTGTCCCGTTTCCGCTGTGAGACATGACTAGGTCCTCTTCTAAGGCTATAGACAGAAGCCATTGTCAATGGTAAAGGTCTATTCCTTGGATTTTTCTTATTTAGATACTTTGATTTTTATTAGACCTAGAGACCTATCAAGGATCCCATCCCGATCTTGGTATTGGCGGGCTGGGGACCTCACAAGGATAATATGGTGCTGATTTTTGATGCTTGACTGAAAGCATATCCATGAGAATATCCATAGTGTCATTTATAAAGTGTGTACCTTGGTTTGACACAATCTCCATAGGACATCCATATCGACAGACAATATTCTCAAATAGAAACCTAGCAGTGGATTTTGCCGTGTTTTCGGGAAGAGCCTTAGCTTCTACCCACTTGGTCACATAACAGGTAGCCATCAATATATACCTATTCTTCCTTTGAGTAATCTTCTTAAATGGACCCATAAAATCCAGACCCCATTTCATGAAAACACCCAATGTTGGCTGGACTGGTGTTAAAGGAGTCATATCTGCTGCTGTGGGTCTCACATGTTTTACAAAAGCTTCTGACATCAGATATTAAAGTCTGCCACCACAATCCAGCCTGCAGAATCTTCTTGAAAGTAATATCAGTAGAAAAATGTCCACCAGATTTTCCATTATGTGCCTCTAAAATAACTTGCATTCTACCCTCCATAGGCACACATCGGCGAAGAATCCCATCGACACCCAATCTGTAAAGTGAGCCGCCAATGATAGTGAACTTTAGACTTTTAATAACCAGAGCCTTCTTTTGTTTTTGAGTCCAATCATCTGGGAACCCACCCTTAGAAAGAAACTGATATACTTCATACAATTCTAGATCAATTGATTCTGCCACTTCTAGTTGAAATAATTTTGCATCTACTGGCTGGTCTCTTAAAGACACCTTAGAGTAGCCCTCCATACTCCTAGACAAGAAATCAGCACCATAATGTTTTTTGCTAGGTTTATGGAAAATACGAAATTCAAATTCCATAAGGAACATCATCCACCGTATCAGACTGCCTTGAATAATGACTTTATTAATAAAAAATAATAAGGCTTGATGATCCACATAGAAATGAAATAGGTTGCCCATCAAACAATGTCTGAATTTAGTAGCACTGAAAACCATCCCTATGGCTTCTCTTTTAGTAGTTGTATACCCTTGTTCAGCCTGACTGAACCTGCGACTGGCAAAGTATATTGAATAATTAGTTCTTCCTTCCGGCTGAGCTAGTATTGCTCCCATTGCCAGTCCTGAAGCATCAACATGTACATGAAAAATGACATCCCAATTCAGTTGTTGAAGAACTGGTTTACTGATAATGGCATTTTTTAATTTCTGAAAACTTTCCTCACATTCAGTAGTCCAACTGAACTTGCTGGTTTTCTTTGTAAGTTCATACAATGGTAATGCCTGGGAAGCAAACTTGTGCATAAATCTTCTATAAAAATTAATATATCCCAAGAAAGAACTTAATTTCGATGCATTTCTAGGCACCTTGGCTTGTTGAACGCACTGGATCTTGTCATTGGCCATTTCTATTCCATTTTTGGACACCACATGTCCTAGTAGCTTTCCTTTCCAGACTAAGAAAACAGATTTGAATGGATTCAAACAAATCCGCTTTTCCTGACAGCGCTTAAAAACCATCTCAAGAAATAGTAAATGCTTTTTCTCTTTTGAATATACAGTGAAGTCATCCATAAATATGGCGAGTAATTGATGAAGAAATTCACTGAATATTTCCATCATATATCATTGAAAAGTGGCTGGAGCATTGCAAAGGCCAAATGGGATTACCAGATACATAAATGCTCCCCACTCCGTAATAAAAATGGTCTTACCCCGATCCCCAGGAGCAATCTGTAACTGGTTATAGCCACTATAACCATCCATAAAGCTATACATCTCATATCCTGCAATTTCATCAAGTAACATGTCTGTGAAGGGTAATAGAAATGGATCCTAATGGTTTGAGCGTTCAGTTTCCTATAATCCACACATACTCTCAGCTTCCCATTCTTCTTGGGCACAACCACAATAGGAAACAACCAATCACTACTAGCTAATTTAGTAATGAACCCAGCTTTTAGAAGGTTGTCAATCTCTTCCTTGACCTTCTTAGCATAATTTGGATTCATTCGATATCGCTGTAGTCGTACTGGTCTGGCATCTGGTTTCAATGGTATTCAATGTTGACATACCTCTGGATCCACTCCTTTGAGATCAGTATGTTCCCATGAGAACACATATTTATAGTGCTAGAACATATGTCGTGCCTTCTCTTTCATCTCAGGATTCAGATGTTTATTGACCTTGGTCAATCTTTTCCTCAGACCCCAAATTCCATTCCTCTATCTCCTGATCATTTGGAAGCAACCAGTTAGGCCCTCCGCCCTTTCTCTTGGTTGACTCCTGAGTGTAATTCCAAGACGGTCCTCTGAGCTCTGAACTACTATTCTGATTCCAGTAGCTCCTCCAGAGTGTGCTTGTTCTACTGGTGTGCTGAAATCAACTGGTTCTTCTCGCCTTCCAGTTAGCTGAACTGGACAATCTCCTGAATTCAGTTCAGTGAACTGGTTTGGAAATTGTTTCTTTTGTTTTTCAGCTTGATCTTTGTTCAGTAAAACTGCATTGAGATCTATCTCTGTTAATAGAAAAATATTCATGGCTGCTAGCATTCTCTCAATTTTCTTCACCTTATACTTCTGGAAAAGCTCTTTCGGTCTTAGTTCCTTTCTCCAACTTCTAGTGTTATTCGTCTGAATCTGGATTCTACCACTGGCCCCTTTGTATTGTCAGAGTCTGATTAGCATAGTCATGAACAGCCTGTGCCGTTTGCAGCCATGGGTGCCCCAGTAGCATCCCATATGCTCCTTGCACATCTAGTACTAGGAAACTAGCTTTGAAATTTTCTTTGCCCACTCTTATCTGCATACTCTCTATCATACCAGTTGCCTACACCGCTCGATGATTTGCCATTCGAACTTTGAAAGGTGCTGGTTTCAGGTTTGTAATTCCCATCCTTTGCTGAAGGTGTGTCCCTAGAATGTTTACCCCTACTCCTCCATCTAGTATGACACCCGATAGTGGTTCCCATTGTTTTCGAACTTTGTAATCCACTTGGATCACTAGCACTTCATCATCTCTGACAGCCGCCAAGTCAACTGATCTAGCCTCCGCCTTAACCTTCATTCGCTGTCTGATGAATTTCGCTGCTTCAGGAAAAGTTCTTCTAATGTCCTCTAACTCCACAGTGAGTTTCTGAATTCTGTCACAAATCTTGACATGAATTTCCTCTCTCTCATGATCAGAGTTGTTATCAGAACTTGAAGAGCTGGTAGTATCTTCACAATACCATTCCTTTATTTTAGTGCTTTCAGCTCCTTTATCAATTCCCAACTCTTCCATAGTCCTTGCCTGCAGCCAACACTGTCTCAGGTATTCCAGGCTTTGAGTGATCTGGTTATGCTGTCTCAGAAAACTGGGCGGGTATCTTTTGGATGACCCGGGCGTCAGAACTCTCTGGCTGCTCTGGCAGCTTTTTGGCTAAATTCTTTGTGATTTTTGCTGCTAGTTATCTCTGCTCCTACCATTCATCAACCACCTTTTCTTTACCCTTGGCCTTCCATACCTCTCTCTACTGGACCCATTTGCTACTTTCAAAAGTGACTGGTTTTGCTGGGTTTTCTAGAATTTCCTCAATCACCACCCCTTTACTTCGTGTAACTGCTCATACAGGAACTGGTTCTGGAACCTTCGCCTTAGTATCCGTAGTCACAAGTGTTTTTGGACACTGAGCCGCGAAATGCCCATACTTACCACAAGTATAGCAATTTAGGATTCGACTCTGGAAATTACCATGACCCCGGCCCCGGCTAGTACCCCCTTGGTATCTGCAGCACCCTATACTAGTACCACTGATACTTGATTTCTCTTCTTGAGAAGCACTGGTAGTTTCCACTCTTACTGGTTTAACATTGGTAAATGCCACCATTGACAAATCTTTTCCCATCTTGAAATGATGAATTCGAATACCACAGTTGTTCCATAGATGGCCATAGGCTTTGCAATAAATACACTGTGGGCATTCATTTGAAACATGAACTTTAGATTTACACTTGAACACCAGGTTTCCACTCTTCTTACCGGTTGTCTGGTCTGGCTAATTTCAACAATTTGCCGGGCCATCTCTTCAATCTTCCTAGACCAAGATCCCTTCTTAAGCTTGTCTTTGCTCTTTTCATATGAGCTACTTTCAGAACTACTGGAGGCCCTACTGGAATCAGAATCCTCAGTAGAAGTACTGCTACTACTTGACCTCCTCCTCCTATGACTCTTTTCATTCTTAGCTTGCTGTTCTAGCTTCAGGCCTCGCTGCACCAAATCATTGAATTTCTTTGTTGGTGCTAGCACCTCCTGTTCCCTAAGCTTCTTACTGCGAAAACCATTCAAAAATCATGCTCGCAACCGCTTTTCAGATGGTGGTTCTTGCAGTTGTCTAGTCAGTTCCTTGATTTTCTCAACATAACTTCTGACTGACAATTTTCTCTGCTTTATCTTATCCAGTTCACAGAGTATATCCTCATCTCCTCTGTTGTCTGAATATTCCAGTCGGAAAGCTTTAAGCAGTTTATTATATGATATGAGTTGGCAAGCCGAGTAATGGTAGTACCATTTCCTTGCTGCCTCCTTTAATGTTTGCGGAAAGTATTCACCCCAGTCATCTTCATTAATATTTTTCAACTCAGCATACTGCTCAAAGGCTTGGATATGAACATCCGGGTCATCCTTCTTTCCCCCTTTGAACACGGGAAAAGAAATTTTCAATGAAGATGTGTAATCATGTCTATCAGCATCATGTCTATCAGCATCATTTCTTCCTCTTCTCACCTTGGGGCCCTGACTCCTTTTTAAAGCTTTCTTATAATGGTCTGTGTCTGCATCCCAATTAATTTTTGCCTCCGTCTCAGTTCCCGTTTCCTCCCTGGATTTTCTAATGGAACTATGGCGACTTCCTTTATTGACTTTGGCTCCTTCGTCCCCCTGTATGGTCCGAGAACTCTTGGCCTTGCATTCTTCCCTTTCAACCCTTCTTCTTCTGGACTGACTAGAATGCTAAGAGTCCTTTGCCTCACCAGCATGAATGTGCTCCTCCTGAGCCTTAGTGTCCGTTACTTGTTCATTCTTAGGATCAGAATCTCTTTCTGACTCCTCAAGGATAGGGTCAACACGGTAGGATGGTTTCCGGCCACGGCTGGGTTTGGGTGCCATCATTGCAGCTGAAAACTCAAACTGGGAGAAGAGATTTCTGGTCAACGAGCAACAGCTCTAGCCACCGTGATCGCTAAAATGGAACTGGAACTAATCTCTTTAGATAGCTGATTCCAATGTTAGAATTTACAGCTACTGGTGAGTCGTTAGTTCAGTCAGTAGAACTGGAAGAGAAGATAGAAACTGAACTGAAATAGTTACATGAAGTGAAATACATATGCTGAAGTGAGAGACAGAATGAACGACTAGAAATAGTGTTTAGATTCACATTCAGATTCAGAGTTCATGAAGAATGAATACAAGGTATATTCGACTGAAGTACACTTGACTACTATATTAAGGATTATAGAGTAGGATTACAAGTGAAGATAGTGTAGCTCAGGAACAGCTTCAGGACTAAACCCACACAACTAAGAGTAAGAAGTCAAAAGATAAGCAGCCCAAAAGTACAACCAACCCGATTGTAATGTAATGGGTCCTATTTATAGCCCCTTGAAGTTCACTGAGAACTCCTCCCCTATGCAAACGCTTCCGCAACTTTGATGTATATTGAAAATTGTATAAAGGTGTACATTGTATATTTTGTGCATAGACCCCGGGGGAGGGGTATCTCTCATATGACTTTTAAATTGTCCAAGTGGTGGATCTAGGATGCACACTAGCCTTTCATAACTTCCTTGGATTAGATACATAGGATGCACACCACGCTCCAAAATATCTTTAGAGTCCCTTAAAAATGATCAAGAGTTTATTTAGGATGCATTCATCCCCTTGCAAAACTTTTATAGAATGGGAAATGATGAACTAGGATGGACACCAGCCTTTCATCACTTCTTTGGATTAGATACATAGGATGCACACCACCCTCCAAAACATGTTTAAATCCCTTTAGAATGCTTAAGAGTTTATTTAGGATGCATTCACCCTTGCAAAACTTTTATAGAATGGGAAGGTGGTAGATTTAGGATGCACTTTCCCTTTTGGATCATGTTTAGAATGGTCAAGTGGTGGATCTTGGATGCAACCTAATGCTAAATACAAGATGCATTTGTCCTTCCACACCTTGTGCAAAAGTGGCTTTGTGGTGGATTGAGAAGTCCCTTTCTCTTTAGGAACTTGTTTAGATTGGCAAAGTGGTGGATCTAGGATGCACCCTCCCTTACAAAACATGCATAGAATGGCAAGACCGTGAATTAGAGATGCATAAACCCTTTCAAAAATTGTTTTAAATATTTGAACTAGCATGCATTCATTCTTTAAAAGTTGTTTAGAGGGGCCAAATAGACTAGGATATAAATTTTACAATCATTGTATTAGCTATTTATAATGGCCAAGTAGTGAATTTTGGATGCATATTGACTTCAAAAACTTATTTAGAATCTCAAAGTGATGGATTCAAGGAGTACATTGGCTTTCAAAACTTGTTAATATGTTATGCTTAGGATGCACTCAAACTCCACATCTTGTCTAAAATGGCCTTATAATGAACATTCATAATTTAGAATGGCCATGTGGTGGATCTAGGATTCACCCATCCTCAACTTGTTTAAAATGGCCAAGTGGTGAATCTAGAATGCACCCACTATTATTAATGACTTGTTTAGATTGTGCAAATGGAGGATAAGGAATTCTCCCCTTTTAAATTTGTTTTATATTGTATTTGGAGTGATTTCTATCGTCACCTTTCCCCCGTCCGCTTTCATGAGAGTTGCCTTCATTTTCTCTTCATTTATCTTCTAGAGAGTTGTTATCAACTCATGAGATCACCTGTAATTGGCTCGGCCTATTGCCTTAGACATTGAGGTGGTCCGGGGCGGGCAACAAGAAGAGTGGCCTCTAAGCACACTTCTAGGCTCCCGTGCTGCTCAATTGGGTTGGGGTTGGAAAAAACAACAAACACACACACAAACCTGCAACCTAACCCTACCCAAATTTGGGGCACCACCTAGTTTTGGATGCAAACTAGGACGCGTAGAGAGAGAGAGAGAGAGAGAGAGAGAGTGCTCAAGCTAATTTGAAATGTATCGGCAGTGATCAAGCAAACACAAATATGTATGTAAGAAAGAGAGAGAAGGGAGAAGGTGTGCTCTTTGCACTAATACCTTCTTACAAATCTGTCATGACCAATCAAAGTGAGATTAGTATTTGTTCAACATAGCTTGAGTAAATTACACCGCAACACATCACAAGAAAAGCCACCCCAGTCACTATCTTAAGGCCAGGGGAGTCCTCTCCACCCTATCACCCTCTTACAGTATGTGGGATTTATGGCTAAATTGATAACAACACCCAGAGACAAGCTATTAAGAACTTAAATAAAACACCAAGACACTTACACATCATTGTTGCCCATGACTTCACGTTGAAAGAGAGACAAAGTATCCATGCTTAGTCCAAATCCACCCTCCTTGATTCAGCAAATGTTGGGCTTACACTACTAGGAGAAATGATAGATTTCCTACTCTCAATTGAATGATCACTCTCTCTTACAATGGCATAGAGCTCCCTTGCTACTCACCCCTAATACAACACATACATATGCATAAGCCAATGAGATTCCATTCAAGAGATCCTTCTCAAGAGGCTGAGCTTGGCTTCTCAAGCTATAGCATAGTGCTCTTGCTTATGGATTCTCTCCTTTTGTGCTAGCTACACCCTCCTTTTATAGCAATTTTGAAGGCTAGGGTTACTCCTCTAACCATGGTTGGGTTAGATTTTCAGCACTTTATCTAATTTCTTTTGCTTGGAATTATAAAGAAGTTGGTGGGGAAAGAGAGAGAGGAGAGAAATGGAGGTGATAGGACTTTTCATAGTGGGTTAGTTTTTATTAATTTACAAATGGAATTGGATATTTACAATGGGAGTATCCATGTAGGATACAAATAAGGAAGAAAAACTCTTAAGAGGTAAGAAAAGATGGATTTCTTACAATGTTAATGCTCAAGTGTCTTGAGTAAGGCCAATTTTGACGCTTGTTGACGGTCCACTAGCTTTGACAGTACGTTTTTTCCCCATCTTGCCTTCCTTGGGAGCCAAGGTAATTGAAGATGAGTAATCAATCACCATGATGCTGTATTTCAAGAGAAGAGGCTGAATTTTGTGGTTTTTTATAGATATGGGTAATTTGGAGGAGGAAAAATGAGACTAGGTGGTCAATTTTGGGATGGAAGTGTGTGTAGGAGACATGAGTTCACCATGGTTTCTCTTATTCTTCAAGGTTGAGGAGAAGGTGAGTAGGGTGCAGAGAGGAGAGGTGAGAGAGATGGGGATGATGAGTGGAGAAGTGTGTGTGAAAGAGGAAAATGATAAAGTGGAAGAGGGAGTGTGGCTGCGTGGCATGGGAAAACTGGGGTCCACCAATAAAATCATAGCTCACAACTCGTAGCTCAAAAAATATGAAAAAATTTGAGGCAAAAGTTCAACCCATGAGCTACAACTTTTGTTTGTATCACCTTTTTAAATTCGGAGAGCAAGTGACCTTTAAAAATTCAGCAAAACCGTCTGTCTTTTCTCACTGCACAAAGTCCTTGTGGGGTCCTTCTTTGGATGATTCTTTTGAATGCCTCCAAGAGTGAGCCCTCTATAGTGCATGCATGCATGCCACATACCCTTGACCTTATTTGGTAGGTCTATAATTGAAGATATTGTTGAGATCATGATATAAGTGAATAGTACAACTAAGGAAATCAAATACTGAGGGGTCTAAAAAATATGTACATGTCAAATATAAATAATATAGGTGGAAAAAATATAAAGGGGTCAAAATAAATCTCTCTCATTATGAGGCTACCATAAAAAGATGAATATTTTTGGTGTTCTAATTTTTGAGAGTAAAAGAGAATAGATGTAGGAAGGAAAAAATCACAATAGTGAAAAAATATACACATAAATAAAACTAGTTTTTTTGAATTTTTGTTGGAGTGGAGTTACACCAAAAATAAGAGAAGCTTGCATGAAAATATTTTTATATGAAATAAAGAGTATGCAAAATGGTAAGAAAAATTATGGTAATGGTGAGTCAATATACATAGCATAAATAATGCACACCTAGGTAGAAATATTTAAATAAATACCAAAATAATTATGAAAAATCCTTATATGCAGGCTCTATATACAATGAAATATTTACACACAAAGAGACCATAATATACTTTATTTATTTATTTATTATTTTTTTGGCTCAACTAGCCCAATGATTAGCTAATTGAGGGTTTTTAAGAAAATATGGGGAAAGTCCCCTAACTCACACACGCCTATGCACAGTGAAATGGTAGGGATAACCACAGTGTTTGGATGATTTTGGTAGGGTGAGGTAGCTCATTGTGGAAATTTGGATAACCAAGAAACGGCTATCATTAGCCCTCCCCTAGGATGATGGTATATTCATGTACCATCATAAATCATCATTTCCAAAGAGAGTGCTTCAGAGTCCTTGACAAGACCTTCATTGTTTGGCCCCTTGGAATTTTGGTTTGAGTTACACTCATGCTTCATGGAACAATACTTACATGAGATAGCTGCCTTTTGACAGATCTCTGGTAGATCCTTTGGTAGAAGGCGACTCAAATAGGACTTCAAGCGATAACCATTTACCTTCCTAGAGTGCTCTTTCCCATTCAAGTCCATAAGTTGATAGTAACTTGAATTGAAAGCCTTCTTAACTATGTATAGCCCCTGCCATCTTGTTTCAAATTTGGCATCAAAACGATTATCGAGTCGATTGTCATACCTTAGCACAAGATCTCCTTCATGTATGCCTTTGTCCTTTAGTTTCTTGTCAAGCTTCTCCTTCGCCTGTGTAGCTTTCCTCTTGTAGCACTCGTATGCTGCTTCTCTTTTCCACTCTAGCTCAGCTAAGGTAAGAAGTCGATCCATCCATGCTTCTTGATCATCTTCTGCTACTTTGCCATGAAGTCGCATTGTTGGAATGTTAAGCTCAATTGGTTGTAAAGCCTCTTGACCATAGACCAAGTGAAATGGTGTGAACTCCGTGGCTTCTCTATATGTGGTTCGATACGCACACAAGGCACCATCCAAGAAGTCATCCCACAACTTTGTCTTGTTTTCACCATCTTTCTAATGATGCCTGCAATGACACCATTAGATTTTTCTACCAAACCATTCGACTGGGGATAGTAGGGTGTACTGTGACGATGTAGAATGTGAAGTTATTCACAGACTTCTCTGAGCAAGCCCGTTCTAAACCCTAGACCATTATCAGAAACAATCTCCAAAGGAGTGCCAAATCTACAACAAATGTGGGTGTAGACGAATTTGCTCACTGTCCTCTCATTTACCTTTGCCACACTTTGTGCTTGCACCCACCTAGTCATATAGTCTACAGCTAGAATGTAGAGTTTACCATTTTTTGTCCTAGGCAGAGGATCCATAGCATCAATGCCCCACTTTTCAAAGGGTCCATTTGCAAGCATGATTTGCCTTGGACCATAAACCAATCTTCTATTCCCATTTACCTGACAATTGTGACAACTCTTACACCCATGTTGGACATCCACATGCAGACTTCGCCAAACATACCCCGCAAGCAAAATTTTCTTCACAGTTAACTCTTGGGCAAAATGACCACCACATGCCTCTTCATGAAAAACTTTTAGAATAGCTGGAATTTCCTTGATAGTTGGTACTCTTCTGCACACTTGATCCTTCCCCCTTTGATAGAGGGATCCTTCTAGGAAGAGATACGCGCTTGCCTTCTTCATGAGTCTCCTTTTCTGAGCCTTTGTGAAGTCTTGTGGAAACTCACCCTCCAAAATGTAGCCAATAATGGGGGTCAATGACTCCAATCCCTGGTACCTCGGTTGCTTGATAGCTGCTGCCACCATGATGACCTGCACTTCTTTCTCAACACATGTAACTGCTTGTTGTGCAAGTAAATCAGCATCTTCATTTTGTTTCCTAGGAATATGATATAGTTGCACTTCTTCAAACTGATTAAACAATCTACAAATGGCATGAACTTTTGTCCTTAGGCTTTCATTCTTGCATGCCCAAATGCCTAAAATCTGCTTCAAAAATGAGAAGTGCATGTTGGGGTATAAAGCCCAATGTGGTCGCCCAGGTAAGTGGGCGGGCCACCAGGTATGTACACATATTCATTTGTAAAAACCTAATAAGAAATCACTATGCTCTACACATTACAGTAGAGCGAGTTCACCATATCGTCGTGCTCTTCTTCTCGCACTCTCTCTCGCGTCTCACTTCCGCTCGTACTCCTTCAACTGGTATCAGAGCTCAGATTGAGGCTCGGGGCAGCATTTGCAGGTAGCCAGAGTCACCTTCTCAGATTGGAGTGAGATTCGACAGGCGAAGACATGGCCCCAAATCCTATGGGAGGGCGCGAAGGGCTCGGTGTTCTCAGAATTTCATTTTGAGGTCATCTCGGCCGCCATTCGGCTTCGACAAAGTTCTGCATAGGCCATTTTCGACTACATGGTCTCTGCGGGTGCAGATCCGACTCTGCAAATTTGGGGTTTCGGCCTATGACCGCAAGTGCTGAGGATATCTACACTTCCAGAGTGCTGATTTGTGGCTGTCTACACAACAAAGGACGGCTCACAGTTCTTGGAGGCGTGTCACATACGACACGGGCGTATCTACACACAGACTGTAGGCGACATCCACTAGTTCATCATGTAGCTTGTGTTTGCTGCTTGATATTCCAGATTTCATCCTGACATTGTAGGTACTTCCACATGGGATGTATTGTTAGAGATGATGTATGTCTGTTGAGGGTTTGCTGGCTGTGAGTCACACAGCAAACAACCGCCGCAGCGGTTACAACATATAGTGGGAGATTTGTGGATGTATGACTTTGTGGGAAGTCTATGTATTATCAGATTTACTGCAGCCTTTGTTGAGGATCGAGTGAGGTTTTATTGAGCTGGGGGATTTTTGAATGTTGAGATCCTTTCGGAGATACAGGTCTTGGAGTGATCCCTCGAGCACCCTTAGATAGGCAGCTAGGATGTATTGACTGTGAGTTAGACAGTTGGGATTGCATCTTTGCTTTACTGCCGTTGAGGCATTGTCGCAGTCTATGCTTACAGGACAGTGACAGGACAGTGAGAGACGGTATAGGTGCAGGACAGGTTTACCCACAACTTACAATGTTAGAGAGACAATGGTTTTTTGAGGTGTTTTTGGTCTGTTTTTTGAGTACACCAGAGCCATTTTACAAAGGAGACTCTGCCGAAATTTCTGCAGAATCTGAAGCTTTCTTGGTTCATTTGACAGGTTGATATTGGTTCAGAGGTTAGTTTACAGGGGAAACTCTGCCGAATTTTTCCCAGGAAAGTAAACCACTGTGAAGCGTAGCTATGGCTGGATCACAGGACACTGCTCTTTACAATATCAAGAAGCTGGATGGAACCAATTTCCCATTGTGGAAGAAGCAGATTTGGCACATGTTGGTACAAAAGAAGCAGATAAAACCTATAAAGCTCAAGGGGATAAAACCAGAAGATATGGATGAAGATGAACGGAGCGAAATGGATGAATTGGCACTTTCTACCATTATGCTGACTTTGGCAGAAAGCGTTTACTTCAATGTAGCAGACGAGAAATGTAGCAGACGAGATGTCGGCTTATGAAGCATGGACAAAGTTGAGTGATCTTTATGAGAAACAGAGTGCAGCTTCACAGGTATACTGGCTTAAGAAGCTTGTTGACTTGAAGATGAAAGAAGGGACACCTATGTCCAATCATCTGAATGAATTCAACACAATCTATAGTCAGTTGTCAGCTCAAGGTGTCAAGTTTGATGAACCTGTTAGAGCTATGTTCCTGTTGATCACATGGATGGAAAGTTGGGACACTTTTCGCACAGCTTTGAGTAAGTCTGCACCTCCAGATGGTTTGACCATAGCAGGTGTAGAAGGCAGTCTGCTTACTGAAGAAACCAACAGAAAGACAATGGACAAAGGCAAAGGAACAACCTTGGTTGTCAGGGGAAGGACCAAAGAAAAGTACAAAGGTGGAAAGAGGGATCAGTCTCGTAGCAAGTCCCGCAGTGCTAAAGGCAAGAGTGACATAGAATGCTACCATTGTGGCAAGAAGGGTCACATGAAAAGAGACTGCAGAGAATGGAAAGCAAAAAAAGGCAAAGAGAAAAAAGAAGACCATGGTGAGAAGAACAAGTCCTTAGTGAAGATTCAAGAAATAAATGTGACAAACACTATTGCAGAGGATGACAGTCTAGTGTCAGGAGATATTTACTTCTTGAAAAATACAATGGACTCAGCTCTTCTTACAACATCTGATGGAAATGCACTGAGTGACTGGATTATAGACTCAGGGGCAACACTTCATGTGTCTCCAAACAAGGAGTGGTTTACCTCTTATGTGACCACTAAATATCATGTTCGGCTAGGAAATGGGCAGACATGTGAGATCTTAGGTGTTGGAGATGTTCAATTGAAGTTTCAGAATGGCTCTTCTTTCACACCGAAGAATGTGAGACATGTTCCCGCAATTACAAAGAGCTTGATCAGCACAGGTTTACTTGATGATGCTCGCTATGTCACCACTGTTGGACAGAACATGTGGAAGATATCCAAGGGTTATATGACAGTAGCACACGGAGTAAAGTCTGGAGAACTTTACATGATTTATCTATCAAATGTCTCTAAAAATGTAATGAATGTAATCGAGCAGCCGAACATTTCTTTGTGGCATAGCCGGTTAGGACATATGTCCAAGAAGGGAATGGAAATCTTGTCTCGTTCTGGTTATTTTCTTGGCTTGTCATTTAATGATTTTGAATTTTGTGAACATTGTATGTATGGTAAGCAAACACAGTAGCCACATAAGCATAGAAGCAGTAGAAGAGATACACAGTTGGCACTTGTTCATAGTGATTTGTGTGGACCTATGCCTAACCTATCTCTAGGGGGAGCTTCTTACTTTATGACATTTATAGATGATTACTCGAGGAAAGTATGGGTTTACTTTCTCAAACACAAGGATGAAGCGTTTAGTGTTTTCAAAACGTTTGTGACACTTGTGGAGAATCAGAGTGGCAAGAAGCTTAAATGCTTACGCACTGACAAGGGTGGAGAGTATGTTTCAAAGGCCTTTCAGGACTTTTGTGAGTCAAAAGGTATAAAACGTGAACTTACTGCTCCTTACAATCCTCCTCAAAATGGTGTTGCTGAGAGGATGAATAGGACCATACAAGAGAAGGTCAGAAGTATGTTGTCTAATGCACAACTGCCAAATGGGTTTTGGGGGGCTGAAGCTGTATCAACAACTGTTCATCTTATAAATAGATCTCCTAGCAAGGTTTTGCAGAAGGATTCAGTGGCAGAGATGGTATGGTCAGGCAATATTCCCTCATACAAGCATCTCAGAGTCTTTGGCTGTGAGGCATATACTCACGTTCCAAAGGAATTTAGGAACAAACTTGAGCCAAAGAGTAGAAAGTGCATCTTTCTAGGCTATGGTAATTCTGGTGAGATGGGGTACAAACTTTGGGATCCCGAATCCAGAAAGGTTATCTGCAACAATGATGTTCACTTTAATGAATCCAAATATCATTCTAAACCAGAGAGGGTTGAGGAGATTAGAAGAGTTGTCTTCCAAGAAGATGGACCTGCACGTGCAAGACAAAATGTCAGGGCTCAAGAGGAGCAAGAACAGGATAGAGTGGAACCACAGGTTTGGCTGAGCATGAGCCACCTATTGTGTGTAGATCTGGACGTATCATGCGACCTCCTGATAGGTTTGTTCCATCTATGAACTATGTCATGCTAACTGATTGCAATGAGCCTTCATGTTACAAGGAAGCAGTGCAAATGAAGGACTCCGGGAATTGGCAATTGGCCATGCAGTCAGAGATGACAGCTCTGCATAAAAACCAGACATGGAAGCTAGTTAAATTACCACTGGGCAAAAAGGCTCTACCTTGTAAATGGGTTTACAGGTATAAGATCACCGCTCATGATAGTCAGCCAAAGTACAAAGCAAGGCTTGTTGCCAAGGGATTTAAGCAAGAACAAGGCATTGACTTTGATGAAGTCTTCTCTCCGGTGGTCAAGATGACTACATTGAGATGCTTTCTTGCATTGGTTGCCATATTAGATTTGGTGTTGCACCAAATGGATGTCAAGACAACGTTCTTGCATGGTGATTTAGATGTGGAAATTTACATGCAGCAGCCAGAAGGGTTTGTTGAGAAAGGCAAGGAAGATTTGGTATGCCAGTTGTTAAAGAGTCTTTATGGCTTAAAACAATCACTGAGGGCATGGTACCATAAGTTCCACAAGTTTATGCTTTCTCAAGGCTACAAACGTAGTGAGTTCGATCACTGTCTATATACAAAGAAGGCTAAGGATGACAGTTGGCTGATCCTTATTTTGTATGTGGATGACATGTTGATTGCTGGCAAGCACTTGGAAGAAAATTCAGTTTTGAAGTCAAAGATGGAAAAATCGTTTGACATGAAAGACATGGGTGAGGCAAGTCATATACTTGGTATGCGCATTGAGAGAGAAAGATCAAAGAAGTTGATTTGGTTATCTCAAACAGAGTATATTGACAAGGTTTTGCAACGTTTCAATATGGAGAAGGGAAAGGCATTGAGTGCTCCATTGCCACCATATGTGAAACTTAGCAAACAAGATTGTCCTATGTCTGAGGAAGAAAAGCCTGAAATGGATAAGATTCCATATGCGTCTGCAGTGGGTAGTGTGATGTATGCAATGATTGCTACTCGTCCAGACATTGCATTTGCAGTGGGAGTAGTAAGTCGCTACATGTCAAACCCAAGCAAGAAACATTGGGAGGCAGTGAAAGGAATATTGAGATACCTGAAAGCTACAAAGAATATGTGTATATGCTATGGGAGTCAGGAGCTAAGTGTAAAGGGTTTTACAGACTCAGATTATGCAGGTGACTTAGACAACCGAAGGTCTACATCAGGGTATGTCTTTACATTGGCTGGTGGAGCAGTATCATGGCGTTCTAGATTACAAGATTGTGTTACTCAGTCTACTACAGAGGCTGAATATGTTGCAGCATCAGAGGCATGCAAAGAATCAATTTGGCTTAATCGACTAGTAACAGATTTGGGAATCAAAGAAGAGATGCCTGTGTTATATTGTGATAGTCAAAGTGCTATACAATTGGCTCGCAATCCAGTTTATCACTCAAAGACAAAGCATGTGGATGTGAAGTATCATTTCATCAGGGAAATGCTCGAGGATAAGCAACTTCAGCTTGTCAAAGTTCACACCACAGAAAATCCTCTGATCTACTTACAAAAGGACTTCCCTCAGAGAGCTTTGCGCATTTTCGCAAGCAGTTAGGTGTAGGGTAGTACATCACTTCTCTACATCTCTTGTATATTAGCTTGTATAGTAGCTTCTCTCACACTTAAAGTACCACATTGGACTTTAAGTGGGAGGTTGTTGGGGTATAAAGCCCAATGTGGTCGCCCAGGTAAGTGGGCAGGCCACCAGGTATGTACACATATTCTTTTGTAAAAACCTAATAAGAACTCACTATGCTCTACACATTACAGTAGAGCGAGTTCACCATATTGTCGTGCTCTTCTTCTCGCACTCTCTCTCGCGTCGCACTTCTGCTAGTTCTCCTTCAGTGCATCCCCTTTTACCATGAGACGTTGTATACCTTGGCCAATGCATATCTTTAAACCATGAAGTAGTGTGTTGTATTCTGCTTCATTGTTGCTAGTTGAACCTGGTAGATTGACCTTCTCTTTCATGACCACCTCTCCACTTAGGTTGAGCAACACTAGCCCTCCCCTTGCTTTTCCTGTGGCTCGTCGAAAATCTCCATCAAAGAACAAGGTAAAAGCATTAGGAATACTTTTTGGTGGTGGCAATGGTAGGGTCTTTATTTCAGGCACCTTAATCTCCTTCTCATGTACCCTATAAGTAAGGATCCCTGCCAATTGTGCACGCAAAGTATCTTCTACCTTGAAAGAGTATTGGAACTCTTGCAACTCCATAATCCACTTTGAGATCCTAGTACTAAGATTCATATGAGATGACACCCAAGGAAACAAATTTTCTGTAGTGAGAATTACAAAAGGCTTTGGTAGCAAGTAGGATCTAAACTTTCTCACCGCAAACATGGTGAAGTATTGCAATTGACTCACAATACATTAGAACTTGATGACAAATCCATCATCAAGTCCACAACCCAAGGAAGCTCAGTTCCCACAACGACAGGCACATCAAAAGCCATCTTCGCAGCAGCCAAAAGTGGAAACAAAGAAGAGAATGCGCAACAAAACAAAAAAATTGTCTCAATAATTGAATCCCAACTCCAACCAAAACATATCAAATATAAATTACTCAAGGAAGGGAGGAGCATCGCCAGCTATACAAAAAAATTTAGAGCTACAGACCAACCTTAAATACAAAGCTGGAGACAACCCTAACGACAAAATTTTCCATGGTCGTGTCAAGGGACGACATGAGCTAGGAAGGGGGGAATGTTAGGTGGATACAATATACGAGCACCCACCTAGCCATAAACCTAGCCAAACACCATATTTTTAATGAATTTGTATTGTGTTATTTTCTCGAGCTAGTGTAGCTGCACTGTGTGTAAATCCTGATTCCTGAGTAGCAAGTCGATTCCCTGAGTTGTAATTTTGTCATGAATGGCCCAATGTGATCCAGCCACTAGACATTTAGAAATCCCTAGGTATAAAAGATAATAACATTAATAAGAAAAGAAAGCTCTGTTGAATAAGAAAGAGCTCTGTTGTATGTACGCTCAAGCGATTTCTGAGCTCAAAATTGTAATCAACATATCTTAAGATTGGCTAATCCTATTTTGATTCTAAAACTTGCATTGTGTTCCTCTTTCCATGCTCTTTTGATTAAGTATAAGCATTGTCAATTTTGTTGTGGTTTGCGACTGCAAGATATGCTGAATATGCTTGTGCAAGAAAGCTCTTGACTATTTTTATGGAACCTCTTTCTCCAAATACATTCACCTACTCTTACACCTTGTGGCCTTATGGAATACTTTCACATGGGTAGTAGAATTCACATGTGATTGCTAGTCAGGGGTTGTTGGGAGTATAATGTCATGCTTGGTGGTGGTTCGATCAATATGTAAACCAAATATGGTGTCCTCACAATAGCACAAAAATTTCATCAAGGGCATCCTCCCTGGGATGTCGTCTCTTGCTATGGGTTAAGTGCAACAAATGCCCAACATCGTTGATGCAAGGAAGTGGATCATAGTGACAGACATTCAATCACACGGTGAGTAAGCATTATCATTCTTTTAATTTTGACACTGAGAACACAGTTAATGAACGCATTGAAAATTGCACATTGTAGTGAGAATGGCACGTTCCCTCATATTATAAAAATTGGGTAGGACTGTGCAAACTCCCCCATTCAAGGAGACTTGCATGTTTTCTTTTTTTTGAAACATAAAAATGGAACAACAAACAATTAATAAAATTGACATCTTGTATGATCACGAACATTGAGCTTGACAAATCTCTAACCCTTTTGTGGTTTTTTGTGAGGTACACCTCTCAACCACGATGATCGGTATCTTAAACACTCTCAAGTAAAAGAATCTAGCACGCTTTAATGAAAAGTAACTCTCTCTCTCTCTCTCTCTCTACTTCATTTTCTCTCGGGTTAAAAAAACACCCTTCAATGAACTCTCTCTCTCTCTCTCTCTCTCTCTTTGCTCTCTCTTTGTGCTTCATTTTGATGTCACCCCTCCCAATTAATAAATAATTTAGACATAGTTTTTAGCATCAAAGAATCATTTTTTTTTCATTTGAGAAGTGTTGAAATGTCATATATAGTTTCCAATATTTTGCTCAATCATCAATTAGATACACAACACTCTATAATGCTTCCCTCTAGACTTTGAAAATCTTTGTTTTAGTGCACTCTAACATGCCTCTGTGCGGTGATTTCCTTCCCAAACATAAAACATCTTCCCTCTCATCATTTCAAACTATAGCTTGCATTGAAGATCATCCTCAACTTCTCTATTTATTGTTAAACTTAAAGTTTAGTAGGATTTCTACTTATAATTTGGTGTTTGTAGGTTTTCACTAGTGATCAGGATTTGTTACGGGAATTGTATATGCCCCTTCATGGGAAATAAGAACCGTTACGTACGAGCATATTCAATTGTAAGCAGGCATGCATGAAGGAAGAAATACCACTTTATCTATATTTTTCCATCATGCTCCCTATTTTTTGCGTTTCACTCTCTATTCAGTATTTTGGGTATCTTGTAGTAACCCATGTCTTCACTGAATAACGGTTTATTCTCTTGAACATGAAAACAAATTTTTTTTAACACTTTAATGGAGATCTCGAGTGTTAATTGTCCTTTGAACTTTAATGTTATGAAGCCCCATAACACATGGAAATCCTACTAATTGTGAAGCACATTCAATAAGGCCAAATGGGCAATGGGAGTAGTTTAGGATAATGGAGACTGAACTAAATGAATTCTTGAGAAAGTTTGCCAAATTGGGTGAATGAAGAAGAGGAAACGGAAGAATATAATAGGGTTTTCTTGAATACATACTTTGATTTTCTTGTGGACGATTTGAGTTTGAACATTTCCTTGAAGATACACTAGTAAAATGTCATTCCTATGCCTTTTGGGATATGCAATGATCCACAATGCCTTTCCTTTTACTACAAAAGGGAGGTCATCAAATATTAAGACTCCATAGAAGAAGAAGAAGTACATGAGTGATATTAGCCACCAATTATCAGTTATGACACTAGGTTTTAGAAAAGTAGTGATAGCCGTTTTTTGGCTCTTCGTAATTGCCATAGTGAGTTAACCCACCCTACCAAAATCATCCAAACACTGTGGCTATCCTTACCATTTCACTGTATATAGGTGTGTGTGAGTTAGGGGACTTTTCCCATATCTTCTAAAAAACCCTTAATTAGCTAGTCACTGGGCTAGTTGAGACAAAAAAATAAAAATAAAAAAACAAATATAGTATATTATGGCCCATTTGTGTGTAAATATTTCATTGTATATAGGGCCTAAATAAAAGGATTTTTCATAATTATTTTGGTATTTATTTAAATATTTCTACCTATGGTGTGTTATTTATGCTATATACATTGACTCAACATTACCATATTTTTTCTTACCATTTTGCGTACTCTTTATTCCATATAAAAATAATTTCATGCAAGCTTCTCTTATTTTTCATGTAACTCCATCCCAAAAAAAATCCAAAAAAACTAGTTTATTTATGTGTATATTTTTTCACTATTGTCATTTTTTTCTTCCTACATCTATTCTCTATTACTCTCATAAATTAGACTACCAAAAATATTCATCTTTTTATGGTAGACTTATAATGAGAGAGATTTATTTTGACCCCTTTATATTTTTTCCACCTATATTATGTATATTTGACATGTACATATTTTTTTAGACCCCTCAATATTTGATTTTCTTAGTTGTACTATTCAATTACATCATGATCTCAATAATATCTTCAATTATAGACCTACCAAAATAAGGTCAAGGGTATGTGGCATGCATGCATGCACCATGGGGAGCTCACTCTTGGAGGTATTCAAAAGAATCATCCAAAGAAGGACCTCACAAGGACTTTGTGCAGTGGAAAAAAAAGTCGGTTTTGCTGAATTTTTAAAGATCACATGCTCCCCGAATTTGAAAAGGTGATACAAACAAAAGTTGTAGCTCATGAGCTGAAATTTTACCTCAAATTTTTTCATATTTTTTTGAGCTACGAGCTGTGAGCTATGATTTTATTGGTGGACCCCAGTTTGCCCATGCTATGCAGCCACACTCCCTCTTCCACTTTATCATTTTCCTCTTTCACACACACTTCTCCACTCATCATCTCCACCTCTCTCACCACTCCTCTCTGCACCCTACTCACCTTCTTCTCAACCTTGAAGAATAAGAGAAACCATGGTGAACTCATGTCTCCTACACACACTTCCATTCCAAAATTGACAACCTAGTCTCATTTTTCCTCATCCATATTACCCATATCTATCAAAAAAACCACAAAATTCAGCCTCTTCTCTTGAAAGACAGCATCATGGTGATTGATTACTCATGTTTACTTACCTTGTCTCTCAAGGAAGGTCAAGAGTGGAGAAAAAACGTACCGTCAGAGCTAGTGGACCGTCAACAAGCATCAAAATTGACTCTACTCAAGACACTTGGAGCATCAACATTGTAAGAAATCCATGTTTTCTTACCTATTAAGAGTTTTTTCTTCCTTATTTGTATCCTACATGGATACTCCCATTGTAAATATCCAATTCCATTTGTAAATCAATAAAAATACTAACTCTACTAATTTACTAATACTAACCTACTATGAAAAGTCCTATCACCTCCACTTCTCTCCTCTCTCTCTTCTTCATCTATCCACACCAACTTCTTGATAATTCCAAGTAAAAGAAATTAGATAAGTGGTGAAAATCTAACCCAACCATGGTTAGAGGAGTAACCCTAGCCTTCAAAATTTCTATAAAAGGAGGGTGTAGCTAGCACAAAAAGGGGGAGCCATAAGCAAGAGCACTATGCTATAGCTTGAGAAGCCAAGCTCAACCTCTCTAGAAGGAGCTCTTGAGTGGAAGCTCATTGTCTTATGCATATGCATGTGTTGTATTAGGGGTGATTAGCAAGGGAACTCTATGCCATTGTAAGAGAGAGTAATCATTCAATTGAGAGTAGAAAATCTATCATTTCTCCTACTAGTGTAAGCCCAACATTTGCTGAATCAAGGAGGGTGGATTTGGACTAAGCTTGATACTTTGTCTCTCTTCCAACGTGAAGTAATGGACAACAATGATGTGTAAGTGTCTTGGTGTTTTTTTTAAGTTCTTGATAGCTTGTCTCTGGGTGTTGTGATCAATTTAGCCATAAATCCCACATATTGTAAGAGGGCGACAGGGTGGAGAGGACTCCCCTGGCCTTAAGACAGTGATTGGGGTGGCTTTTCTTGTGATGTGTTGTGGTGTAATTTACTCAAGCTATGTTGAACAAATACTAATCTCACTTTGATTGGTCATGGAAAATTTGTAAGAAGGTATTAATGCAACAAGCACCCCCTCCCCCTTCTCTCTCTTTCTTATACATATAATTGTGTTTTCTTGATCTCAACCTCGACAAGTGTCACGTAGGTGAGGATGAAGTGATCTTGCTTGGTCACAAGGTTTCCTATAAAGGCATTGAGGTGGATCCTTCAAAGGCAAAGGCTCTTATTGAGCTCCCATCACCCAAGAATCTCAAAGAGGTCATCTCATTCATTCAAAAGGTGAAGTAGATGTCACGCTTTAGTCACTTAGCTTCGGAGTTGCTTCATCCTTTGAAAAAGTTGACACAACAAGTAGAATTTGCATGGTCTTATGAGCTTGAAGAGTACTTTTGTAACATTAAAGTCATTTTGTCAGAGCTATCAATACTCATGCCTCCTTGTTGGTAGTACACATTCTTTGTTAGGTCTAGTGTTGGGAAGGAAACAATTGGTGCAGTTTTATTACAACAAGATCCCCACAGTACCAGGATGCGACCCATCTACGTTGCTAGTAGGGTCATGAATGTTTTGGAGAGAGGCTACACGGAGGCAGAACTCATGATGCTTTCTCGATCTCATGTTTGCGGTGAGAAAGTTTAGATCCTACTTGCTACCAAAACCTTTTGTAATTCTCACTACAGAAAATTTGTTTCCTTGGGTGTCATCTCAAATGAATCTTAGCACTAGGATCTCAAAGTGGATTATGGAATTGCAAGAGTTCCAATACTCGTTCAAGGTAGAAGATAGTGTGCGTGCACAATTGGCAGGGATCCTTACTTATAGGGTACATGAGAAGGAGATTAAGGTGCCTGAAGTAAAGACCCTACCATTGCCACCACCTAAAAGTATTCCTAATGATTTTACCTTGTTCTTTGATGGAGCTTTTTGGCGAGTCACAGGAAAAGCAGGGGGAGGGCTAGTATTGCTCAACCCAAGTGGAGAGGTGGTCATGAAAGAGAAGGTCAATCTACCAGGTTCAACTAGCAACAATGAAGCAGAATAAAACACACTACTTCATGGTTTAAAGATATGCATTGGCCAAGGTATACAACGTCTCATGGTAAAAGGGGATGCACTTCTCATTGTGAAGCAAATTTTAGGCATTTGGGCATGCAAGAATGAAAGCTTAAGGACAAAAGTTCATGCCATTCGTAGGATGTTTAATCAGTTTGAAGAAGTGCAACTATATCATATTCCTAGGAAACAAAATGAAGATGCCGATTTACTTGCACAACAAGCAGTTACATGTGTTGAGAAAGAAGTGCAGGTCATCATGGTGGCAGCAACTGTCAAGCAACCGAGATACCAGGGATTGGAGTCATTGAATCCCATTATTAGCTACATTTTGGAGGGTGAGTTTCCACAAGACTTCACGAAGGCTCAGAAGAGGAGACTCATGAAAAAGGCAAGCGCGTATCTCTTCCTAGAAGGATCCCTCTACCAAAGAGGGAAGGATCCAGTGTGCAGAAGAGTACCAACTATTGAGGAAATCCCAGCCATTCTAAAAGGTTTGCATGAGGAAGTGTGTGGTGGTCATTTTTCACAAGAACTCACTGCAAAAAAGATTTTGCTTGCCGGATATGTTTGGCCAAGCTAGCACATTGATGTTCAACATTGGTGTAAAAGCTGTCACAATTGTCAGATTAATGGAAACAAGCGTCTGTTACATGGTCCACGTCAGTTAGTCCTTGCAAATGGTCCATTTGAAAAATGGGGCATTGATGCTATGGGTCCATTGCCTAGGACTAAAAATGGAAAATCGTATATCTTGGTGGCCATAGACTACATGACGAGATGGGTAGAAGCACAAAGTGTGGCAAAGGTAAATGAGAGGACAGTGAGCAAATTTGTCTACACTCACATTTGTTGTAGATTTGGCACACCTTTGGAGATTGTTTCTGATAATGGTCCAGGGTTTAGAAAGGGCTTGCTTACAGAAGTCTGTGAAGAACTTCACATTCTACATCGTCATAGTACACCCTACTATCCCCAATCCAATGGTCTGGTAGAAAAAGATAATGGTGTCATTGTAGACATCATTAGAAAGATGGTGAGAAACAAGACAAAGTTGTGGGATGACTTCTTGGATGGTGCCTTGTGGGCGTATCGAACCACATATAGGGAAGCCACGGAGTTCACACCATTTCACTTGGTCTATGGTCAAGAGGCTTTACAACCAATTGAGCTCAACATTCCAACAATGCGACTTCATGGCAAAGCAACACAAGATGATCAAGAAGCCTGGATGGATCGACTTCTTACCTTAGATGAGCTAGAGTGGAAAAGAGAAGCAGCATACGAGTGATACAAGAGGAAAGCTACGAAGGCGAAGGAAAAGCTTGACAAGAAACTGAAGGACAAAGGCATCAATGAAGGAGATGTTGTGCTAAGGTATGACAATCGACTCGATAATCGTTTTGATGCCAAATTTGAAACTAGATGGCAAGGGCCATACATAGTTAAGAAGGCTTTCAATTCAAGTTACTATCAACTTATGGACTTGAATGGGAAAGAGCACTCCAGGAAGGTAAACGGGTATCGCTTGAAGCCTTATTTGAGTCGCCTTCTACCAAAGGATCTACCAAAGATCTGTCAAAAGGCAGTTATCTCATGTAGGTATTGTTCCGTGAAGCATGAGTGTAACTCAAACCAAAATTCTGAGGGGACAAATAATGAAGATCTCGTCAAGGACTGTGAAGCACTCTCTTTGGAAAAGATGCTCTATGATGGTACATGAATATACCATCATCCTGGGGGAGGGCTAATGATAGTCGTTTTTCGACTATTCGTAATTGCCATAGTGAGTTAACCCACCCTACCAAAATCATCCAAACATTGTGGCTATCCCTACCATTTCACTGTATATAGGTGTGTGTGAGTTAGGGGACTTTTTTCATATCTTCTTAAAAACCCTTAATTAGCTAGTCACTGGGCTAGTTGAGCCAAAAAAATAAAAAATATAGCTATAAAAAAAACCACAAAATTCAGCCTCTTCTCTTGAAAGACAACATCATGGTGATTGATTACTCATGTTCACTTACCTTGGCTCTCAAGGAAGGTCAAGAGTGGAGAAAAAACGTACCGTCAAAGCTAGTGGACCGTCAACAAGCTTCAAAATTGACTCTACTCAAGACACTTGGAGCATCAACATTGTAAGAAATCCATGTTTTCTTACCTATTAAGAGTTTTTTCTTCCTTATTTGTATCACTAACCTACTATGAAAAGTCCTATCACCTCCACTTCTCTCCTCTCTTTTTTCTTCATCTATCCACACCAACTTCTTGATAATTCCAAGCAAAAGAAATTAGATAAGTGCTGAAAATCTAACCCAACCATGGTTAGAGGAGTAACCCTAGCCTTCAAAATTGCTATAAAAGGAGGGTGTAGCTAGCACAAAAAGGGGGAGCCATAAGCAAGAGCACTATGCTATAGCTTGAGAAGCCAAGCTCAACCTCTCTAGAAGGAGCTCTTGAGTGGAAGCTCATTGTCTTATGCATATGCATGTGTTGTATTAGGGGCGATTAGCAAGGGAACTCTATGCCATTGTAAGAGAGAGTGATCATTCAATTGAGAGTAGAAAATCTATCATTTCTCCTACTAGTGTAAGCCCAACATTTGCTGAATCAAGGAGGGTGGATTTGGACTAAGCTTGATACTTTGTCTCTCTTCCAACGTGAAGTAATGGACAACAATGATGTGTAAGTGTCTTGGTGGTTTTTTTAAGTTCTTGATAGCTTGTCTCTGGGTGTTATGATCAATTTAGCCATAAATCCCACATATTGTAAGAGGGCGACAGGGTAGAGAGGACTCCCCTGGCCTTAAGACAGTGATTGGGGTGGCTTTTCTTGTGATGTGTTGTGGTGTAATTTACTCAAGCTATGTTGAACAAATACTAATCTCACTTTGATTGGTCATGACAGATTTGTAAGAAGGTATTAATGCAACAAGCACCCCCTCTCCCTTCTCTCTCTTTCTTACACATATAATTGTGTTTGCTTGATCAGTGTCGATACATTTCAAAGCAGCCCGAGCATTATCTCTCTCTCTCTCTCTCTCTCTCTCTCTCTCTCTCTCTCTCTCTCTCTCTCTCTCTCTCTCTCTCTCTCTCTCTCTCTCTCTCTCTCTCTCTCTCTCTCTCTCTCTCTCTCTTTACGCGTCCTAGTTCGCATCCAAAACTAGGTTGTGCCCCAAATTTGTGTAGGGTTAGGTTGCGGGTTTGTGTTTGTGTTTGTTGTTTTTTCCAACCCCAACCCAATTGAGCAGCACGGGAGCCTAGAACGGTGCTTAGAGGCCACTCTTCTTGTTGCCCGCCCCGGACCGCCTCAGTAGGTAGGACTCTTGGCTTGAAGCACATTTGCAGAGATTAGATGGGAATTCATGGGATGAAATCCTTGAAGTAGTAATTGTCACAGGATTTCCACCAATAGTTGAGGGGATAGAGTTAACAAGGGGGAACCCAAAACAAGAGAGAGGGAAGATTTCTTCACCTAATCTAGAAGAGTAGGGAGGAACCCCACAAGGTCCTAAAAAGGTGATCCACCAATTGGTTGTGGTCTAAGCAATCCACCAATTCTTGAGGGAAAAAAGACAAGTGCAATTCCAACCACCTCCCTTACCATTTCCACCACTAACATTTAACCCATTAGGAGGTCCATTACCTCCTCAGCACCAGCAATGGCTAAATAACCACCACCAAACCCTAAAGAAGGGGCAACAAAATTCAGTGGGAAAAAATCCAAGGATGCTGACAGTCATGTGAGGCAATTTGAAACCAGGTGGTCTACAAGTGGGTATGATATGTTGTACAATGATGCTATCAAGAGGATAAATTTGGAGCAACACTTTAGGGGAAAGTCATGATATGGTTTATGTAGTATGGCATAACAACTTTTCTAGATTATGATAACCTCAAAATCCAAGGATGCTGACAGTCATGTGAGGCAATTTGAAACCAGGTGGTCTACAAGTGGGTATGATATGTTGTACAAATATCCAAGGATGTTGAAAATCATGTGAGGCAATTTGAAAATCATGTTGAAAATCATGTGAGGCAATTTGAAACCAAGTGGTCTATAAGTGGGTATGATATGTTGTACAATGATGCTATCAACAAGGAGAACTTTGGAGCAACACTTTAGGGGAAAGTCATGATATGGTTTATGTAGTATGACATAACAATTTTTCTAGATTATGATAACCTCAAAATCAGACTTTTGGTGAGATTCAAGGCATAAAAGACACTTGAAGATGTATTAAAGAAGATAAAAAATATTAAACAAAAGGAACTATTGGTGGAAGATTATGCCCAACAATTCAGGAATCTAATTAAAAGGTTGCAAGCAAACCAAAGGCCATCTTGGGAGAAATTGGATGACTACTTATGTTGGCGGTCAAGCCAGACGGGCGCCCTTCGAGTTGACCCCTTCTTCCATGAGCCCAAAATTTTGATATATCTTCATTATTTTTTTGAAAAGCCTTGTAATTAAAGGTAGCCTCTGATTATAGACGGGCAAGCTCTGAGATGCTAAGTTGTAAAGTCTGCAAAAAGTCCGAGTCTTGTAAAGTTGGCCATTGGCCAAGAGAACCCTAGGTATAAATTGTATTTTGTAAAGTGGATAAAGGACACCTTATCATTATCAAGTTTTGAAGTATTAAGCGTTTAATCCTGAGAGTGACTACTCTTTGACAACTTGTAATCATCACATCTTGAGCTCTGGTAATGACATTTTAATTTTGAAACTTGCACTGTGTTCCTTGTCCAATGCTCTTTCATTCAAGTACATTCATTGTCCATTCTTTTGTGATTTGTGACTATGTGTTCGTAGACTAGAGCTGCTAATTTGAGTGTGTTAATGATTGTTTTTTGATATTTTGACCTTGTGAGAGTGATCCTAGACCCTAGGGCGACCTTTCTGGTATGTTCTGTTACGGTTTCCAGGACCTTGATCATGATGGATCGTGATTTTGATACCTCCTTGGAATACTACCAAACTCGGTAGGTTAGTGCCCCTGAGTGTCTTGGACATCATCCTAAATTTTTGTAGCATTTGGATTCCATTTGAGTGCCAAAACTGGTTGATTGAGTATAGTGACATAGAACATAGGTAAATTGCTAGATCTGAGAGCAATAGATTTGCATGTGCTAGAGATAGTGTTATTTTGTAGGTTCACTTCTTGAGGTTGACACCCTCAATGAGTCTCCATGCCCCATCCGAGTTACTTTTCTGATTATTGACATTATATTAGTGCCAGAAAGCTATGCTACAGACGTCCGTCGCAGTGACCCGCTAACATTGGCGCTAGACTTGGGCCTCACCAGGGATAGTGATCCTAAGAGGGTGAGTGACCTAGTCGTAGCTTTTGTACTTTGAGACCTTGATTTCAATTTCCACTTCATTATACTTTAGCAGTCAGACAACTAGACACGGGGTTTAGTGCTTGGTAGAGTCTAGAAGTCGAGGAATTGCTATATCTATTCTCGAGAGATAAAGAGGGTTGTGAGTGAGATAGCCAAAATCATTTTATTCTTTGATTTTCTCGTTATTTTTAGAGTGATGTATCGTTTTCTGTTTTGACTCAAAATCGTTTTGTCTATTTTTGTATCAAGTTTCAATTTAGTACTTACGAGTAGGGTAAGTAGGAACTACCTCCATCAAATTTGGGCGAAAACATTAGAGGAAAAAAGGGGGAAAACCATATTTTGGGCAAAACAACCATAAACTCTAAAAAATTGAAATTTTGATGTGGTTAGAACCTCAAATTGGATCTAAATTCAAAAGTAAGTGCAAAAAGGGCATAACTAAACCACATGGAGTAAATCTGGAAAGTTTCATGCAAATTGGTGCAGGAACATGGATTGCGATCCATGACCCCCTGACACAAACTGATACCAGTGGGTTCATAGTGATTCCAGATCAGAGGATACACAATTTTGGTGGAAAAATTGACATAGAAACTCAACCAAATCAAGAAAATTTGGCAAGGAATCCAAAAACCTTAGAAATAGACAAAAATTGGGGCCTTTTGACTTTTTGGTGTCCAAATTCAAACATAAGTGAATATGACCTCTACAGGGTCTGGACATATAGCTGACCAAATCCCATGACCCCCTGAAGCATTTGAACCTGAGATTTGAACAATGAAAAGCTGATACTATTTGGAACAACTTTTGTGAAGGCCATCATAGCAAAAACAACAAGAAACTGACCAAAACACCAAAATACAAGCTGTAAGCAAAAAAATTGCAAGCAGTCACAAAATTTGGCTTTTGTCAAGGTGAAAGAGCTTCAAATCCAAAAATATGTGGATAGGTGGACCCCACAGACTTCAAGTAGAAAACTGACCAAGTTTGGGATCCAGACACGGTGGAACATGGATCGCGATCTATGTACCCGTGCTAGTTTTTGGGACTTTCACCTCACAGACTTGTAGTAGAGAGCAACCCAAGAATTTTATCCAAGAACAAGAGTAGCGTAAAACATCCCAAAAAGGCTCAAACAAGGAGAAGTACGTCAAGTGCAAGTAGTTACAAAACAGGCTGATAAAGTGACTTTTGAAATACTTGAAGGGGATCAAACCAACTCAAATTCACTTAATAGTTATGAAGTGCCTGTGAGAAATCTGTGTGCCAAGTTTCAAGCAACTCTGGCATTGGGGTACATTGATTCTGATCCATGATCCCTTAACACAAAAAGTCCTTAGATTCATACCAGAGCTAGCTTTAGTCCTTGTGAACATAGGGGTGTTTTCAAAATTCAATATGGAGTTGTTTTGTGCAAATTGCAAGAAAAATAGGAGTTGAGTCAACAATTCAATGAAATTTTGATTTCGGTTGATTTTGACTAACCTAGTGGGTGTAAATCTATAGCCATCAAGAAAATTTTGTACAGTTTTTGTGGATTAAAATGTAAGTAACTTGCTTTTGATTGAGGGACCTAATGCACCATAAAAGATAACTGGTCAAGACTTTGCAAGTTTTGTTTTCTTGATGTCAGGGAAACTGTATCAAAATAGAAACCCTAGTAAGACCAATCAAGCCATATTTCGACCAAAGGTAGAGTCAACCAAGGGACCATACCTACCTTAGAGCCAATCTTGGAGGAGAGCCTTTCTGATACCTCTTTGGAGAGATCATACACCTATATGGCTGAGGGAGCGGGACCATCGCAACCTGCACCAAACCAAAAACTTTTGCACTTGCAATATCAATTTGAGAATGAGCAAGGAGCTCAAATCTATAAAGACGGTATGGATCGTTACTGCGCGTAAAAATTGAAGAGAGTCTTAGTGAGTTTGAGGAATCCCAATCCTCGAGCGAGTACTTCCGAGCGAACAAGAAACCGAGCGAGCATAAACAATGAAAAAGATTAGATCAAGATCTTAATAGTTACTCTACAGAGTATAGTGTAGCAAAGTAACCATGTTGAATCTCAAATAGTCTGAAACAAAAGAGCCATACTCTTCCTTTAATGTGTTTACACACATTAAAATAGTCTCAAACAAAATAGCCATACTCTTCCTTTAATGTCTTCACACACACATTGATACACAGTCATATCCTTGCTTCTGAACCATCTTGCTGAGCATATTCCAAAACTCTATTTGTGCAAACTTATTCTCCATGGTAAATTCACATGTTGCAATTGTCATAAGTCCGTGCACAAATAGATCAAAAGATGGTAACTCAGATGCCACATGTCCATCATAATGCATAGGTAGCTCTTGAACTTGAATGATATCCTTTGCTTGCTTGAGTGCCATGTGTAGGCTACTTTGTGAAGAAGGCATTGCATGTAGTATACCGACTACTCTGGAGGGTCCATCTAACTATTACTAGTGTGTCCTTCATTCCAATGGCTTGTGTGCTTTCAATAGCAATGAGAATCTTCCAGAATTGACATTGGCCATGATTGAGAAGGAAGATTTGTTCACCACTAGCAAGTTCAGTAGCCTTTATCTTCACCTACTCTCCCATTCGAGTTAATGGATGCAAATTGAATGCATTAGTTATTTCATAATGTTGTATCACAAAAGAGAATGAATGTGCATAGATGCTATTGTCAAACATAAGAAAAATCTTGCTGCCACATTGTTGTCCATAAATGGTTATGTGCCTAGCCATGGTTGGCTGCAGGATGAGGAATTTCAAACTCCAAGAAAACCTTTTCGAGCAATATAAAAAGAGAAAAACCCCACACAATACATAGAACTTAAATCATAATAGAAACATTTAGCATCAAATTACATATTACAATCTCTCTATCATCGTCTCTAAATGTGTAGAGCGTTCCTTATGGAGACTTTAATCATCCACCCTTATATTAGCTCCTTGATTATCCAAGGTTATGCTCCCTCCTTTGAATCACGGCTTGTGGCCTGCATCAATATTCAAACCATGGTAGATGCTTGGACAAGTAAAATTGTGTGTGTGTGTGTGTGCGCGCGCGCACGCGTACAATGTTGTGGAGGGGGAAGGAGGGTTTCTCAATACATAATATTATGGCAAAGTGCTTGTAGGGAAGTTAAACAAGAAGTAGATTTGGTAGATCGTATTGGTAGGTTGGAGCCAATATGAACAATGTGTATGTGCAATCTTTGGTGCTAGATTGTACCTTATTGAAATTGGAGATAATTTTTTTTGGGTGAGTGAATCCATTTTGTCTAGCTCGTAGAGAGCTCGCAAAAAAGATCTTTCAGCGTATAATCATGACACTTGAGAAACAAAGAGGAAAAGGAAAATATCCTTCACATCACATGTATCATGAAAAGAATATTTTTCATGGACTACGAACTCTTTTAGAGTTTTCATGGTGAGTTGCAAAAGAGGAGGCCCCAATCACAAGGACTTTGTGGCCAAGGGTGGGAGAGGTGATGAAGATCATAAGGTACTGTCGACATGAACGATAATCATCACTTGCATGAAACAGCTTGGCAATCACCTCTTATGCAATGCCTTTGCAATCACCTCGGCCCTATCTTTCGGCGAGAACAAAGGTGAAGAGTTTGGGTGTGTGTGTGTGTGTGTGTGTGTGTGTGTGTGTGTGTGAGAGAGAGAGAGAGAGAGAGAGAGAGAGAGAGAGAGAGAGAGAGAGAGGTTCTTCTTCCATAGTTGTGGGATCACAGCCGAGGAATCTTTTCTCAAAAACCAGTCTCTCTAGTCGTGCGTCAAAAATTGATATTTCAGCAATCCCTACCTCCACCTTCTTCTAGAGTTCCACAAAACTAGGTCTGATTCCGCCACTGGGCAACGAGCTCTGCATGGAAGGGGTATGCATGCTCTCAACCAATCTAGCCAATTACGCTCTCTCTCTCTCTCTCTCTCTCTCTCTCTCTCTCTCTCTCTCTCTCTCTCTCTCTCTCTCTCTCTCTCTCTCTCTCTCTCTCTCTCTCTTTGACTAAGTGTCGCCTCTATAAGTCACTCACAGTGCTCAGAAAAAACATAGGTTTAGTGTAGCAAAAACCTAGGTTTAGTGTAACCCCACCTACAAATTTTGAGATTTACCTCTAAAGTTTTATAGTTAAAGGTGAGAAACCTCCAAAATTTGAAAAAAATTAATGTAAATTGATGTAAAAACCTTCAGATTTAGTCAGTTTACCTCTATTGTTTCTAACATGTAGGTTTTGAGAAGTTTTTGGAAAAAAGTTTTTTTCAAGCACTGGTCAATCACTCTCAGTGGCCGAGTTTAATGAATTTTCAGTGTCGTGTCTCTTGCTCACTCGCAGGGATTCTCTCTGTCATGCACTCTCAGAGTCTTAGAAGCAAGTCCGACTCTCTCTCTCTCTCTCTCTCTCTCTCTCTCTCTCTCTCTCTCTCTCTGAAAAAACTTTAGAAAGACATTTCCAAAATATCAAATACAAGCCTGTCCAAAAGACTCAAAATTCCCTCAACGTCCATCCAATTGATGGCTTCAACCACAGTGGCAATGCTCGTAGCATGCGTCTTCTAAGAGTTCTACGATAGAAGTCAATGTTCATGAGCCTTCTTCCTCTCCTGGCTTATGCACTAATTAGACACCTCTTCACTTTCTAATAGCAAGAACACTGGTACGCTGATTCTGGTTCTGCATATCCTCGTTGCATCTAAACCTCTGTGGTGGCTCCCGAACTCTTCTTGCTATGCGGGATCTCACATGGACAATGTGAGAATGAATGGCACATGAAACGCGGTATTGCATTTTGGCGTAAAGCTTGGGAAGTGCGTACCCATCATAAAGGCAAGCATCTTGCACATCTCGCACAACAGCTTGTTCAACAATGGTCCTTACAACGAAATCGCTTGACAGCCTTGTCCTTGGGCACACATCACCCATAGCTAGAGCACCTAATGGGGTTGGTGTGGCCTCTTCCGTGCTTGTTACGTCCACCATTACGACACTTGACCACCATGACTGCTTATGCCGCAACTGCTTCGACTTCCTCTTGGGCGTGGATCTCTCTCTCTCTCTCTCTCTAAAAAAATCAACTCTCTCAAAGAGCGCGTGCCGGCGTGCAAGGGTCTCTCTCTCTCTCTCTCTCTCTCTCTCTCTCTCTCTCTCTCTCTCTCTCTCTCTCTCTCTCTCTCTCTCTCTCTCTCTCTCTCTCTCTCTCTCTCTCTAAAAAAACTCAACTCTATCAAAGAGCGCAAGGGTTTTTCTTTGTTTGTCTCTCTATCTCTCTATTTTTTAAGAAAATAGTTCAAATATTTTTGAAAATTGAAAATTTCTACTAGTATTTCGGTTTACATCTTTATAGGGCGGGACCTTGATTAAGAGAATTGCAAGCCGCCTAGTGGAACACGGAAAGAGAATTGTGGTAGTCTTAAGCTCCAGGGGCAGCCTGGGCGCCAGCGCTGTCGCTGTGAGAGGAGGGATGAAGGGCGAAGCCGGCCAAGTCACGCGCCTTGCATCACATCCCATTAGCCACGTCCTGGATGCGGAATCGGGTGTTGTCCAACTGCTGGGAAACGTCAGGGTGTCTACCCACAACACCACAGAAACAACCGCTATGGCTACCCCTGCGGCTATGAGGGGGCCTGCTGTGCACAACGCCATCAAGAAGCCTACGGGCACCAACATTGGGCTTAACAGGAGCAGCAACAGTGCCATCACTGCTAGCACCACCACCACCACACCCGCCACCACCACACCCGCCACCACCACACCCGCCCCCACTAGGAGCGTCACAAACCCTACCACCTGACTCGACGTTGGCTTGCGCTTCTGTAGGTGCTGCATCAGCTCCCACGTCTTCTTCTCCACTTGCTCCTGCGCTTCAGCTGCCATCTCCCACTGTGCTCAATTGCGGAAATATTTTCTACTCTAAAGCCGCCCCCCTTAGAAATATAACTCTGCAGGTAACTGAAGCGAAGCCAATGGTTCCAATTCTTAATTCTCTCTCTCTCTCTCTCTCTCTCTCTCTCTCTCTCTCTCTCTCTCTCTCTCAAAACTCAACTCTCTCAACGAGCACGCGCCGACGCGCGCTCTTTGAGAGAGAGAGAGAGAGAGAGAGAGAGAGAGAGAGAGAGAGAGAGAGAGAGAGAGAGAGAGAGAGAGAGAGAGAGAGAGAGAGAGAGAGAGAGAGAGAGAGAGAGAGAGAGAGAGAGAGAGAGATTCGCGTGTGTAGGCCACAGAGGCACGCCATCGCCGCGAGCTGCTTTGGGGTCTTTGACGATGGCTTGCAGTAGCAACAAAACAGAGCCATGCAGGTGCCCTCTTCTCTCTCCTCCTGCGAGGCCTCCTCTCTGCGTGGCCTCTCTTTGGCTCCTCCCTTGAGGCCCCGATCTTGATCGCCGCGTTCTTTCTCTGCTCCTCATCACACTCTGAAGGTCATGGCTATGGCGCCCAAAAACAAGGTGAATGCATATGATTCTGATTGGAACAAAACATGGTTTGGAGCCGGGATGTTTGCCAAAAATACGGAGGCGCACCTATGAACATTGTGCAGAAGCTGGAGAAGAAGAAGCTTCTTAGCCAAGTAGAGAAGGCAGGGCTTCTTTCAAAGGCAGAGAGTGCTGGAATCACTCTCTCCTCAATAGAGAAGATGGGTTTGTTGTCGAAGGCCGAGGATCTTGGTTTGTTGAGCTTTGTAGAGAGCTTTGCACCATCGTCACCTGCACTTATCGCATCTCTGTCATTGCCTCTCATTGTCCTATCTATTGTGACATTGGTTGTAGTACCCGATGATAGCACGGCTCTTGTTGTGGCTCAAACTACCTTTGCTGGGCTTCTGGTTGCAGTCGCTGGAGCTTTATTTGTCGGCTCCATTGTCCTCAGTGGCCTCCAAGAAGATTGATGAGAAAAACAGCCTTTTGTCTTTTCTAAGCGGATGTGGCTCATCCGTTCCCTTGCGGTTATGTATGTAAATGTGGTGCATTTGTCGGCTCCATTGTCCTCAGTGGCCTCCAAGAAGATTGATGAGAAAAACAACCTTTTGTCTTTTCTAAGCGGATGTGGCTCATCCGTTCCATTGCGGTTATGTATGTAAATGTGGTGCATTTAAAAGTCAAATGCGTGTATTATGGATAGCTTCGTCATTCGATCCTCAGTAAGACTCAGTGGACCTGCTTACTCAAACCTTAGACTTGTATGTAATTTTATTGATGTGTGTACTGCTTCCAGTCAAGAGAGAGAGAGAGAGAGAGAGAGAGAGAGAGAGAGAGAGAGAGAGAGAGAGAGAGAGAGAGAGAGAGAGATACCTCTAGTATCTACCCTACTAGCTGCCATGGCCGTGTTTGAGGGTAAATACGCAGCTGAGCTTATTGCCACTGCCAAGTACATTGCGACCCCTGGCAAGGGCATCCTGGCAGCCGATGAGAGCATAAGGACTGTTGGGAAGCGTTTGGCAAGTATCTTGGGGGATTCACCATGGAAACCTTACCGCACCACGTAAGTGCAGGGGAGGGGTTTTTTTTTACAAGTTACATAAGCGTATAAGTTAGGGGCAGGCCCCCAATAATTTATATCCCAAGATTAAAAATAAGGGAGGGGGTATCATATTTATGGAGGGGAGGGAGTGAGAAAAGGGGAAAATGAGAAGAATTTTTTGTGTTTCAAAATCATGGCTTCCCAAAAGAGTCTTCCCTCGAACTTGTGAGTCAATAGCTACAAAGATACATGCAAGAACAAACATTGCTTTGTATCAATTGCTTGTTTTGTGATTATAGTTCATTTGTTGAGGGATGAAAGCTATAAAGAGTTTGTATAGATGCAAATTTACATGGTGAACCTAGAACAACTTTATAACCAATTTAGATGCGTCAAAATTGAATGAGTAGCTAGAGTGTAGGTTGAACAGGCATATAGTTTGAAAGTAAAACTAAGACAGATTGAGGGTACCTCTAGCTATCAATAGAAGTGGTTCCTTAGTACTTTGCCAGTCATTATGCTACATGCTCTTTGACTAGTTTTACTTAGTTAGATCATGTGAGACCTAAATTTTATATGTAAGATAGGGGTATGGTAGTTTTTTTGCATTGATTGTCGTTAAGCCTCGAAAGGGGGGTCATATTCTCTAGTATTAGTCGTACATAGAGGTTTTATCAAAGTTGTCCGCTCGCAGGTGGCGTCCCGTTTTGTATATAGAGTGAATCCCCCGGGGCAAGTATACATGTGGAGAATGTAGAGTCAAACAGGAAAGCTCTCTGGGAGCTTCTTTTTACTGCCCCAGATGCCCTCCAGTACCTTTGTGGTCTCATTCTCTTTGAGGAAACCCTCCATAAAAAAATAGCGAGTGGCAAGCCGTTTGTGGAGTAGTCCCCATCATCAAGGTAGATAAGGGCACTATCGACCTTGCAGACACTGACGGCGCGGTGAGACAACCACTTAGGGATTGGACGGCCTTGCCCAACGCTGCCAGCAACATTATAATGCTGGAGCCCGATTTGCGAAGTGGAGAGCTGTGCTCAAGAATATTGGTCCAACTGAGCCGTCTCCTCTTGCCATACTTGAGAATGTCAATGGGTTGGCTCGCTATGCCATCATATGCCAAGAGAATGGTCTAGTCCACATTCTTGAGCTTGAGATTCTTGTGGATGGGCCCCATGATATTAAGAAATGTGTTGCCGCCGTGACGGAGATTGTGCTTTTGCTGCTGTCTACAAGGCTTTGAGAGATCATCATGTACTCTTGGAGGGCACCTTGTTGAAGCCAAACATGGTTACTCCTCGCTCTAAAGCGCCAAAGACAACCCCTCTGGAGATAGCCAAATACACAGTACAAGCACTTCAAAGGACGATTCCTCATGTTGTTCTTGGTGTCATGTTCTTGTCGGGCGGTCAAAGTGAGGAAGAAGAAACTTTGAATTTGAATGCCATGAATGAGCTGGATACCAAGAAGCCATGGACACTTTCTTTCTCATTTGGACGAGAATTGCAAGCCAGCACTTGGAAGACTTGGGCTGGAAAGGAAGACTTGGGCTGGAAAGAAGGAAAAAATTCCTGCAGCACAAGCTGCTTTGCTTGCCCGATGCAAGGCCAACTCTGAGGCTGTCCTTGGCAAATATGTTGGAGATGCTGCTAAGGGTTTTGGCACTGATGAATCGCTTCATGTTGCCAACTACAAGCTCTCCTATGCATGAGCTGTTGAGTTTTGATTGCAATGCTGTTTCATGTTCTGTAATAATGTTTAGGTGCGAGGATGGCTGTAGAACGAATCAAATGGGCCATTTTTTTGAGGTTTATGTAACGGGCATCTTTATCATGATTTAATTTAGCTATTGTTTATTCCTAGTAGAGAGAGAGAGAGAGAGAGAGAGAGAGAGAGAGAGAGAGAGAGAGAGAGAGAGAGAGAGAGAGAGAGAGAGAGAGAGAGAGAGAGAGAGAGAGAGAGAGAGAGAGAGAGAGAGATAGATAGATAGATAGATTTTATTATCATCCTCGGAGGTCAAATATGACCTATGGGACCAAAGTTACATGTGATGTAGTATGTGTATGGCTGATGAGTGACTCTCGATGCTCCAAAATTGTAGTGATGAGAGTCGCAATGGAGAGCCCACACTTTGGCTGGGAGAGGAAAGTGTGTAGGTCTAAGTTATGGCTGAAAATGTGAGAGAAGCAAGTTCGGATGTGATCAAAAGCTGAGCACTCTAGTAGTGTGTGGTACTCAGACTCTCGAACTTGCAGTGAGCATAATGTGCACAATCGATTTGACTCTTCTCCATTGCCCCAACGCCCTATCTCGCATCGAAGGAAATGGGAGCTAAGCCCAATTGCTGCGATAGTGCGTATCGCGGACAAGGGAATAGGCTCAAGCATGTAAGTGTGAGTACGATTTCCTCTCTCAGCGAAGAACATGGTTTTGTAGTTGGGGGCAATATAGGTGGTGTAATGTATGAAGCGTGACCCACCGGATTTCTCCCAAGCCGTAATACATTGGCGTTGTAGAAAAGCTTCATTCACTTGAGAGTCAATTGAAGCATCATGTAGCAAGTGTAATGCATCCCATCTCCCAAACCACTTCTTTATGTCTTGCATCCATCCCATGCTCAAGATCTTGCTTTTATGCGTCTTTTGAACTTTTTTGCTTGCTTCCCATGCAATTGTAGGAAGTCGATGTGAGGGGTTTTGACGCATCTTTATCATGTACTCCACAACCCTTTCCATGCCCATAACCTCAATTGGAAGAGATCCCGACTCAAGAAGTAGGAGCATATATGGTGTTTGTGTCTTAACTTGGAGAAAGTTTGTAAGAAAACGCTTTTGGACATTCTCAAACTCTTTCCAAGTAGACTTTGAGATGCTCCCGCCCCACACTTCAACTCCATAAAGAAGAACTGGTGTCACCAATGCATCAAAAAGATACTTCTTGAGAACCCAACACTTGATGTTTCCCGCATTACACATGTTCTCAAATGCATAATATGCTCTCTTTCCCGCTTCCAAACGACGCATAGCACATTCATGCCACTTGTGATTGGATGGAACCTCAAGGCCAAGGTACTTAAAGCTCTCAGCAACTTCAAGTGTCTCGTTGTTGTACACAATGCATGGCTTCTCCTTATGGTTGGTTTTCACAAGCATAACCTTTGTTTTGGATTCATTTACAATCAGCCCACTATGCAAGCAAAAGTTCTCAAGGACAACCATAAGCTTTTGTGCATCTTCTAAAGTGTGTGCTAGAAGCACTACATCATCCGCATACAACAAAATCATGATTACCGCATTGCAAATAGTGACCTCTTCAATGCCTTCTTCTTGCATAAAGTCAAGTACCATTTGTTCCAATTGATCGATGCATAGACCAAAGAGAGTTGGTGACAATGGACATCCTTGTTTAACCCCAATAGTGCTTACAAAAATTTCTGAAATTTCTCTTCCCATGCGCAATTGACAAATCACCTTCTCATAGATTCGAGAAACCGCAAGCATAAACTCACTTGGCACTTGGAGTTCTTCCATCCTTCTCCACAAATTGTTACGTGGAATCATGTCAAAGGCTTTCTTAAAGTCCACAAAACAACAATACAATCGCTTGCCTTTCAACAGACTTTCCTCCATGAGAACACGAAGAGTGACAAGATGATCAATGGTGCTATGGCATCGACGAAAACCCGCTTGTCCCTTTGCACGCTTGTCATTCTCTTCAGCCCAATCACTCAATTTCATCTCCATTATGCACCCAAACGACTTTTCCATAAGAGACCCAATCATTATAGTCCGGTAGTTGCTTACATTCTTTACATCCCCTCCTTTATGCAAAGGCTTAACCCAATTAGTACTCCAATCATAAGGCATACCATGTTGAAGTGCAAGGTTGAACATATCACACATCCACTCATGGGTAGAATATCCCGTCCATTTGATCATCTCCGGCTTGATACCTTGAAGATCTCCCGCTTTGCGAGTGGCCAACTTTTCAAGCCCACCGCATACATCCTCAATAGTAAAAAAAGACGGCATACATGGGAGTGAACCGCAGGTATTGACATAAAAAGAGTATGGGAATTTGTGTCGACAATCAAGGAAGATGGAGTGGCATGAGTTACGTATCTACAGGGCAAGCCACACACAGAGATTGTAATCACAGAGAGAGTAGTGGCAGCTGCACTAGACCAGAAATGCATTAAACGCATGAGATATGTACTCCCCCTCGACCCCCGATCTAAACAAAGGGTGACCATAGTACATTTAGAGACCATAGCCAAAAATCTTGAAGCGGATGAACACTTCAGACTTAGATTTAAGTGGATATACCCATGCATGCCTAGAGTAATCATCAATGAAATTCCCGAAGCACAGGTTATTGCCTAAGGATGGAGGTTGTATAGGCCCACAAACATCACTATGCACAAGTTGCAACCTACATGTAGCCCTTGCTGAAGAATCCTTTGGAACTTTTGAACATTGCATCTTACCAAAAATACAACCTTCACAAACATGCTTCACATGTGATTCAAGAGGCCGCAAAGAAGCAACCATATCAGATTTCTAAAAAACTAGCAAACTGACAAAATTCAGATGCCAAAACGTGCATGCCGAAGTTTTATATTTGAGACAACCTTTGAATTTACAATTGCATTTGTAACATCATGCCCAAACTTGTCATATAAGTGCGCTTACATAGCCCACGTCACAAAATGCCCGATGCAACAATTTCATAATCGAAACAAGATCATGAACTGTAGATCTGTCGTCCACAAATTTGACAACAAGACCAAGTCTAGCAAGTGCATATACACATAAAAGGTTCTTTTTAATCCCAGGTGCATAAAGTGCATCAACAAGTGTAAAAGAACTACCATTTTTAGCAATTAGCACAATCTTTCCAACTCCCTTGACCCAATAAGAGGCATTGTTGGCACAAGTGGGCAAATTCCCATGAGGATATCCTTGAGAGAGGCAGACAAGTCCCGATGTGAGGTAATCTACTTTGGAGTACCACACATGTAAAGCTACAGAAACTCACATACATGCATCATGGATAGAAGGAGCATAAGTTCATTCTGCACTAAATGCCCACTCTACATCTACAATAGCATCACAATCTCCTTTCACAAAAGATTCTACAATAGCCGCACTTGTAGTAGAACCTGCATCTTTCTTCTTGGCCTCTTTTTCCTTCAAATTTGGACACTGCTTAATCATGATCATTGGCTTGCAAGAGAGAGAGAGAGGGGGGGGAGAGGCCGACGGAGGCTCAAGAGAGAGAAAAAAGTTGAGGAGAGAGGAAAATAACCTTTTTGGAATCTATTGTCGGATTCCAAAACAACACTCGCCAAAAAATGCTCGCCAAAAAATATTCCCCACTATGAAGCCTGGGAGGATGCAACTTGCTCTAATAATAATTGTTGGAAATAGGGTTGCAAGGAAACACACACATCTTGGAGAAGAGGAAGGAATCTCAAGGCATATAAAAGAGAGAAGTATTACTTAGTGTGCAATGGAAAGATAAGATAGCCCTAGAGTGATGGGCATATATACAATGCACTTACTTTGGGAAGTATTGCTTACAATGATCTATGCTACTAGCTGGTATAGTTTTTGAACGTATAGTTTTTGTTCAAAAACTGCTTAGAAAAGGTACCGGGATCGCAATCCATGTTCCATCACTTCTAGAGCTAAATTTTGGCTTGCTGATTACTTATGATATCTGTAGCCTACTTCCAAAAATTTTCTGGATTTGATCACTTTTTGGCAATCAAAGTGAGTTTTTGTGTATGCTTTGCAATTTTTTGACTACTTTTTTTATTTTTTCTCTTTTGGCCAAACTTTTCAAAATTGTTGCTAATGTACCTTTTGGGAAAAGTGTTTCAAATAGTCTTAGCTACCTACTGCTCAAATCTGAGCCAAAAGTCATGGCAAGGCACATGGATCACAATCCATGTTTGACCTCATTTTGACATGAGACTTGGTCAGCTGGTTGTCTATGCTATGTTGATCCTAATCCCCAAAACGTTTTGAATTTGGGTCACTAAAAGTTGAAACCCCCCAAATTTTGGTCAATTTTGCAAGATTTTGCCCAGTTTTTTTTTTTTAAGTGTGTTTTTGGTTTCAATTTGATCCCAAATTTTGGTTTTTGTTGCTTGGAAGACGTATCTGCCTGATGGTCTCAGTTTCTGCTCAAAGAGTCTCAGGGGTACATGGGTCACGATTCATGTTCCACCACAGAACTAGATGAAATTTCTCACATTTCTTCTCTTGTGAGTTTATTGATACACTTTGGCACCAACTTTTTGAGTTTTGATCAGCTTTTAGGCTCTGACCATCAAATTTTCTATTTTTTAGACTTATGGTCTCTTTTACCAAAATATGGTTTTTAGCAGTTTTTGCCATGAATTTTCAGGCCAAATGTGATGGTGATAGTTGCTACTTACCCTACTCCTAGCTACTGAAATGAATCTATGAACATTAACAAATAGAACTGTAAAAATTGAAACCGGAATGGAATATGGAACAATACTTTCAAAGCATCAAGAAATTTGAAGAATGAACTTTCTTTTGTATCTCCCTCACAACTCTTTTTGCCTCTCAAGAGTAGATCTAGCAAGTCCTGACTTCTAGCCTCTACCAATCACCAAACCTCGTGTCTAGCTGCTTCACTATTAAGGTGTAAACATAATGGGTAACAAAATATTTTGAAAAGAAGTCTCTAAATACGACTAGGTCACTCACCACCTAAGGATCATTCCCCTGCAATGCTACCCATGGGTCGCCCCCATATTTGGCTTGTGTAACTCCGTTTGTTTATGGCCTAAGATATTCCCCGTCCCATTAATCCTCATTGTATTGTATTTGCATGGGAATCTAGTGTCATCTTTTGATACCCCTTTAAGGCTGTAATTGATGACCCTTATTAAAGTTTGATTGAGTGGGTTGTCCCTATATATGGATTGACTCAATCATATCGCTTATGCATATTATCTTCTTCATTATATATACTAAACAATGGTGAGCCATCATCTTTTGGGTGAGGGTTCATCAATTTCCACATCTCTCTCTCTCTCTCTCTCTCTCTCTCTCATCCATAGGAAGGGTTACCAACTTGCATGTATAATCCCTTTCCACATTTTTCTGAAAAAATAAAAATAAGAAAGTATTCTAGGGCAAGTAATTTATTTTAACATTTCTTTTAATAAAATGAAAATAATAAGGAAGCATTGTCATCGAATGTTCGCCTAAAACCAACCTTTAGTGCATTTTCAAATGGCTAAAATTGCTAGAATCTGAGCTTGCCTTGAAAATAGGTAAAATTTTACACGTTCTAGTATTAAAAGCGGCAAATCCTTCAAATTTTGACCTAAAACCCAAAAAAGTTTCAAGAGCCAGTTCACATGCAAGACATGCATAAAAAATGCTCGCAACCAACAACCAAAGGTGTTTGTGTTCACATGAGGAGAAAGACGCTGCAGAGTTTGTTTGTCGTTTTCCTCAACTTTTCTAGGATGAACAAACGGAAAAGAATTTTGTTCGATTGTCTTTGTCATTTTCTCTGGTCCTATGGGCAAGAGCTGGCACACAATTTGTTCACAACTTGCATGCAACTTTGCTGGTGAGTTTCTCCATGAGAATTTGCGGGGTTTGCAACTTGTTGTACACAAGTTGGGAACCACCCCCACATGAACTAACACTAAGGGCCAACTCACATGGAATATTGGTTGCCAACAAGTTCGCAATTGCACATTCCTCTTGCTCTATTCACGTGCCAACAGTTTTCTTTGCAATGCAAGTAAGAGAGAGGAGAGAGAAAGGCCTTAACTTGGTAAAAAATGCATCACTTCCTTTAGTGTAAATCAACATTGAGTGGAGACCCACCTTGTCGTATATGTCATTGCCTACTTGATTCACCCCTTGGAGGTGGGGCAGAAGTGCAACTGGTTTGCAACCAAGAACTCGCTACCTCCAAGCATCCTGTTCCTCACGGGAATAGGAATAGGTTGGCAACCTAGCCACTACGTGAACTAGCTCTAGGTGTGCCCTTTTCCCAGAAAAAAAGTTTTGGGAAAATTACCAAAACACCCCTCTAATTTGTGGAGATTCCCAAAATTCGCAAAATTCCCTTGTATCTATTTTGGTTGGATTTTTAAAGATTTCCTAATCTTTATTCCTTTTTGACAATTGAGATCCGATTTTTGAGCGCCTAGCATGTAAATTGTCACAAATTTATATCGCAAAAAACGGTGATTATATCTACAAATAATGAAACAATTCATATCCAAAGCCTACATAACCAATTCAAATTCTAGTTTTAGCATCTTGTATGATAGACAATTGGTCTTCTTATGAAAAGCTACATAATGTTTTGTTTTTGGGAAAATTTACTCTCACAACCAGGGATATTTTTGGAATTTTGGAAAATTTGAAGGACATTTTGAGAATTTATGACAAAATATTGGGGGTATTTTGGAATTTTTTGAAATTGACGGGTATTTTGGTGATTTTCCCAAAAGCTTTTGGTGAGCCCTCTCCTACCCTATGCATGGTTTGAAAACGAGAAATGGGTAGCAGCTTCTGGACTTCAGGCAACGAAGCTACCTTGTCTCACTGGAAAAGTTTAAAGAGAGAGCAATGTGTTATCCATATTTAGGGGGGTGGGCTCGGCTCCAGGCTGTGTTTTGGGCGGGTGTATGGCTGCGTGTTATCCTCCTCTCTTCCATCCGCAGCTTGGGAGCCTACACGTGAGCCCAATGCCGTAGGAACACCTCTCTCTCTCTCTCTCTCTCTTTGTCTCTCTCTATGTGACTGCATCTCTCTCTTTCTCTTTTCTGAGCTCTCGACATTTCTTTTTTGGGATAAAGTAGGAATTGAATTAAGAGATAAGTTGGAAGGTATACAAAGTCCCACATGAAGGGGTGTAAGGTGTGAACTTTGTCCTAGAGTACTAGAGTATGATTCAAGGAGAGGCAAGGTGGAATTCTCCACATGTATTGGTGCAAGGCCGTAGAGCTACTTAAAGCTCATTTCATGAATGAATAAATCAATTCCATTTTGCATTACATCTCTTGTCATAAAATCTAATATCTAATATCTAACCAACCCAAATGATTTTCTCATATTAAACTGATCACTTAATGTGGGAGAATAAATAGGAACAAGGGTTAAGATATAGACATGTGCTTATAGATCTATCTCAACACGGGGCCAATGGTAAAGGGGCCCAAATAAGAGTTAGTCTATCAAAGAGCAAGGTTAACCAATGCAGCATAAGACCTTAGGGCTAGCTTCATTGAAGACCTCCAATAATGTGTGTAAAACTCCTTTGACCTTAGGTAAGCTAGGGCTGAGCTTGAGGCGGGAACCCGACCCAGCTTGAGATGCTTGTCCTGCTTGTCATGCTTGATGACTGAGGTGCTTGATGATTGAGGTGCTTGAGATGCTTAATGTGCTTGACATGCTTGAGATGCTAGGGTTGTACTTGAGGAGAGAACCCAACCCAAGCTTAAAGTGCTTAAGGGCCAAGGGAACTGGGCCTATGCATGAGGGGCTCGAGGTGTCAAAAAGTCAAATATTCAATCCCTACAAGGAGGGGGCGAGCCCTAAATGAGGGGGGATGAGAGAGAACTCCCACACACTCAAACAAGGCATGCATGGTACAAAGAAAGCAAAAGGGACACTTGTCAAGTTCCTCCTCATGTTGCCCTCATGGTGTGCCTGAAGCCTATTGGTTGGCGACCCAAGGGGTCCAATGATAATTTAGGAGATTTAGTTAATTGATTTTGCATTTATCAAGCCCTATCTCTCAAAGGGGAAAGGGGGACACTTGTCCCAAGGCTACCCTTGCTGCTTGTAATGCCTCCTGCTTGTGATTGGCTAGGCCTGGAGGGGTCCAATGAGCTTCACGCATGAGCTACAAGGGGGGTCGACCCAAGCAAGCTAGGGGGTATACTCACCCACACACACTCACAAACACTCTCATTGTGTGCTATGCAAAGTGCAAGAGCTCCCTCTCCTTCTCCAAGCAAGTAGAGGTTGAGAGCCTACACCAACACTCTTGTCTATGGAGTGCAAATCCAACCAAGAGCCATGCTTCAATGCTTAAGCTTGACATCTGCTTGTTTTTCATTACTATGCTATTATGTATGCTAGCAAGACGAGTTATGATAAGTGAGGAACTAATTATTTCTCCTATGAAATGTTTCTTCTTCCTCTTCCCTACCCTCATTCCCTGCTAGCTCTCTCCACCTTCGAAGGTGTTTGAGGTCTTGGGACTGAGGCTTGGGATAGTTAAAGATTTCTTCAAGTTTATGTTATGATTGTGATGCATGAAGCTTTCCATCTTCATAGAATCATCTAGGTCACAAGGAACACAAAGATTGTATTGTAACAAGTCTCTCTTAATGGGAGAAATCATAATACAAATGCCTATTGGGGGACCGGCTCCACATAAATCAGGTCCTCAACTGTTGTCATGTTCTCTAAATTCTCTCTCTTGCAAAAGTATTGTTCATGCCAAGTTAACTAATTGCTATGATTATGTTGCTATCTTCAATTATGTTCACCCGCTATGCTCACAAAGTCATTTCTCAAAAGTACTCTCATTAATTTCCGGTACTCTCAAGTTAAATAGGCCAATTCCATTACATTGGTATCAGAGCATTTGGTTTCTCTTTTCTTGCTTAAGAAGAGAGGTCCTTAAGTAGCCTATAAATTGTTGATGTTGTTAGTTATATTAGGGTAAGTGGAACTGGCATTTATTATCGGTTTTGTTGAAGCCCACTATGTGGGATATGGTGCACACCTCGGGAGATTTGGACTTAATAATGGAGTTTTTCTAGACTTGCCTACGGCTTTACCATTATTGAGCCATAAGAAGTCTGAAAGCGCCGGCCCTGGCAATTCTGCTATGTTAGACCTACTCCTCTACTCTCTATAATTAACCACTTCGAGCCATGGGTGTAGATACTTCAGAGCCAAATTTCAAAGGCTAAGAGGAGTGGCAACTAAGGTTTTGAATTGCCAAAGCATACACTAAGTACACAAATTTTGTTAACATGGCTGACAATAATCAAGAGAGTAGAATGAGCATTGATAGGTTTGATTTTGCACATGAAGGTGCTAATGATGATGATCCCATGCTTGTGAATTATCTTTTCACTAGGTTGCAGCAAGCTATGGACAACCCTGATTTGCAAGCCAAAGTTACTCAACAACTTTGTGCTTATGGAATTTCCCTTCCTCTCCAAGAGGAGAGAGAACTTAGGAGGCCTCTTGAAGAGACCCCCCAAAAGAAGACTCTCTCCCATTCAAGAGGAGGAATCCAAAGAGCAAAAAAGCAATGAAAGTTTAAGTTCCTCTGAAGATGTGGCTCCATGAAGACGGCGGTCTAGACGATCGCCCACTCCTCCCAAGCGGAAAAGATCAACACATAGTCCTTCTCCTCGTCACTCCGAAAGGGAAGAGAGGAAACAAAGGAAGAAAAGGGCTAGGAAGAGGTCACCCTCTTCTCCTTCTTCTTCACCATCCTCCTCTTCCGACAAAAGCAACAACTATTCTCCTAGAGAATACAAGAGGAGAGGACATTGAAAATCCTACCCTACATGGAGAAGGTCACAAAAGCTAAAGAAGTTCAAGGAGGGAGGAAATAGTATCTCTTTTCTCACCTATGATGGCACCTTTGGTGCTACCGGCAAAGTGTTGGCCTTCATCCAGCAATTTGATGCGGCCTTTGGAGATGAGGGCTTCACAGAGTCCTCCAAGCTACGCCATGTAGCTATGCACTTCCAAAACTCAGCTCGTCAATGGTGGGCTAGCCTTCGTGGCAATGGTGAAGCCCCAAAGACATGGAAAAATCTACGAGTTTCTATCATGAAGCAATTCCTTGCAAGCGATGCAAAGGACAAAGTGCTTACCAAATGGCGTAGCTTGAAGCTTCTCTCTCATGAGTCTATCCACAAGTATGTAGACAAGTTTTGGGATTTACATCTCAAGGCTATTGTCTTTCAAAAGATAGACTTTGCCGAGAAAAGGCAGCAATTCTATGCGGGATTACCTGAAGAGATGGCCAAATACATCAACTCTCAACGGCCTGGTACTATTAGCAAAGTAATCCATCAAACCATGGTTTCTTCAGCATCAATTTCCATCAAGGGGCTAGACGTAATGTCAAGCCCATGGAAAACAAAGACAAAAATTATGCAAAGGGGAAAACCAATGTTCAAAATTCTTCCCAAGGCACTTCTAACAACAACAACAACAATCGATCCAAGGAGAAGGGAGTTTACAAAGGTAAAAACAAACTCTCTCCTGAAGAGCTTGAAGATTTTTGCAAGGACCATAAGTGTTTCAAGTGTGGGGAGCAAGGACATGGCTATTGTTCTTGCCCAAAGAAGAATACTCACAATGAGACTCCTAGGGCTTCCACCATTGAAGCTCCAAAAGAGGATGCTCATTGCAAAGGATCATCACTTTCCTATGCTTGGGGAAAGGTAAGAGAGCATGATTCCTTCATCTTGTTTGACCCTGGATCTACTCACAACATCATATCAACGAAGTTGGCCACCAATTTGGGCATTCAAGCTTTTGAGATGGGAGCTATGGTAACGGATGACACAGCTTTTAAGGGACAGCAAGCCTCCGTTACTCCCTTGATTGGGAAATTGAGGCTTCGTCCAAAGCTATGTCGACAAAGAAGACTTCTTCATCTCTCCTCTCCAACATGAGGATGCTATCCTAGGGGCGCCATGGTTTGATCGCATGGCTGCCAACATGAAGTTCCTTGAAAGGAGAATCTCCTTCACCTACAGGGTAAAGGCCACGTATATAGATGCTAGTGAGAGTGGTCGCACTATTCCAATTGTAAATCCTCTTGCTTTTGATATGTCAATAAAGAGCTCAGTTTCTGCGTACATGATTTCTGTCAAAGAGTCTCTTAAAGATCCTAATGTTTCATCAAATGTAAATGGTAGGAATCAAGAAGAGTTAGACTTGTCTAATTTTCTAAAAGGATTCCAACATGTGTTCATCGATGATATCCCTATGGACTTAACTTTAACAGGAGGGGATGATGGCCATCACATTGAGCTCCTTCCAGGAAGCTCACCGCCTAACAAGCCTCCTTATCGAGTCTCACAAGCTCAACAAGAGGAGATCATGAGGCAAGTACAAGAATTGGTAGACAAAGGGATGGTGAGGCCTAGTTCCTCTCCCTTTTGTTCTCCAGTCCTTTTAGTGCAAAAGAAAGATGGTACATACCGTATGTGTGTGGACTATCGAGCACTTAACCATATCACTATCAAAAACAGATTTCTCATGCCTCGGGTAGAAGATGTGTTTGATAAGGTTCAAGGCTCTACCTACTTTAGTAGGATTGACCTTAAGAGCAGCTATCACCAAATAAGGATAGTGGATGAAGATATCCTAAAGACCACGTTTTGCACAACGTGGTCTTTATTGCAGCTATCATCAAATAAGGATAGTGGATGAAGATATCCTAAAGACCACGTTTTGCACAACGTTTGGTCTTTATGAATATCTAGTCATGCCTTTTGGCTTGACTAATGCACCAGCTACGGTCAATCGTCTAATGGAGAAAATTTTTAGACCTTATGAAATAATTCACTGGAGTGTTCTTTGATGATATCATTATCTTTTTCCAAGTCTTTGGAGGAACATAAGCAACATCTCCAAGTGATTTTTCAAGCATTGAGGGAGAATAAGTTTTTTCTCAACCAAAAGAAAAGTGAATTTTTCCTTCAAGATATTCAATACTTAGGTCATATTATCTCTCAAGATGGTATCCGTATGGATCCATCGAAGTTAGAGGTAATAAAAGCATGGCCTAACCCAAGGTATCTACATGAGATAAGAAGCTTTATTGGTATGTGTGCATACTATAGACGCTTTATAGCAAAATTCTCTCAAGTAGAAGGACCCCTACACGACTTAACTAAGAAGAACGTCAAGTATGTATGGACTGCTAAGGAGAAAAATGCTTTTGATAAGCTCAAAGAGAAGCTTACTTCCCAACCAGTCCTCATACTTTCGGATCTCTCAAAGCCATTTGAGGTCCAATGTGATGCTTGTGGTGATTGCCTTGGAGCAGTTTTGCTTCAAGAAGGGCATGCCATAGCATATGAGAGCCGAAGGCTCAATACTGATGAACGAGTCTTGGGAATTTATGAGAAAGAGCTTTTAGCTGTTCTACATGCCCTAGACACATGGAAGCACTACTTATTGGGGACTCCATTCATTCTACGAATCGATCACCAAAGTCTCAAGTATTTCATGACGCAAACCAATCTTTCCGACAAACAAATAAGGTGGGAAAATTTTCTTTCGCAATTTAATTTTCATATTGCTCACATTGCTGGTAAGCACAATCAAGTGGCCGATGCACTTTCACAACGACCAAAAGTTAATGCAGTGTCTATAGCTACTCACCATGATCTATCTTCTATGATAGATGAGTATGCTACTGACCTTGACTTTAGAGACATAATGTCTTGCTTTGGGGAAGAAAGAGGAACCATTCACCTTGCAGGATGGTTATCTTCTCCATGGCAATAGGCTATGTGTTAGACATTCCCTTCATGAGAAAGTTATGTATGAATCCCATGCTCCTCCATATGCGGGGCATAGAGGTATTCAACCTATTTTCGAAGGAGTAGAGATATACTTCTATTGGACTACTATGAAAGTGGACATACAAGAGTATGTTTCAAAATGTGTAGTATGCCAAAAGACCAAGTATGATAGAGGGAAGCAACCTGGATTACTCTAGCCATTGCCTATCCCAAATTCACCATGGGAGAGTATATCCATCGATTTCATCTTTGGATTACCCAAGTCTATCCATGGGAATACGAGAATATGGACAACTGTTGACAGGTTTAGCAAGCAAGCACATTTTATTCCTGTCAAAAAGACTATTAAGGCACATCGAATGGCAACTCTCTTCATATCTCAAATTTTCAAGCACCATGGATTACCCACATCCATAGTGTCAGATAGAGATCCTAGAATGACCAGTAATTTTTGAAAAGGTCTCTTTGAAAATCTAGTAACAAGATTGAATTTCTCTTCAGCCTATCACCCACAAACGGATGGCCAAAGTGAGATAGCCAATCTTATGATGATCTACTCAAGACTTATGTTACCAAATTAGATCAAAGCTCACAATGGGAAAAGTACTTACCTCTTGTAGAGTATGCCTACAATAATACTGTACATACTTCTACGGGAAAAGCACCTTCTGAGTTCATTGAGGGCATACCTAAAAGTCCCTTGCTACTCAAAGTACATGGGAAGATCTTCGCCTCTGATGAGTATAGCTATGACCTACAATAATCTTTTCAAAAGATTAAGGAGGCTCTATCCATCTCTCAACAAAGGCAAAAAGCTGCTATTGATAAGCACAGAAGATCCTTAATGTTCAAAGAAAATGATTGGGTCTTACTCAAGTTTCCTAAGGTTCGATTAAGGCAAACGACAGGCAAAAATCCTATGGGCCATCAAAAGTATTATGCTAAATTAGCAAAAAGATACTATGGTCCTTTCCAAACCTTGAAGCCCATCAATGAGACGGCTTATCAACTCAAGTTGCCCAACCATTGGCTCATACACAATGCCTTTCATGTAAGCCTACTTAAGCCCTACAAAGGAGAGCCACCAAGTGATTTTATTATTGAAGACCCTCCCGAATTTGAAGACCAAGAAGAGGTGCTACAACCCGAAGCTATCCTTTGGCATGAAGACAAGGTACTAAGACAAGGTAAGATTATCCGACGGTATCTTATTAAGTTCAAAAATTATCCTTTTGAAGATGCTAGATGGATGCAAGGAATACAACTTAAGGATACTATGAACCTTGTCAATGCTTACAATGCTACATTAGAGTAAGCAAATGTACAAATTTCTTTTAAATGACTCATGTTTTTGTCTTATAAGACTAGTCATCTATTTAATTGTGCACAAATTTAACTAGTATGCATGTTTAGAATCATGTTTGTGATGACGACCTCTCTCAAACACCAAGTAGAATTTGTCACTCTACTTTGGGAGAATGAAATGGACTAAAGAGAAGACATGCTTGCGGCAGCTATGTCTCCCAAGTACAAAATGGATTAGTCATCCATCTTGGAAAGATGTCGCAGAGTAAAAAGGGATCCTCTACCCGCTAAGTAAAATTGACTAATGACTAAAGCTTTATCTCTTCTACCTCATAGTGGAGGATGACTATGATTTCAAGAGAGAGGTAATGTCATAAAATCTAATATCTAACCAACCCAAATGATTTTCTCATTTTAAACTGATCAATTAATGTGGGAGAGTAAACAGGAACAAGGGTTAAGACATAGACATGTGCTTATAGATCTATCTCAACATGGGGCCAATGGTAAAGGGGCCCAAATGAGAGTTAGTCCATCAAAGAGCAAGGTTAACCAATGGAGCATAAGACCTTAGGGTTAGCTTCATTGAAAACCTCCAATAATGTGTGTAAAAGTCCTTTGACCTTAGGTAATTAGCTAGGGCTGAGCTTGCGGCAGCGGGAACCCGACCCAGCTCGAGGTGCTTGTCCTTCTTGTCATGCTTGATGACTGAGGTTCTTGAGGTGCTTGATTATTTGAGGTACTTGACATATTTGAGGTGCTTGATAATTGAGATGCTTGAGGTGCTTGACATGCTTGAGATGCTAGGGTTGTACTTGAGGTGAGAACCCAGCCCAAGCTTAAAGTGCTTAAGGGCCGAGCTTGTGGTGGGAACTGGGCCTATGCATGAGGGGCTTGAGGTGTTATAATGTCAAATATTCAATACCTACAAGGAGGGGGCTAACCCTACATGAGGGGGGATGAGAGAGAACACCCACACACTCACACAAGGCATGCATGGTACAAAGAAAGCAAAAGGGACACTTGTCAAGTTCCTCCTCATGTTTCCCTCATGGTGTGCATGAAGCCTATTGGTTGGCCACCCAAGGGGTCCAATGATAATTTAGGAGATTTAAATAATTGATTTTTACATTTATCAAGTCCTCTCTCTCAAAGGGGAAAGGGGGACACTTGTCCCAAGGCTACCCTTGCTGCTTGTAATGCCTCCTGCTTGTGATTGGCTAGGCCTGGAGGGGTCCAATGAGCTTCAAGCATGAGCGACAAGGGAGGGTCGACCCAAGTAAGCTAGGGGGTATACTCACCCACACACACCCACAAACACTCTCATTGTGTTCTATGCAAAGTGCAAGAGCTCCCTCTCCTTCTCCAAGCAAGTAGAGGTTGAGAGCCTACACCAACACTCTTGGCTATGGAGTGCAAATCCAACCAAGAGCCATGCTTCAATGCTTAAGCTTGCCATCTCCTTGTTTTTCATTACTATGCTAGCAAGACGAGTTATGATAAGTGAGGAACTAATTCTTTCTCCTATGAAATGTTTCTTCTTCCTCTTCCCTACCCTCATTCCCTGTTAGCTCTCTTCACCTTCGAAGGTGTTTGAGGTCTTGGGACTGAGGCTTGGGATAGTTAAAAATTTCTTCAAGTTTATGTTATGCTTGTGATGCATGAAGCTTTCCATCTTCATAGCATCACCTAGGTCACAAGGAACACAAAGATTGTATTGTAACAAGTCTCTTTTAATGGGAGAAATCATAAGACAAATGCCTATTGGAGGGGGGCCGGCTCCACATAAATCCGGTCCTCAACTGTTGTCATGTTCTCTAAATTCTCTTTCTTGCAAAAGTATTGTTCATGCCAAGTTAACTAATTGCTATGATTATGTTGCTATCTTCAATTATGTTCCCCTGCTATGCTCACAAAGTCATTTCTCAAAAGTACTCTCATTAATTTCCGCTACTCTCAAGTTAAATAAGCCAATTCCATTACATCTCTCTTGTCTATGGTGAGCTTGTGATGGATTAGCAAAAACTCAAGATCGTGTTTATGAGTCCAAGTTAATTGATCTTGGAACCTAATTCGCTTGAGTGATAACCTAGCCAACACATACTCACACTTGCACGATGTTTGTCAATCACCCACTCTAGCTAGCAATCCCATTGCCATCAAGTGGTGTCAAAGCTATGGTGTGCTAGCTAGGTTTTTTGCTATGCATTAGTGTTAGTTTGATTAGCACTTATTAATCATGTTTTTTTTGTCATTAATCTATCATCGACTCTCTCCTTCCACTTCTAATAATCATCACGTAGAAATCATTAGACTAATTAGTTGTGAGCAAGATCATGGGTTTGATTCCTACAAACCACTACTCTCACTAGTTAACCTTGGTGGTTAATTAAGTGCTCTTTAGCTTTATTTGACTAATTGATTGCATCAATGGGCGATCAAACTCTTCAATTGTAATAATCATCACGTAGTAATCATTAGACTAATTAGTTGTGAGCAAGATCATGGGTTTGATTCCTAGGAACCACTACTCTCACTACTTAATCTTGATTTTGGTTAATTAAGTGGTCTTTAGCTTTATATGATTAATTGATTGCATCAATGGGTGATCAACCTCTTCAATTGTGTGCATTAAGTGTCATTTCCCTCTAATTTGCACTTGCAATCAATTTCTTTAACTCCACCATTAAGCTTCATCAACCTTGTTGTCTTAAAGCACTCTTCAAAAGATATCTATAGAGCCCCTAAGTGCCCCATTCTGACAAGGGAAACCCGTTCAATTTCTTTTCTAAAAATAGGCATTGTCTGTATGTGTTTTATGTGTGTGTCGCTGCAACATTCATGATATATTCAACTTATTTAGATTATCCTCATGTGTAGACCCATTGGGCCTCTTGATTAGCACCTTGATACTATTTATGGTGTGTGGACAAGGTTGTGGGGTCGATTCGCCAGCGCTCCATTGGCGGACCTGTGAGGTGCGGTAAAATCCACCGTTTTGAGCTATTCATGACCGTAGGGCCTTGATCCGGTGCGAGGGTGCCCTTTTCAAACCGCATCCGGATGTAAAAGGAGCACCAGGCTCAATTTAAAACCCTCAATCGGGTTTGCATTACCCTGTGCTTGTCAAAACACCTTTTGTTGCTGACCGACAACCGACCCCTCTACCCGCCTTGACCCTGCCTGCCCGGCCCTCCTGCCTGGTTGCCCACTTTCCCCGAACTCACTTAGGGGTGCCTTCCCATGACAGTCTATAGATACCTTTTGCCTTCAAACCCCAATGTGCTTGTAGGGGTGCTATCCCATGAACCAACACACACAAAAGGGCCCTCAAAGCTTCCATTGGCTTCAACATTCAATAAGAGTTACATTGAGCATTTAAAAGGTTTTCCAAACTTGAGAGGGTTATTTAAAAAAGGCCCTCAAAGTGTTTCTAATTTCAAACAAAAGCTTTTTCAAGAAAATATTCAAAGGCATCACCAAGAAATTTAAGGGAATCACGAAGCTTCGTCAAGGCCACTCAAAAATCTTCTAAACCTTCATCGAGAACTCCAAAGGCTACAAAGATTTCTTCAAATCAAAGTTCAAAGTTGTGAAGAGGGGCTTCACTCCCGTGAAGAGGTGCTTCACTTCGACCTCTCTCTCTCTCTCTCTCTCTCTCTCTCTCTCTCTCTCTCTCTCTCTCTCTCTCTCTCTCTCTCTCTCTCTCAAATTGCAATGAAATGAATCCATCCAAGCACAATAACTTCAAATAGATTTCATTTTTTTTGGAATACTTGTGCTCGTGTAAAGAGGCAGACACTGACTAGGAGAGTCTCCTAAGCTAAGACCCCTCTATTAGTGCAATGGAAGAGAAAGGGCTTAGGAAATTTAACGGGGAGGGCTTTCACACTTGGTGGCAAACCAAGTTGAAAGGCTACTTAATCAAAAAGTAGTTGTGGGGAGTAGTCAAGCCAACGATCACTGATCCGACATCTAATGATGGTGCACACATATTGACACGAGCTATGAGTGCACAAAATCAAGCCAAGGACAAGCAAGCATTAGAAATCATAATAACTGCACTAATTGACAATTATGTACACTTTACTGATGATTGTGAAACCTCATCAGCTACATGGGAAGCACTAGAAAAAAATATTTGGAGTAAGGAAAAAGAAGAGCAAAGTGAGCTTAAAGAAGGATCTATACAAATTAAAAATGGAACATAATGAAGATATTGCAAGCTTGGTCAATCGCCTTAAAAGCATGACCACACAACTAGCTTATGTAAATAGTGCAGTACCAGAGCAGGACAAAATTGAAGTTCTTCTAGCAGCCTTACCACCTAGCCTTGACTAGATTATGACCATCATTGAGGAGAAGGATCGAACACCAGATTTCCAAGATGTAATCAACTCTTCAATGTCCAAGGAGAAGAAGCAAGGGAGGAATGCTACTTTAGGGGGAGGAGATTTTGTAGTTAGCTCTAGTAACAAAAATTATTTCAAGTGTGGAAACGAAGGGCACATAACAAAGGATTGTCTAGTGTAATGAAAATGGCCTATGAACACTGAGAATAGCGGTGAGACTACTTTGAGAACATAGAGGGTGAACTTAATTAGCGATAGCAACATAACCATTACACTTAATTAACTTGGCATGAACAATACTTTTGCAAGAGAGATATTTAGAGAACTTGACAACAGTTGAGGACTGGATTTATGTGGAGCTGGTCCCCCCTCCAATAGGCTATTGTATTATAGATTCTCCCATTAAGAGAGACTTGATACAATACAATCTTTGGGTTCCTTGAGACCTAGGTGATGCAATGAAGATGGAAAGCTTCACGCATCACAAGCATACATAACCTTGTAAAAGAATTAACCATCCCCGGCCTCAGTGCCAAGGCCTCAAACACCTTCGAAGGTGGAGAGAGCTAGTGGGGAATGAGGGTAGGGAAGAGGAAGAAGAAGTAACATACGAGAAAGAGATAGTTCCTCACTTATTATCACTCTTGTTGCATAGCATAGCATAATAGCATAATAATGATGATGAAGAAGATGGCAAGCTTAAGCAGTGAAGCACGAATCTTGGTTGGATTTTCATACCATAGCCATGAGTGTTGGTGTAGGCTCTCAACTTCTCAACAAGCTTGGAGAAGGAGATGGAGTTCTTGCACTTTCACCAAGTGAGAATGAGCATGTGATTGTGTGTGTGTGTGTGAGAGAGAGAGTATACCCCCCAAGCACACCCCTAGCTTTCTTTGGTCGACCCCTCATTGTAGCTCAAGATTGCATTTGATATTGGACCCCTGCATTCCTAGCCAATCACATGCATCGTGCATATCAAACAACCATGCTAGTATTAGGAAAAGTGTCCTCCTTTCCCCTTTGAGAGAGAGGGCTTGATAAATGCTTAGAAAATTTATTTAATTATTATAAATGCTCATTGGACCCCTCTTTAGCCTAGCCAATAGGATTCAAGCACCCCATGTGCCTAATCATAGGGAGAATCTAACATGTGTCCTTGTGCCCCTTGAGGAAGGGGTTCCCTTTGGGTGAGTGAGAGGCTAAGTCAAACATATCCCTAGATTTAGGGCTTGCCCCCTCCTTTGTAGGCACCTCTTTGACTCAAACCCCTCAAGCACCATAACCTTCAAGCATGGGAATCTTCTCAAGCACCTTAGTCAGCAGGCATAGGCTTAGCATGAGCATGGGTTCTCTCTCTCTCTCTCTCTCTCTCTCTCTCTCTCTCTCTCTCTCTCTCTCTCTCTCTCTCTCTCTCTCTCTCTCTCCCCCCCCTAGTTTCTAGGCTCGCCCCCCTCTTTGTAGGACTCAACTTTGACTTGGACTTGGACACCTCAAGCAGAGGGCCATCTTGGCCAAGGACCTTAGCTATCAAGCATGTCAAGCACCTTAATTATTATTACTTAAAACATGAGCCTAGCTTAACTTAAGGTCTAAGGACTTTTACACTAACCCTTCGAGGTCTTTAATAAAGCTAACCCTAAGGTCTTACAAGCTCTATTATGAAAACATTGTTCTTAAGTAGACCAAGTCCTTGTGAGCCCTTGCTGAGATGGAACGAGGATGGAACCATCTCGTTTTGGCCTCGTGTTGAGCTTGGACTAAGAACTCATATCTATGTTCTAGCTCTTGTTTCCTTTTTATTTCCTCATATTAAATGATCATTTTATCATGAGAAAATCATTTGGGTAAAGCTAGATATTAGATTTTATGACATTACGTCTCCCTTGAAACCATAGTCGTCCTTGACTATGAGATAGAGAGATAAAGTCTTGGTCATTAGTCTGTTTTTCATAGCGGGTAGAGGATCCCTTTTTACCCTAGGACATCATTGCAAGATGGATGATTAATCCATTTGGTGCTTGGGATACATAGCTACCTTAAACATGTCTACTATTTAGTCCATATCATGATTCCAAAGTAGAGTGACAATTTCTACTTGGTGTTTGAGAGACGTCGTCAACACAAACATGATTCAAAGCATGCATACTACTTAAATTTGTGCACAAGAAAAAAAGAATTATAAGACAAAAAAATTGATCATTTAAAAGAAACATGTACATTTGCTTACTCTAATGTAGCATTGTCAGCATTGAAAAGGTTCATACTATCCTTAAGCTGTACTCCTTGCATCCATCTAGCATCTTCAAAAGGATAATTTTTGAACTTAATAAGATATCATCGGGAAATCTTACCATGCCATTGCACCTTGTCTTCATATCGAAGGATAGCTTCGGGTTGTAGCACCTCATCTTGGTCTTCAATTTCTGGGGGGGTCTTCAATAATTGGTTCTCTTGGTGGCTCTCCTTTGTAGGGCTTAATTAAGTAGGCTCACATGAAAAGCATTGTGTATGAGCCAATGGTTTGGAAACTTGAGTTGATAAGCCATGTCATTGATTGGCTTCAAGATTTGAAAAGTACCATAGTATCTTTTTGCTAGTTTAGCATAATGCTTTTGGTGGCCCATAAGATATTTGCCCATCGTGTGCCTTAATCAAGCCTTGGAAAACTTGAGTAAGATTCAATCATTTTCTTTGAATGTTAAGGCCATTCTGTGCTAGCAGGAGCCTTTTGCCTTTGTTAAGAGATGGATATAGCCTCCTTAATGTTTTGGAAAGATGCTTGTATGTTGTAGCTATACTCATCAGCAGCAGCAGTGAAGATATTTCCATGTACTTTAAGTAGCAACAGACTTTTAGGTCTTTCCCCTATGATCTCAAAAGGTGCCTTTCCTGTAGTAGTATGGACTGTATTATTGTATGCATACTCTATAAGGGGTAAGTACTTCTCCCATAGCGTTGATCTACTTTTGTAACATAAGTCTTTAGTAGATCAAGAATCATAAGATTGGCTATCTCACTTTGGCCATCCGTTTGTGGGTGATGGACCAAAGAGAAATTAAATACTATACCTATATTTTCAAAGAGACCTTTCTAGAAATTACTGGTCATTCTAGGATCTCTTTCTGACATGATGGATGTTGGCAATCCATGGTGTTTGAAAATCTGGAGTATGAAGAGGGTTGCCATTTGATGTGCCTTGAAAGTCTTTTTGACAAGAATAAAGTGTGCTTGCTTGCTAAACCTGCTGTCGACCATTGTCCATATTCCCGTAATCCCATGGATAGACTTGGATGATCCAAAGATAAAATCCATGGATCTACTCTCCCATGGTGAATTAGGGATTAGCAATGATTGGAGTAATCCAAGTTTCTTCCCTCTATCATACTTGGTCTTTCGGCATACCACACATTTTGAAACATACTCTTGTATGTCTACTTTCATGGTAGACCAATAGAAGTACGTCTCTACTCCTCAAGTAGTAGGTTGAATGCCTCTATGCCCCGTATAGGGAGGAGCATGGGATGAATACATGACTTTGTCACAAAGGGAGTGGGTAACACATAGCCTATTGCCATGGAGAAGATAACCATCCTACAAGGTGAATGGTTCTTCTTTCTTCCCCAATGCAAGGGCTAATATTATCTGTTTAACGTCAGGGTCAGTAGCATACTCATCTATCATAGAAGATAGATAATTGTGATTTGCTATAGACACTCCATTGAGTCTTGGTCGTCGTAAAAGTGCATCGGCCACTTGATTATTCTTACTAGCAATGTGAGAAATATGGAAATAAAATTGCGAAAGAAAATTTGCCCACCTCATTTTTTGTCGGAAAGCTTGGTTTGCGTCAGGTAGTACTTGAGACTTTGGTGGTCCGTTTGCAAAATAAATGGATTCCCCAATAGATAGTGCTTCCATGTATCTAGGGCATGTAGAACAGCTAAAAGCTCTTTTTCATATATGGCCAAGACCCGTTCATCGATATTGAGCCTTCGGTTCTCATATGCTATGGCATCCCTTCTTGAAGCCATACTTCTCCAAGGCAATCACCACAAGCATAACATTGGACCTCAAATGGCTTTGAGAGATCCGAAATCATAAGCACTGGTTGGGAGGTAAGCTTCTCTTTGAGCTTGTCAAAAGCATTTTGCTATTTAGGAGTCCATGAGTACTTAACATTCTTCTTTGTTAAGTCATGTAATGGTCCTACTATTTGAAAACATTTTTCTATGAAGAACCTATAGTATGCACACATACCAATGAAGCTTAGTAGATCATGTAGATTCCTTGGATTAGGCCATGTCTTTATTACCTCTAACTTAGATGGATCCATATGATACCATCCTGAGAGATAATATGACTTAAGTATTGAATCTCTTGAAGAAAAAAATTACTCTTCTTTTGATTAATAATAATATTGTTCTCTTGCAAAGCTTTAAAAATCACCTAGGGATGTTGCTTGTGCTCCTCCAAGAAAGAACACTCCAGTGAATTTGCGGTAGGGTCTAAAGACTTTCTCCATTAAACGAGTCAACATGGTTGGAGCATTTGTCAAACCAAAAGGCATGACAAGATATTAATAAAAACCAAACCTTGTACAAAATGCGATCATTACGATATATTCATACACTATCCTTATTTGATGATAGCCACTTTTGAGGTCAATACTACTCAAGTAGGTCGAACCTTGTAGCTTATCAAACAGATCTTTTACGCGTGGTATAGGAAATCTGTTTTTGAAAGTGATATGGTTTAGCGCTTGATAGTCCACACACATGGAGGTATGTACCATCTTTCTTTTGCACTAAAAGGAATGGAGAACAAAAGGGAGAGGAGCTACGCCTCACCGTCCCTTTGTCTACTAATTGTTGTACTTGCCTCATGATCTCCTCTTGTTGAGCTTGGGAAACCCAATAAGGAGGCTTGTTAGGCAGTGAGCTTCCTAGTAGGAGTTCAATTCGATGGTCATCATCCCCTCATTTTGGAGGTAATTCCATAAGGATATCATCGATAAAAACTTATGGAGGTAAGTCCGTAAGGATATCTCCTCTTGTTGAGCTTGGGAAGCTCGATAAGGAGGCTTGTTAGGCAGTGAGCTTCCTAGTAGGAGCTCAATTTGATGTTCATCATCCCCTCATTTTGGAGGTAAGTCCATAAGGATATCATCGATAAAAACATCTTGGAATCCATTTAGAAAATCAGACAAGTCTAAATCTTCTTGATTCCTACCATTTACATTTGATAAAACATGAGATCTTTTATAGATTGTTTGAAAAAAATCATGTATGCAAAAATTGAGCTTTTCATTGATGTGTCAAAACCAGGAGAATTTACAAGGGATATGGTACGGCTAGTCTCATTCGCATCTATGCACATGTTTTATGCTTTTTACATGAAGTGCAACCTTCTTCAGGAAACTTTACATTAACAGCCATACGGTCAAACCATGGTGCCCCTAGGATGACATCTTCATGTTTGAGAGAAGAGATAAAGAAATATTCTTTGTCAATATAGCCTTGGACATGAAGCCTCAATTTCCCAATGAAGGGAATAATTGTGGCTTCTTGCCCCTTGAAGGCTACATCGGCTACAACAACATCTCCCATCTCATGAGCTTGAATGCCTAACTTGGTGGCCAACTCAGTTGATATGAAATTGTGAGTAGAGCCACGGTCAAACAAGATGAAGGCATCATGCTCCCTTACCTTCCCAAGCATAGGAGAGAGGTGATCCTTTGCAATGAGCATCCTCTTTTGGAGCTTCGATTGTGGAATCTCTAGGAGTCTCATTGCGGGCATTTCTTTTGGGGCAAGAACGATAGCCATGTCCTTTCCCCCCACACTTAAAAGCATTTGTAGTCCTTACAAAAAGCTTCTAGATCTTCAAGAGAGAGTTTATTTTTACCTTTGTAAACTTCCTTCTCCTTGGACCGATTGTTGTTGTTGTCGTTATTGGAATTTCCTTGGGAAGAGTTTTGGGCATTGTTCTTCCCTCTGGATTCATTTTTGTCTTTATTTTCCATGGGCTTGGCATTCCTTTTAGCCCCTTGTTGGAAATTGATGCGTGAAGCAATCATATATAGTGTGGTGGATTACTTTGGTGATAGAACTAGACCATTAGGAGTTGACATACTTGGCCATTTCTTCATGAAACCCCACACAAAATTGTTGCTTTTTCTCGGCAAAGTCTATCTTTTGAAAGAAAGTGGCCTTGATATGTAAATCCAAAAACTTGTCCACATATTTGTGGATAGACTCGTTGGATAGCAGCTTCAAACTCCACCATTTGGTAATCACTTTGTCCTTTGCATCGCTTGCAAGGAATTTCTTCATGATGGAGACTCGTAGGGTTTTCCATGTCTTTGGGACTTTGTCATTGCCACAAAGGCTAGCCCACCATTGACGAGAGAAGATTTTTGAAGCGCATAGCTACATGATGTAGCTTGGAGGACTCTATGAATCCCTCATCTCCAAAGGCCGCGTCCAATTGTTGGATGAAGGCCAATACTTTGTCAGTGGCACCAAAAGTGCCATCATAGGTGAGAAAAGAGATACTCTTTCCTTCCTCTTTGAACTTCTTAAGCTTTTGGGACCTTCTCCATGTAGGGTAGGATTTGCGATGTCCTCTCCACTTGTATTCTCTAGGAGAATAGCTGTTGATTTCATCAGAAGAGGAGGAAGGTGAAGAAGAAGGAGAAGTGGGTGACCTCTTTCTTGCCTTTTTCTTCCTTTGTTTCTTCTCTTCCTTTTGGAGTGACGTGGAGAAGGACTATGGGTTGACCGTTTCCTCTTGGGAGGACTTGGCGATTGTCTAGACCGCCGTCTTTGTGGAGCAAAATCTTTAGAGGAACTTAGTCATTCACTTCTTTCTTGTTCTTTGGATTCCTCCTCTCTTATGAGAGAGAGTCTTATTTTGAGTGTCTCGTCAAGAGGCTTTCTAAGCTCTCTCTCCTCTTGGAGAGGAAGGGAAATCGCATAAGCACAAAGTTGTTGAGTAACTTTGGCTTGCAAAGTAGGGTTTCCCATAGCTTGTTGCAACCTAGTAACAAGATAATTAACAAACATGGGGTCATCATCATTAGCACCTTCATGTGCAAAATCAAATCTGTTAATATTTATTCTTCTCTCTTGATTACTGTCATCCATGATAATTAAACTTATGTATAAAATTTCTTTGTGCTTTGATACCCTCAAAAACCTTAGTCGCTACTCTTCTTTACTTTGAAAATTAGTTCTCAAGTAGCCACACCCGTGGTTTAGAGACTGTTGATTGCAAAGACTAGTGGAGAGGGTCTAACATTGCTTATTTGATTATCGTTCCTGTTGAGCTTGCTAGTAGCTCAATAATGGTTAAGCAAAAGGAAAGACCCGAAAGACTCCATTATTAAGACTATAGTTCCCAACGGTTTACCTCGAACTAAGTCCTTTTCAACCAAGGTAGATCCTTGTCCCACTTACCCTATTGCAATGAGCAGGTCCAACCTTTCATGGAAAACTTAAGTACCTCTCTTCTTAAGAAAGAAAAGAGAAACCAATAGCTCTCATACCAATGTAATGGAAATGGCCTATGAACATTCAGATTAGCGGAATTAAGAGAACTATAATGAGCATTTTTATGAGACTACTTTGAAAAAATAGAGGGTGAACTTAATTAGCAGTAGCAACATAACCATTATACTTAATTAGCTTGGCATAAACAATACTTTTGCAAGAGAGAGAATTAGAGAACTTGACAACAATTGAGACCAAATTTATGTGGAGCCGGTCCCCCCTCCAATAGGCTTTTGTATTATAGATCCTCCCATAAAGAGATACTTGATACAATACAATCTTTGGGTTCCTTGAGACCTAAGTGATTCAAAAAAGATGGAAAATTTCATGCATCACAAGCATATATAAACTTGTAAAAGCATTAACCATCCTTGACCTCAGTCCCAAGGCCTCAAACACCTTCGAAGGTGGAGAAAGCTAGCGGAGAACGAGGGTAGGGGAGAGGAAGAAGAACTAGCATTAGGAGAAAGTTGGACTCACTTTTGGGCCCTGTAAGAAGTTCCACATCGTCTTAGAAAGAGAAAATGAAAATGTTAAATTGTGCATTTTCTGTGATACTTTTTTGCACCAACAAAAAGCTAAAATGACATTCTTTGGTAGGTAGGCGCCATCTTTATCATTCTTATCCTTCATTCTCTTGTCAGGAATCCAACTAACTGTATGACTAATGATTTGAAATGACAACTTACAAGTGTTCCCTCCAGAAACATAAGCTGTAGGAACTCTATCAACTCTAAACATGAGAATATGGCCTTCCCTCCCAAAACTTGAGATATTTCATGAGTTTCGAGTGTCTGTCTATTTCTCTGTCAACTCTAGGAATGGAGAACGCTTCTTTTTTTTATGGAAACACCAATTTTAACTTGCAATATTCAACCACTTTATCTTCAACACTTACCCAAAGAAAGAACACTCATCATCTTCATGTTGATGTATTGCAAGAGTACGCACCGTTGCAGAAACGTAGGAGGGAGTCTTTCTTATCTCAACGGGAGAAAGAACTTAGAAGGACAAAAAAGGAACATCATTTGGATTTGTGGACCGATGGGTCTATTTATCCAAAGGATCCTACAACAAATGCGCCACCTCCCTTTGCTAATATCACTAACCTCTTACATTTCACAGGCGATGGAAAGGATGGGCTATTGGGATACACCGAACATTTGGAAATGAGAGGATTGAATGCGGAAAGGCAAAGAAACCTCCTGACAATGGAGAACATGCATCTGAAGAAACTTAATGAAGCATGCTCTCGGAAGATTTCATCAAACAAAGAGACAATCCAAATCCTTGAGAAGAAGATCACAAGTTTGCAAAAGAAAGACACCGTGCTTGGTAGTCGGAAAAGAAAACAAAATTTGTGCAACATTGAGAACACGAAGATTGGTAGTGGTGGCCTAAAAAAACAAATACAAGATTTAAGGTAGCTCAAAGTTTGTTTTTGCTTTTGTATCTTCAATGTGCTTCACTAAGAAATGGATACACTTTACTATACATGATCATAACGCATGGTGCTTTTTTGGCAGGTCTTTGCTGCATCCAAACTCGAACGGTGTAGGCTTCAATGTCGGAGTGCATTACAGCCGTCTAGTTCCAAAAGAAGCAGTTGAAGAGATGATAACTCAAAAAAGAAATTGTAAGTTGAAAGGGAGGCTCCTTACCTCCTTCATGAACGAGAATCAGCTGGAACCAATGGAAGTGAAAGCAATACTTGATGAGAGTGGCATCTCGCAGATGGGATACAGGGCACTCTTCAAAGCATTAGCTAAAAAGTCTCAAAGAAAACTACAGAGAGGATCATTGGTGCCAAAGCCATCACATGTAAAGACTGCTCATCGGCACACAAATGATGAGGTGTTTGAGAAATTTGGGTCACCATTCCATATTGAAGCAACGTTCTTAGGCAAGGACGGCGAGAGGTACAGTTTAATGAGCACAACAACCTCTTCATTGATCTTGAAGCATTGCAAAGGTATGCAATTCACTTCTTTGACATCAGTCAAGAGGAGTGTGGTGGGCTTCTCAAGTTTGTTTTGAAGGTCGACGAGTGTGAGGTCCTGAAGAACAAGAAGCTAGAGAGAGTCACCATTACCCTCATGAAGAGAGCTCTGGATCCATCAATAACGAAAGAGGATCCACGATACTTCAACGTGCAATCCAAAAACAACATTCTAACTCTAGGATCATTTCTAGTATACTTAATAAACTCTATAATAACAAAAATATTGATTATTTGGTTGTTGAGTTTTTGTTTTCATTTTTCATTGTGTAGGTTGATCAGGAAGATTTTGAAATCCTTGATTGGGTTTTTAGTCTAACCTAAATTCCTTCTATCATCAGTGAACAAAGAAACGGAGTCGTACTTTTCAGTGGAAGGATTTGGTGACTATACAGTGAAATGACACATGGCAGGTGACTTAAAGACTCTTAAGTGTATGTACAACATAACACACGGAGCAACTGTGGCAAATCAATGGTTATATTGCATGGCTGATGCACAATCTCTCGAGAGTGAGCAATGGAATAGAGTTCCCAACAGACATCTTCAAGATAAAACTTTTAGGCCAGTGCTTGATATTCCTCTGAGTAGAGTTCACGTCTATACACTTCTTGCACTCTGTCAAATAATTGAAAAGGTGGTTCATTTGTACATATGTTTTGCATGGACATTAAAGCTAGAGAGTGAGTCGAAAAGAGTGATCAAAGAATTAGAGGGAGTGCTCTCAGACATTGGTTTGCATGGAGGCAATGTCAAAATTGAAGAGGTTGCATGGAGGCAATGTCAAAATTGAAGAGGACCCTAAGATGTCTCAAAGTTGTTACAAGGTCCCTAGGAAATCATCGATAGGCAGCGTGAAGGCCAGAAGGTTTTTTGGGTTTAGTCTCAAAGATTCAGATAGAGAAGAGAGGAGAAACCTGTTCAACAAATGGAAACAATTACATAAAGTGGTTAAAGACAATGTTGGTGTTGGAGAAATCCAAAATCACAAGGCGAACGTGTGGAAATCACTAGATAAAATTTTCCACTATGTTGAGCAGCATTCTTGGGACCAAAGTAAGCTCACATCATTTCAAGCAGCCTTGCTGGATTGGAAGAAGGCTTACCTTACAGGGTGGGGTGGGAAACATATCACACATTACATGGTGGGTTAGCATGCTACGTATACAAATAAAATTTAAAAATGTACTCTACTCACCATTTTGTTTTATTTCAATGCAGCACATACTGTTCACTATCCATATGGTCCATACAAGGCATGGAAAAAAAAGACCCACTACATGGCAAGAACAGGCTACTTTAAGCACAGTAGACATGGGGCAGGAAAGGATAAGGCCAATAGCCTATTAGAGTTACACCAATGGACTTATAGACGACTTATTCATAGAGCAAGGCAAAAGGAGATTCTTAAGAGTTCAAAAATTACATAGTCTTTACAACACATCCGCAAAGAAAAGAAACAAATGGATTGGGGAAATTCAAATGCGGGGGAGCACCATGCAAGGTGGATATAGTCACGAGTCAGGAGCGGAAAAAGATGGACTTGAGCCCGTCGTTTTTATCCTCTTCGATACACTCCTTCTTCCTCACTCTGTACCTCTTCGATGTGCAAGCTCCGTAGACGATCTCGTTCCTCTGTTGATGGCAGCATCCCCACAGGCATCAGGCGTCTTCTTTCCCTCATAAACAACCGCTTTTTGTATGGATCTAAGATCTCCGGGCCTTCAACCCCTGCAGCCAGAGCCTGACCTGTGTAGGACATGAAATAGGGGGCTTAGAGTGCTTGGCACCCATACCCAATGCCAAAGACGTGTAGATCAAACTATTTCTCAATCAAAATTAGTCTTTCTGTGTTTAGTGGGAGGGGGTGTCCACCACACAATCTTGTAATAACTTTCATTGAAAACAGTGGGAACTTTGCATTGTCCTCGGATTATTCCTTATGGTATATTATGATCTACAAAACAATATTAAAATATTTATGGGCCGTAAGTGAGATGAGTACAATTGCCAAGTACTTGAATTGTTTCTACAAACCTTATTGTGGTTGAAACACCCGATGTAGTGAGACAACACCGCATCCTTTCCTTGTACTCCAGTGACAAGCCCTTGTCATGAGCCTCCCGCTCTTCTAAGGAAACTATCATCATACACTAGCACCTGTCAACAAAAAGATTGATCATGATATTTCAACACTGGGCCATCTCCAATACCATCTGAATGCCTTTAAAAATTACCATCTGATTCTCGTTCATTTCCAACATCGACCTTCCCCACAAGTGAATAGACTGACTATTCAGTCACCTGAGCTCTGGGTTCCATGGGCCTACCCATGTTTTCCAAGCCGAGTTGTTTTGTTGTCGATTGGAATTGCTCATCTGTTGGCAAAGTGGCCTCTCCGGACTTCGCTTCCTTGAATGTATCTTTGATCAATTGCCACCTTGAAGTGAATTGTGAGTCATGGACAACTGTGTCATAGCAAGAAGATGTTGGTCCACTCCATCATCATCCACAAATCCATGTCTGCCTCACAGAAATTTGCATTGCAGCTAGGCAGTAGTCCTCCCACATATTCAACTCATGCATGATATTTGTGAGCAGAACGTAGTGGGTGTCACCTGCCATATCAAAGCTAGGAGCGCAATTCAGAGGCAAAGTCACTTCCTTATTTGGGATTTCTTACTTGCATCCGAATGCTGCATTTGCAAGAGAGGCAAGAGTTAAGCCTGCATCAAATGTTTCCTTTAATACCTCTACCCTCTCTTCTTCTGGGTCAAACTGCACCTCCACATCCTCTACCTCTTCCTCCGGCACCAATGGGCAACTACCAAAAGCTGATGACTAGGAAGTCTCTGACTCACCATCCGTCTGCAAGTACAAGTAACAGACAAACCCTTGGTTGAATTCCACTAACCGACAACCTTTTAAGTGCTTCATACACCTATCTTGTACAATCAGTGCATTGGAGGGACACTTTCCTAGACAACGATTTAGTATCCTTGCCGCACTCTTCTCAGGGTCAAGGTCGACTGGGTGCACATATCTCATGCCATCAATTGTCATGGAATTGTCACAAATGACTGTCTCATACTGTTGCAAATGGGTTTGTAGGTACTCAAATGAGCAATCTATGATCCTCTGTATAAAAAACTCTACATTAAGCATTCCTGATAGTTTTGGCGCACGATGATGAGCACGGGTGTTGTATAAGAACGTGAATAGATTTCCTTCACATGTATCCTCGCCCACATCGTCTGTCTCTAGGACTATGATCCCCGTGTTTGAAAGAAAAAGCAAGCCAAAACTACTATTCAAAATTGGTATGTATTTGGTGTCATAACCAAGAAAATATTGGGCCTGGAGTATCCCTCAAGGTCTCTATTCGCTTGGTTCTGTCTCGTGCACTAATGTCATAATAGGTGACGTGACTAGAGTCAGAACCAGGCGAATAGGGGCCCAAGAATCTCCAAAGGGCCCTATTCACTTGGTTCTGTCTCGTGCACTAATGTTATAATAGGTAACGTGACGAGTCAGAACCAGGGGAATAGGGACCCCAAGAATCTTCAAAGGGCCCTATTCACTTGGTTCTAACCCAAGTTGACCCAAGTTGAATTTATGTTGTACCCACGTCTATTCGAAACAGGTGGATTGCAATAGATCATTTAATGTTATCATTAAAAGATATGTAGGCCTACTCACTCACTATGCCCAAACATAGCATTGAAAAACAACTCAAGCACAGTCACATAAGGAGTAATTATTCCAACCATGCCTTGAACCTCACAATGTTTCATGGAGAATCTCAACTAATATGTACGCTTTGTAACTATGGGTTGCGAGACTTCTAACCTTACCCTAACAACCACTCTTGGCCCTTGGAGTGTTGTTCCCCTTGTGCCCTAACCCCGTAACGCAGTGGCTTCGATGCGCACACAGGCAGGGAAGAGAAACCCGGGGGGGGGAGAGAGAGAGAGAGAGAGAGAGAGAGAGAGAGAGAGAGAGAGAGAGAGAGAGAGAGAGAGAGAGAGAGAGAGAGAGAGAGAGAGAGAGAGAGAGAGAGAGAGAACCTGTCTCTGCAATATCCAATGGCGCCGAGGTGGATGGTGATGTCGCAGGTCGCTGAGAGCAAGAACCAAAAGGTGGCCATGGGGAAGAGGACAAAAAGGCGAAGGCAAGGGTAATGGCGACGCGACAGCAAAGGACTGAAACCAGTGGAGGTCGCTCAACGCAGGATCCCGAGAGATGGACACGGGGAAGAGTGCAAAAAAGCTGAATGCAAGGGCGGTCTGTTTGTTCTACTTAGAGATGGAGATGGAGATGGCGACTGCAATGATGATCGGAGTCCGACTCTAAACGATCACTCAAAAAAGGCACGTGGGTTGTGCTGACAAGGACAACCAGTTTGGGAGTAATAAACAGGCTCAGATTCCCATGCAGTACAATCTACCAACCGCAATCTCAGGTGTAATCATGTGCACGTAGGGGGTGGTTATGGAGCGAGCTTTTTTTTCCACCACCTCTACCTCCCATTGCCGCCCCTTACTACCACCCATGACCACCAACACCCTAGCCCACCACCAGTGGTTGGTGGTGTTATCTCACTACCACCATATGCCACTCCTCCTACCACTACTGCCCATTGCTGCCGGTTCTCCTCCCACTCTTCCTTCTAGTGGGCTACTCAAGGACCTCCTCTCTCTCTCCCTCTCTCTCTCTCTCTCTCTCTCTCTCTTGCCCTCTTCCCTCCCTCCCTCTCTCTTTCTCTCTCACTACTCTCTCTCTCTCTTATCCTGTCTCTCTCTCTCTTTATTTTGCTAATTTTGTCTCTCTTTCTCTCTCACTTGTCTATCTCTACCCCCTCCCCCCACACCCACACTCTCTTTCTCTCCCTGTCTCTCTCTTTCTCTCTCTCTCTCTCTCTCTCCCCCTCCCTCCACACACACTCTCGCTTTCTCTCCCTGTCTCTCTCTCTCTCTCTCTCCCCTCCCCCCACATACACTCTCTCTTTCTCTCTCTCTCTCTCTCTCTCTCTCTCTCTCTCTCTCTCTCTCTCTCTCTCATTACACATTCCCTAATTGCATATCAAAAGACAACAATGATAGAATTCACTTTGTTGAAAACTCAAAACAAATATCATCATTTGCACAACTCAAGGTAAATGTCATAGCCCAACAAATGGTAGATTATTACAACAGTCTTTTTGCACTCTCTCTCTCTCTCTCTCTCTCTCTCTCTCTCTCTCTCTCTCTCTCTCTCTCTCTCACACACACACACACACACACACACACACACACACACACACACATTTACATACATATATATAAAGAGAGATATTTTTATTCATTTATTTATTAAAATACATATATATACATATAAATATATAAATATAAATATATAAATATAAATATAAATGTATATATATTTAACACATATATATATATACCTTTATATATATATATATTTATACAAATAAATAAATATAGATACATAAATGTATACTTAAATTTATACATACATTTATATATATACACATACACACACATATATGTCGTGTGTAATAAACAGTGAATCTCTCCCTCTCTCTCTCTCTCTCTCTCTCTCTCTCTCACACACACACACACACACACACACACACACACAAATACATACATATATATAAATAGAGAGATATATTTATTTATTAAAATACATATAAATATAAATATAAATAAATATATATATATATTTAACACATATATTTATATAAATAAATAAATATAGATACATAAATGTACACTTATATATATATATATATATATATATATATATATATACATACATTTATATATATACACATACACAAACATATACATTGTGTGTGATAAACATTGAATCTCTATCTCTCTCTCTCTCTCTAGTTTACGAACACTTTACTCTCTCTCTCTCTCTCTCTCTCTCTCTCTCTCTCTCTCTCTCTCTCTCTCTCTCTCTCTCTCTCTCTCTCTCTCTCTCTCTCTCTCTCTCTCTCTCTCTCGTTTTCTAAAGGGAGCGCACACCATCAAAGAGCTCTATTCAGATTCGAGAGACAATTGGTGGAGAAATAACTCTGCCAGGAGTGACGGAGATTGAAGTCAGTAGCTTGCATCCAATGGCAACACTCTTAGAGCAAGGATCCCTTTCTCATGCAACAGCAAGCACAAATATGAATTCCACCTCAAGGTCTTTACTGATGTGCCAGAAAACCTTCACATATTTTTATTTACCTTCTCTGTGGAGTATTACTCATGGGTATTAGTTGCAGCTTCCTATGTAGTTGATGGTTTTACAGTCGTTCCCATGCCATTCTTACAATAACATTTTTTTTTGTTTTGATGATTGAAGGTTGCAAGGATGGTGGGAAAGAGGACCAAGATAGAGCACTGCTCGTGGCTACAAGTCACAAGGGAAGTACGAGTGGAAAAGGAAAGCTTCTCGCACTGGAGCATAGGGAGGGCAAACTGCTATAGGTGTTAATATGCCTGGATTATAGTGGGCTTGATGCACCAAAAAAAATGACAAAAGCGATATCGCTATTGGTGCCTTTTTTTTTGGCTTTTTTTTATTCCCACTCCTCTACATTTTTTTTTCTTCTGTGCTTCTCCAAGGCCTCGCTTGCCATCACCTCGCATGCATCGCTCGCCTACGTAGGCCTCGCTCCTGGGCCAGTTCGATTCCCACTGCGAGCAGCTTGCTCAGTACTAGTGTAAGTTGCACTCATAATCAGCTTCTCTAACATTTGACTATGGTTGAGCTACTGCAGCAGGCCGCCATTGTCTACGTCATGCATATCTCGTAAGAGGAATCTGTTGCTAAATTCTCCTTATCTGCCGGACACTCATCCATGCAGCTAATTACCGCCATCGTCCACAAGCTGCCTTTGCTAGGCGCAGGTCTCACTCTGGTGCACCCTTGCTAACCCTGTGCATCTTTACTTCACAGTCAAAGTACGTGAGTGTTGTACGCTTATCTATGGGGTAAAATGGCAAGAAATGTACTTCTCGAATACCTGCACGTGCCTACAAGGCAGGTAGCATCATGCTATTATAGATTCATACCATGTAAACAACTACATAACACCTAAACCTAACCTCTTTGGGGTTAGCTAGCATTCCTACAATAGCAGTATCAATTGCATCCTGGTTTTCAGTTTGAGAAGCTCTCACAGCCATCAAGACTATTGTTTCTTTCTCAACACCTTTAGCAAATACCTGAGAGCAAAAAACAATCCTTGAGATTGCAGCATGCAATCTACCATTACTTCAACATCTAATATGTATCCACAACCTGACCTCGATCAAGTTTTTGTCAACAGTAAGTTTGTTTAGTGTCAAATTGCCCGTCTTGTCGTTGCACAAAACATCCATTCCAGCCATCTCTTCAATGGCAGTCATCCTCTTTGTGATTGCCCCCTGCAACTTGTTGATGCATGTGCAAAAAATCATTATTCTTCTAAACTAGGACACTTCCCGCAGTTATCAAAAGTTGTTATCAACAAAAAGAAAGGCAAACTCATATAACACACCTGTTGAGAGAGTCTGTGTGATCCAATGGCCATTGTCACTGATAGTAATGTTGGCATAGCGATGGGTATTCCACCAATCAAGAGCACCAACAAGTTATCAATTCCTTGCCTATATGTTCTATCCTGTATAGGATACATGACAATAATCTCCACTACCATTCCAATGGCAATAGAGCAAATGTAGAAATTCCCAAAGGCCGTAAGAACCTGCATAATGAAGCATTTTATCATGTTAATTTTTAATCAGCATGTCCAAGTGGCTAGGCAAAGTATACAAGCCAAAGTGTCTAGCACATGGTTGAAGAACCTTTTGGAAATGTCCGACTTGATTTGTAGTGTCAACAAGATGGGCAGCTTTGCCTAAAAGGTGTGCACAATTGTAGAAATTCTTTGGAGAGAGAGAGAGAGAGAGAATGCAAGTATTGTAGCCTAAATGATTTTAGCATGCAATAGCGTGAACATGCACCCAAATCAGAGTAATTGTTGGGTGCATGTTCAGGAAAAGGGAAAGACAGAGGTCACATGAGGCAGATTGAGAGAGAGAGAGAGAGAGAGAGAGAGAGAGAGAGAGAGAGAGAGAGGAGGAGGAGGAGGAGGAGGATGGAGGCTAGAGGAGGAGATGGAGGAAGAAGGTGGAGGGGAGGGAGGATGTTGGAAGAGGAGGCTGAGGAGGAGAAGCAAGTGGAGGGGAGGAGGCACATGGGTGGCAAGAGGGAGGAAGGAGAGCTAGGGAGGGCGGCCAAAAAAAAAAAAAAAGCTCGCTCCATCGAGCTCGCTTGAAGACCTAACTCTCATGCGCTCTCATGCGCATAAGTGAAGTTGTCACCCTGGCCGAAGTGAGCATACTAAGTTTAGAGACAGTACCCCCGCCAAACATTTTAACTATACCCTCGCCCTAGATGAGTGCTCATGCAGTGAGCAAACAGTAAAAGCTTGAGCGCTCTTCTGCCTCTTTTCGCATCCTCTACTGTCCAGCGTTTTAACTCTGCCCTTGTTGACACTACGCAGTGAGCAAACCATCTCTTTTGTGCTCCCAACCCTTTTTGCGCATCCTCCTCTTACTCTCTAGTGCTCCCATCGCTTTTTTGGACTCCTGTTCTGCAGCGCTTTATAAGTGACGCAGATTTCTACACACAGTGAAGAGGTATGCTACTACACTTTTGTACACTTCTATTTTGTGAGGTCAGCACCAAGCGAATAAGGGAAGGAAAACTCAGTTTGTTGCACCTATTTGCTTGGTACTGACCATCGTCGCTTGGAGCACCTTCTGTGCAAGGGACACACTAAAGAGGTATGCTATTATACTTTTTTGAGGTCAGTACCAAGCGAGTAGAGGCAATACAACCGTATTTGGTACACTTCTTCACTTTGTGCTAACCTTAGAAAGCTTAAGTCCCTTGTGCAACAAATGACATGTCGTTTTCTATTATGCTATTTGTAGAGAGGCCTCGTGCAAAGGCCATGCCTAGAAGGGCAACATGTGACTCTTTGCATGCTCAAGCAAGAAGACGACGATATGAGGCGCACAGAGGTGACCTACAAGAGCTGCAAAGGATTGAACGACACATGCAACCGGCCATTCCACGTCTTCCTTTCCACCACAAGTAGTGTGAGAAATCACAATTGTACACATCATAGGCAAAATCACTTGATTGTTAAACTTTGCAAGTGTAATAGTTACAACGTCACCATTGTCATTATTGAAAAAATATACATGGTTTTCAAAAAGACGTATAAAAGTCGTCTCATGATACATAAGCTATGACAAAAAGAAACTAATGCTATCTAGCTACGGCTAGACTGATGTCGTCTAATCAGACGCCTCATCGCATCCAAGCGGCGTATCTGTCGGATTCTGCAAAAAAAAACAATAAGACAGCTTTCTGTAAGTATAAACATATAGCGACGTTTATAAAACAATACAACAAATAGAAAAGAGATTGCTTTTTGCACTTTGGAATGCTTGTGCTTGCAGTATTCGCGCATTCGAACCTTCATCACGTCTTCATTGAAGCGATCGTCCCGTGTTGGAATGGGAAACTCATCATGAAGCATGCTGATGACTCTGTCTTTTAAATCATTTGGTACTTCACTCCAGGTGTTTAGTATGTAGTGTCTAAACACCTGAGAGCAAAGACTGCGCATGCGTGAAATCACCTTCTTGCCTTCATCATCCAAGAGGATGCCGCCGCTGAAGTCGATGGAGTAAGGCAAGCCCTCTCGCCGGTGACGCGTGAACCTTGGTGTCTTGGCAGGGGTCTCTAGCGCCGTGTTGATGGGGGTACGGACGTCACATGTCTCCACTAGAGTCTGGGCCCCTAAGTGAGGAGTGTCCAAACTGGAGTGACTCCTGGAGGAGTAGCTAGTGGTGTGTAGCCGCTAGGAATGGCTGTCAGCCGCGCAAAACCTCGTGTCGATGGCAATGCCGTGGCTGGTGTCGGGGCGTGCAAAGATGGGGAGGGTAAAGAGTCTCGTCGAACACGAGTTTGTATCGAAGCATCGGTGGCGGCATCCCCACAACAACCGCCACCGCCATCACGAGAGTGCCGGTGCCTAGACGAGTGTGAAGATCGTCTCCTCGACACCGAAGCTTCGAAGCCTGCTGAATGCTCCGAAACGGAGGGAGACACTGCCAAAGTAGGAACGCGTGATGGTGCACCAGAGCGATGACGCTCCACGTACCACTGTCTCTGCTTGGGTGACAAAGAAGAAAGAATCTCCTCATCATCCATACCTGCATTAAACACACAAACATTTAAACTTAATATTGAATGAATAGAGTAGAAAACATGGACAAGTAGAGAGAGAGAGAGAGAGAGAGAGAGACAGAGAGAGAGAGAGAGACGGGGGGAGGGATTCCTGTGTAGAGAGTTTTCGTTGAATTTCTGTGAATTTGTAAAAGCACTGTGCTCCGGGTGCGATGGAGACTGAAGCTGCAATCACGAAGGAAGTCCGTATCTGCTCATAGATGTTGCTTGCCCCACCACTAAATCTAGTTGATCGGGTGAAAGAGACGCTAAAAAGCAGTAGTAGTGCTTCTTAGCGTCTCTTTCACCCACTAAATCTAGTTGATCGGGTGAAAGAGATGCTAAGTAAGCAGTAGTAGTGCTTCTTAGCGTCTTTTTCACCCGATCAATTAGATCTAGCGGTGGGACGAGCTGCATCTATGAGTAGAGACAGATCACTCCCTTCGCGATTGCAGCTTCAGTCTCCATCCCACTTGGAGTGCAGTGCTCGTCGTCTCTGCTTGTGAGAACATACCTAAAGCATACGTACCTAGGGTGGATGCAAAGACCATTAAATACAATGATGCAATGACGCATATAAACAAAAATGGACAAAAAGCCACGTGAATACAATATATATTATAAACGGAGCAAAATTGTTCAAATACAAGAAGACACGTGAATACAAAGCTCAGCATAACTGGTAAAGAAGGGGAGAATCCTACAAGAATCCCAACCATCTCTTTCTTTTTTGACGTAGAACTTGAAGGTGCTTGTAGCTTTGGAATGTTCAAAGGCTAGAGTCAACAGAACGCGTTCTTCTTCTATTCAACGATGGAAGAGGCAAGTCGATAACTCAGAATTTTGAATCGAAAGAGAGAGAGAGAGAGAGAGAGAGAGAGAGAGAGAGAGAGAGAGAGAGAGAGAGAGAGAGAGAGAGAGAGAGAGAGAGCACGCATACAATCAAATCTTGCAGTCGAAAAACCAGGTGGTGGAGCCGCATGTGGCCATGGATTGCCCAGGATGTGAGCGCAAAATCAAAAGAGAGTTATAAAACATGGAAGGTACCTAGAGAGCCAGAGTTTTTATAAAACGGAGAAAAATTTTTCAGATACAATATTTATGGCTTTAAGAGGTCTCTGCCTCATCCTCGCATAGCTCAGCATAACTTCCTATATCTATATAGAGCTCTCCGTTTAGACAGATGTCCTCCGTTTCATTTTGTAGATCCTCTGCATGCACCCCATAGAGAGTAGCAGCTTGATGCTCGTCTGGCACCACCTCAGCGGATTCTGACTAAGCATATTCTCCGATCTCCTCCATTGATGCTGCTGTGATTGGCACATGGTAGCCTTCATACGTCCGTGCACTACGAGGGCTACCTCTATGACGTACCACTAGTTTGATGCAGACTTTGTAGGATGAAATATCACCTGCCAGAGCCACATAACTTACATGAGAGCTTCCAAGCACATAGCTTCTAAAATGGGATGTTATCCGTTTACATACTTACTTGTCCACAATGATCGAGTAGTACAAAAGTGTCTCTTAGGTCAATCCATTTCTTAGTTGAATCCACCTCAAGAAAACCAGACTCTTCTCTACGCACAGTAGTGTTGTGACCCTCCATGATTATCTTGAACCATTGCATGTCGAACAAGTCGACAAAAAATCCTCTATAATTGATCCTCAAAATCTCTTGTAGCGTTCCGAAGTAAGTGAGTTCCTCCACCACAGGATCTGCATCAGAGGACCGTCATCGACTAGGCTGTTCAAATTTTGCCATGATTCCACAATCTTGAGTAAAACGCTTTTTGTCGATCCATTGCACCCTAAAATGTCGACCTTTACACCATGCTATTGTGTATGACTTATACTACAACAAACAAAGATTATGAGTGGCCATTCAAACATCTAGAAAGTCACTAGTCGTACATTGCAAACTTACCTTGGTCGCGCAACCCCGACTAGAGTACTCCCACTCTTCCTCAGTCACTTCTTCACCGCACTGTTGTGCGCTTTTCAATTGGTTGTGCAACCATCTTAAGCTCATGAATGTTGGTAGGCTCTCCAAACCCGTCCGATAGTGCATCGGTGGTCGTATTCCCCGTCTCCACTCGATTCATGCCCTTTGTCGCTCTTGCTTTGCATCCTCATATTGTGAAATCCACTCACTCGATTGTGAAGCATGCAAAATCGGTTGATTTTAGCCTCTAGATCTTCCATCATCTTCTTCTCAACACCGCGATTGCACATGACAATCTCAGATATGCGCTCATCATCTATGGTTCGCCATAGCGTGTCCTGGGCTTTATCAAACCCGTCTAGCCACTTTCCAATGTACACTAAGGACTGTGATATCAGCCAACCTTCTACCATGCTACTGTCTGGATGTGCCTTCTGACGCACATATCCCTTGAGAGTTTTCATGAAACGTTCTAAAAAGAACATCCATCTGGAATGTACTGTGCCAGCTATTTCCACCTCATCAACTATGTGAACAAGAAGATGCACCTGAATGGTTAGCATGGTAGTAGGAAAATGTTTCTCAAACATGCACACAACCTGCGAATGGTATGGAGTCTATGTTGATCTCCTTTTGTGAGATCCATTGCACCAACTTCGCAAGTTTGTTAGATTGTGTTACGAACGTCAAGAGACAAACATCCCTCAATGGCCACCGGTAAAATAAACTGCAAAACACGTGCAGAAATGATATTAAAGTCCACACACGAATTTGTTACACAATTCCCACTATGATATATTCCACTATGAACATACCTGCTACATTTTATGCCAGTCGTGTGACTTCAAACCGGTAAGCTTACCTTCTTTAGTAAAACACGTTCGAAGCGAGTGCATTACACCAGTGGGGGTCCGCAAAGATCGAATGGTCTCTTTTACTTTGCATTCCTGGGCTCTTGTGAAAATCCATGGTGCTTTAGGGAGTTTTATCGATCCATCAAACGCTGTTTGCGGCCAATATTGCTCCATACGATCCACATTTCTAAGGTCAACCCTGGCTCCCAAAGTATCTTTCTTTCCGGTCAGATGGTCCCATAGTAGACTATATGTGGATTGGATCGAGCAAGTGATTGATATCATGAGTCGGGTCCAGTATGGTTACTTGTACCATAGAGATAGTCTCTTCATCCGTGGGGGCAATCCGTCATCACACATCTCCTTCTGCTCTAACCATGCTTGTGCAGACATCATCGGTGGCTCTCTTCCCAAAAAGCCGTTGCGTAACACATGATTCTTTGGAAGAAGATACACTTGATGACCTTCGTAGATTTGCTTCTTCAATGAGGGCGCCCTACGTGCATTCAGTCTAGGTCCACATGTGACACATGCTCTGTATCCGCTTGTTTGAAGCCCTGCATGTATACACATGATAATATATAAGCTTGAGAAAAACCAAGATTTATAGTGTTTGAGTGAGGAGTGTAAATCACCTGAGCATTCTGTTAGTCTGGGATAGTCATGTCCACATTAGAATGCCTCTGATCAAAGCATTCCGTCGACCTGTGTGTCGGCTCATATCCACCACTTCTATGCCAATCCACAATTGTTGTAGCTCTTCCAATAGTGGATGAAGATACACATCCATATTCTTCACTTTATATCGCCCCGGCACAATCAAGCTTAGCCATAGGTGCCCCTTCTTCGTAGTCAACCACGGAGGAATGTTGTAGTTGACGATGACAACGGGCCATACACTGTAAGATGTTGATCTTTGACCAAATGGATTTACGCCATCCATAGCCAGGCCTAAGCGCAAATTTCAAGCATCCCTGGAAAAATCTGAGCATGTTTCATCATATGTTTCCAGGCTGCACAATCTACAGGAATCCGTAGCACACCATCCAAAGATTTATTCTCCTCATGCCAGATGCTAGGGCGGCCATGGACTTACATTCGAAGAAATTCTTGATGCGAGGAAGCAGAGGAACATGTCGCAAAACCTTTTGCGGAATTTTTGTTCCATGGAGATCTACTCGATATCTCTCGGAATCACATTTCGGACACTTCTCCATGTCTATGTATTCCCCTTTGAAAAGAATGCAGTCGTTAGGACAAGCGTGGATTGAATTGTAATCTATCCCCAAGTTTTGCAAAATCTTTCTTGCTTCCTCTCGGGAATCTGGCATCACATTATCAACTGGCAGTATGTGCTCTTTGAGCAATTAACACAATGAAATAAATACGATACAATTGTGTAAAATCTATCAGATCATTATACATCTAGAGTTTTTTATTAAAGTGAACTAATTGTAATAGATCACCTGCAAATCGTTGTGACGCTAGTGTCACTCCATCCAAACTTTGCCAGCATGTTGAGAAGAACCAGGAGCGCCTTCAATCTAAACACACGTGCTCCATTATACAATGGCGTATCGGCTTCACTTTTCATATCATCATAGATAAGCCTTTCTGAATCCATGATCGTCTCGATCATTTCATCGATCTCGGGCTCAAACATTGCCTCGTTGGGAATGTGGTCTGCATGATCATCCCCCGAGCTGTCAGAGGCTACATCTTGTGGCCTCACATATGCCGCTTGACCAAAGCGCCTGCGAACACGTCTATTGGGTTGCAAGATTGCTGCATGTTGGCCAGCGTCAGAGTCCGACGAGTTATATAATTGGCAACAGCTTGATCTATAATAGATGGATCGAACTCACCAAATTCGCGAACGTGCTGCAAAGAAACGCGTCTCGTCCGTCGCACAACATGCTTGCATTGATTACAAGGACATAAGATCCTCATTGAGAGATAGGTGTTTCGGTTGGACGGCCCCACATCCTCGTCACTACTCATAATGAGGGTAAAAACCTTATAACTTGGACAACAAATTAATCTTCTATTGGCATTCTTCGTCTTTTATCTCTTTCTCCCTCTCTCTCTCTCTCTGTCTCTCTCTCTCTCTCTCTCTCTCTCTCTCTCTCTCTCTCTCTCTCTCTTTGTTCACACTGTAAACTACCTCACATTCTCTAGTCATGTCCAATCCCCGTACACCTCGGTCTAGAGGTGCATGGAGATCAGAATCACCGGGTTATAATCCCGTCTTTATTGGTCAATGCCTATATTTGTGGGTACAAGAAATCTACACACCCACGTCTACATGATAGTCCATGTAGTGGACAAAACCCCTTTGCCTCTTCTCTAGCTGTAGCATTTCACAGCATCTTAACATCTTTTCACAGTAGAGTCTTTGTCTGTAGCATGAACGTATGCCATTCTTGCAATGTAGCTGATGCTTGCTCAAAGCACTTAATTCTTACTCTAGATTTGACGGGCTATGGTGTGTGTGTGTGTGTGTGTGTGTGTGTGTGTAGTTGATGCTTGCTCAAAGCACTTAATTCTTACTCTAGATTTGACGGGCTATGGTGTGTGTGTGTGACCCTTGGAATCGTCATCTTGCATCACTAATTTCTGTGTAGGCTCAATTTCCTCTTCCATTGGCTGATCATGACGGCTTATTGTATCGTAGCAGCAGTCGAACATGCAGGTGGAATTGCTGGTCCGCATGGACTGTCGAGGCTGTGAGCATAGAAAAATTTTATCATGTAGGAAAGCGGAGTCTTTTTCAGTGTTTTTCATATGAGCAAGTGTTTTTCATACAATGCTTACCATCATGAGCGCACCTTCATTGACATGCACTAAAATCTAACCTAAATCTAAAAAAAGCTAGTCCATTGAACATAAATCTAGATCGAATTTAATCTTAAACGCAAAATAAACCTAAACCTAATCTAATATAACATAAATCTAAATCTAATGTAAATAAACCTAAATCTAATCTAACGTAAATCTAACTAAAAATAAACCTATATCTAATCTAATCTAACTTAAATAAACCTAAATCTAATATAACGTAAGTCTACATCTAACTTAATCTTTAACGTCTCTTGGGATAGTTTCCTACGACGTTAAAACTCTCTTCTTCTCGTGTGTGTGTGTGTGTGGGTGTGTGTGTGTGTGCCAATAAAAAGAGAAAAATGGTATAACCTTTCTATCACCCAAGTGTGGTAGATTGGTTATGCCATTTCCCTCTTGAATAACAGGTCTTGAGTTCAACTCCTCGTCGGCTAGATCTTTAAGGTCTCTGAATTAGTTTCCTACGACGTTAAATTAAACTCTCTTCTTCTCGTGTGTGTGTGTGTGGGTGTGTGTGCACGCCAATAAAAGGAGGAAAATGGTATAACCTTTCTATCACCCAAGTGTGATATATTGGTTATGCCATTTCCCTCTTGAATAACAGGTCTTGAGTTCAACTCCTCATCGACTAGATCTTTAAGGTCCCTTGAGATAGTTTCCTACGACGTTAAGACTCTCTTCTTCTTCTTCTTCTTCTTCTTCTCTCTCTCTCTCTCTCTCTCTCTCTCTCTCTCTCTCTCAAAAACACAATGTGTTTGTGTGTGTGTGTGTGTGAGAGAGAGAGAGAGAGAGGGAGAGAGAAAGAGGGGAAGGGAACATGAGAGTGTGGAGAGGGAAGGAGCATACCTAGCTCTCCTTCCTCTCCTCGTGTGTGTGTGTGTGTGTGTGTGTGTGTGTGTGTATGTGTGCATGTGTGTGTGTGTGGAGAAGAAAGATAGAGAGAGGGAGAGCACGGGTTACCTTTGCTTGCTTGAGAGTGCGCCAAAAACTTAGATCTGAGATCTGAGTTTTCGAACGCTCTCGGTTATTTTTTTACCCCTGTTGGCGTTGCTATGGGCGTCGCTATGAGCATCGCTAAGTTACAAGTAACTTAGCGACGCTCATAGCGATGCTCATACGGACGCCATGGGTTTTCACATTTGAGCGTCGCACTGCGAGCGTCGCTAATTTTAAGTACCTCTTGTAGTGCATGAGCATGCCAAGGTGGACCCTTAGGCAGCCATGGAAGAAACAGAGATAGTTATGGAGGAACCAACTAGAAAGCAGAATGAGTAAGGCATGGAGGATCTGGAGCCAGTTAGGGAGGAGCCTGTGGTAGTAAGGGGGGAAAATGTCCCTTCCAGGGAGGAGAATGAGCCAGCCATGGATAATGCTCAGGAAAGGCAAGGGGAAGCCTCTGCTTCACGAGGGCCATCCAACGAGGAGCCTTTACCAGAGGACTGGATTATTTTAGAGAAAATCAATGAAGAAAATGAAGAGGAGTTGCAAGTTCTAATATGCTCAACACCTCTGCATGCACAGATACTACTACCTGCAAGGTTAGAGGAGTCCTGCATTTTTAACCTCGATCAACAAGACTTCATGTGCATGCACAATTTCTCCAACTCCAATGCAACGGATGCGATCATCAACATTGTTATGCGGTACTTCTCAAGCTCTTTATAAGTCACGCTTGGTTCATTAAATGGCTCATTTCCGCTAAGACATGGGTCAATACCAAGCGAGTCAGTGGTTTATGGAATTCGATAGGTACACAACTCGCTCGGTATTGACCCATGTCTTACCGGCAGTCGTCATCAACATTGCTATGTGTTACGTCTCAAGATTTTCTTTATAAGTCACATTACATGGCTCACTACCCTTAAGACATGGGTCAATACCAAACGAGTTAGTGGTTTATGGAATTTGATAGGTACACAACTTGCTCGGTATTGACCCATGTCTTTGTGGCAGTCGTCGTCAACATTGCTATGTGTTACGTCTCAAGCTTTTCTTTATAAGTCACATTAGATGGCTCACTACCATTAAGACATGGGTCAATACCAAGCAAGTCAGTGGTTTATGGAATTTGATAGGTACACAACTCACTCGGTATTGACCCATGTCTTTGCAACAGTCGTCAACATTGCTATGTGGTCCATATCAAGCTCTTTATGTGTCAAGCTTGGTTCATTAGATGGATCACTACCGTTAAGACATGGGTCAATACCAAGCGAGTCAGTGGCTTATGGAATCTCGGTAAACAGATATTCAAGAGAGGAAAGCGCGAGAGCTCAGGAGTTCGAACAGGCTAGCAGTGACGAAATGACGTACCGTCACAGCAGACTCAAGAGGAGGTTCAAAATATGCAAGCAGCAATCAATCAATATTATGTGGATGCCACAAGTAGAGGAGTGGGCTACACATTAGCAGCAAGAGCAAGAATAGAGAAAAGATTCACAGGTACAAGATGCATGGGAAGCCATGGAAGAGCCACATGATTTTGAATGACGCAAAAGGATGCCCAAGACCAGCATCCCCCGAGGGAGAAGAAGCAACAAACCGGGGAAGAGGACAGGGGAGCAGTGGCAGCAACTGGGGGAGAGGGCAGGGGACTAGTGGCACCAACCGGGGGAGAGGACAGGGGAGCAGTAGAGCAGAGGAAGGGAGCAATAACTACCTCTCTTTGTATACATCTTGACAGAAACAACACAATTTGTAAAGTTTTGAGACAATAAAATGTGTACAAAACATTGTTTGAGTGGCACAAAATGTCTCTGTATTAGTCATTTTGAAGAGTACATCATGGTTTGCATGGCATCAAAGCTCATTGCATGCACACTGTATGTGACCTAGCTTCCAGTGGAAGCAATTAAGTGAAGTGTATTTGAGAGGGACTCCTTGTACAATGTTGTTTTCTCCTTGCATCTTGGAATCTGAGAAGAAGAAAGAGTTAGATTCTATGTCTCAATGTATTAAAGACAATAAAAATTCATCCATTTAGTAAGCACCTTTCTATTGTTCAGACTGAATGCATACAATTCCGACAAAAGTGGAAGTTCTTCACATGTAAGATCTACCCTGAGCTGTGCACGAGTTGTGCTTGATATTGTCTCCATCACAGTAAGTAGGCTGTCTCAAAAGTAGAGCTCCATCACAGTAAGTAGGCTGTCTCAAAAGTAGAGCTCCATTGATAAAGGTTTGTTCTCAGGGCTAGACTCTATATCTTGGTCGAGTGGAATAAGCTACCCACTCAGAATATGATATCTAAAATAGTAAAATGACACTATGAATTTTTGAGAGCTTATAATAAACTTGCAAATTATGGACTTCTTTTGCAAAATACAAATTTTTCCCTGTGACTGTTTCCTATCCCAATTATCATCTAAAAGTCCAAACAGCTCTCAAACTTGCAAATGAACATTGTTGCGGTAGTTCTTATTTGCTCATCAAAGAAGAAATCTACAAACACTTCAAGAGGCATAAATAGTGCGAGCCGAACTATTTTTGTGGCAATTGAATACTTGAGGGACTTTTTTATATCTTCAAATAACCTATTCCTAAAGCTTTCACTAGTTTGCGAATCTGTCAAAGACCAATCCTTGCTGTCAAAGGATGGAAGTGGCAAAGGAGCTACACGACCCCAACCAAAAGAAGTTCTCGGTTCCAAATATGGCATATCATAAAAGAATATTTCATTATCTGCAAGTTCCTTGTGTTGTCTTCCTCGGTACATTTGCTCACCAATAAATGCATGGAAAGCATCAAAAATCCCAACTATGCTCTCAACTGGTTGCCAATCCATCCTATTCGATGGATAAATATCTGAAACATACCAAAGATAATATCCACCACTTAACCTTTGAATATAATCATGAACTAAGTGAGATGCTCAAAATAACTTACAGTTGGGTTGATGCCGTGGAAAACTTGGAGGAGATGTTTGCAACCTTAAGTCTGCATGCTAGAAAGCATGTTGTATGAGGCCCTCTTTCACTCGCTTGCTTTGTGCACACTCTTTAAACTCATTAACTTGTCCCTTGAAAGCCTCCATGAAATCATTCCGTTGCCTCCTCTTCCTCCTCCTAGTTTGCAGTAGTACCCAACTTCTGATAGTTATTCGAGATGGTATCCCTGCTTGATCATCTGTAGTATAACTGTTAAAAATGCTAATACAGTCAATGGTAGTGATAGGCCTTCGAGAAGTAGTCATGGTGTGCACTAGAATACACAGAAAAGTTAGCGCAAATATGAAAAAGGGAAGAAAGTTTTGAGAGGGAAGTAGAGCTAAAAGTAATATTTGGGCGGAGTCTTCAATGAAAGTTCTGAAATTCGTCGATACAGAGTTAGTACGACTTATGGCATTTACGCCTTGAAAGCGAGAAATTGTGCAATTTGATGGACAAAAATAATATTTTCTCCCTTTTTTCTAAAAAAGCTTGGCTCCAAAATGTCGATTCTCAACGTAACGTAAGCCTCTTCCTCATTGGTCGAGCGCCACTCTCTCTCTAGAACTGAAAGGCCCAAAAAGTGAGTCCAACTTTGTCCTAATGTGTACAAGAAAGAGATAGTTCCTCACTTGTCATCACTCTTGTTTCATAGCATAGTATAATAGCATAATGATGATGATGAAGAAGATGGAAAGCTTAAGAATTGAAGCATGGCTCTTGGTTGGATTTGCATTCCATAGCCATGAGTGCTGGTGTAGGCTCTCAACTTCTAAACAAGCTTGGAGAAGGAGATGGAGTTCTTGCACTTTCACCAAGTGAGAATGAGCATGTGAGTGTGTGGAGAGAGATTAGCCTAGCCAATAGGATTCAAGCACCCCATGTGGCTAAGCATAGGGATAACCTGACATGTGTCCTTGTGCCCCTTGAGGAAGGGGTGGCGTTTGGGTGAGTGAGAGGTTAAGTCAAACATATCCCTAGCTCTGGGGCTCACCCCCTCCTTTGTAGGCACCTTTTTGACTCAAGCCCCTCAAGCACCATACCCTCCAAGCATGGGAAGATTCTCAAGCACCTTAGTCAAAAGGTACATGCTTAGCATGAGCACAGGCTCTCTCTCTCTCTCTCTCTCTCTCTCTCTCTCTCTCTCTCTCTCTCTCTCTCTCTCTCTCTCTCTCTCTCTCATGCCCCTAGCTTGTAGGCTCGCCCCCCTCTTTGTAGAGATGAACTTTGACTTGGACTTGGACACCTCAAGCAGAGGGACAGCTTGGCCAAGGACGTTAGCTATCAAGCATGTCAAGCATCTTAATTATTAATACTTAAAACATGAATCTAGCTTAACCTAAGGTCCAAGGACTTTTACACTAACCCTTGGAGGTCTTTAATGAAGCTAACCATAAGGTCTTCCAAGCTCCATTATGCAAACATTGTTCTTTAGTAGACCAATTCCTTGTGATCCCTTGATGAGGTGGAACCATCTCCTTTTGGCCCCGTGTTGAGCTTGGCCTAAAAGCTCATATCTATGTTCTAGCTCTTGTTTAGGCTTTTATTTCCCCATATTACACGATGAGTTTAACATGAGAAAATCATTTGGGTAAAGCTAGATATTAGATTTTATGATACTAGAATCAAAGACTTGCAGCATTTTCCAGAAGAAGGGTCACCTTCCTTCCAAGTGTTTCAAAAAGGACAGAGGCAGCAACAACAAAAATCCGAGGCCCAAAGTTTATTTGGGAGAAGAAAACAAAAATGAAGATGAAGAAGAAGGTGGCAGTAGCCTTCTAGTCTACGATGACATTCTCTAGCTTTTGTTTTTGCCTTTCCCCTTCACTTGTATTTTGTTTGGAGATAACTTGGACTAGCTTGGTCTCAGTTTTATAAATCTGTTTGAGGAGAGGTGTTGAGTGTCTCTTGGATTAGTGATAGTATTTTTCCTGGATTGGGGATGGTCTCTTGGATTTGGAGATGTTCTTTTGCTCTTGGATTGGAGTGTGCCAGATATGTTAGTTTCTTCAGTTTCTTCCTAGTCAAAACCTCAAAGGGAGGATTGTAAGGTGTGCTAGAGTACTAGAGTATGATTCAAGGAGAGGAAAGGTGGAATTGTCCCACATGTATTGGTGCAAGGTTGTAGCGCTACTTAAAGCTCATTTCATGAATGAACTAATCAATTCCATTTTGCATTACATCTATCTTGTTTATGGTGACCTTATGATGGCTTAGAAACAACTCAAAATCATGTTTATGAGTACAAGTTAATTGATCTTGGAACCTAATTCGCTTGAGTGATAATCTAGTCAACACACACTCACACTTGCATGATGTTTGTCTATCAGCCACCCTAGCTAGCACGATCCCATTCACATCAGAGGGTCACCCCAAGCAAGGAGGATTACAACATGAGTAACAAAACTTTCATGGAGAGTCTAAGGACAGAATAAAATAGGGAAATCTTATTCCTCCATTCAGATCATGATACCTATGTTTTATGGCTATTAGATAAGCCCAATTACATAAAAATCTGTAAGGCCATTGCTTGAAGCTCAATTGCATTCTCCATTTTCTGTTGAGCTATTTTTTTAGATCTTCTTGAACACCTTTTTTGGGTTTATAAGTGGAGTAGACGTTTTCAGCTGCCTTTGCAAGTATAGGATGTGCGGTGTTAGATCTTGAGGGAAGGTTTAGCTTTGCCAAGATTGAGTGTAGCCTATTGATGCACCAAGAAGCATCTTGCTGTGTCATAATAATCAATATCTAATTCTCCTAAATGATTTTCTCATATTAAACTGATCATTTAATGTGGGGAAGTGCCAAGGGAGAAAAAGCTAGAATATTGGTTAAGCTAGCAGACCGGCCACAGTAGGGATCCAAAGGAGGGAAAATAGGGATCCAAAGGGGGGGCCATCTGCAAAAGAGCCATGTGAAACAATGGGCCAAAAAGACCCTAAGGTTCAGCCCATTAAGACTTCCAAAATGCTAAGGTTCCAAAATTCAAAGGTTGTGTCCAAAGGTCAACCCTAGGGAAAATTGGATGCTTAGTGTGTGCCCTAAAAAGTCTTTGCACATCCCTACATGGGAGGGGGCGAGCCCCAAAGCTAGGGGATGAGAGAGAAAACCACACACACACACACAGGCTCCCTTTACACAAAGGGAATGAGGGACACATGTCAGCTCCCTAGGCCAGATGCCCACAAGGTGTGCCCAGTTCCTATTGGAAGACCCTTGAAGTGGACCAATGAGAATTAAGCTAGAGTAAATCTAGTTTAATTAATTTAAAAACATTTAATAAAAGAAACCAATGAGAATTAAGTCTCCTAGAAGACTATTGGGCAGTCTCCCAAGGGGTCCAATGAGCATTCAGGAGCCCCATGGCTTGCCTGATTCCTATTGGCCAGGAGGCAAAGGGGTCCAATGAGAGTTTAGTTTAATTATTTAATTACCTAAAGCTCTCACAAAAGGGGAAAGGGGGACACATGTCAAAAGGCTATCACTTATGCTGCTTAATTCCTATTGGCTTGACCTGGGGAGGTCCAATGAGGGAAAAGCCAGACTTAATTAGCAGCTAGGGCTCGCCCAAGAGAGAGAGGGGGCTGATTTTTGCTTGGCATTGACACACACACTCTCACACTTGACCATGTGTGAAGGGAAAATACTCTATCTCCTCCCAAGCTTTAATGGAGAGCTCATCACCTACTCCAAGCTTGTGAGATAGAAGCCTACATCAACACTCTCTTGGCATATGGATGCAAATCCAACCAAGAGCCAAGCTTCAATGCATGCTCATCTTCTCTACCAAGCTAATTACTAAGCTAAGATATGCTAATATGAGTGATTATGTGAGGAGATGTACATCTTTCTCGTAAGATACTTCTTTTTCTTCTCAATCTACTCTCATACCCTGCTAGCTCTCACCATCTTCGAAGGTGTGTGAGGTCTTGGGTCTGAGAACGGGGATAATTCAAGTTGTGTTTGATTAAGTGTTTTGCTTGGTGTATGAAGCTTCCATCTTCATTGCACTAGCTAGTCTTGAAGGAACACAAAGAATTGTATTGTACAATGTCTCTCTTGATGGGAGAAACCATAATACAAAGCCTTTTGGAGGGGGGACCGGCTCCATGCAAATCCGGTCCTCAACTGTTGTCAATAGCTTAATTGCTCTCTCTTTTGAAAGTATTGTCGATGCTATCTAACTAGGTGTTATGATTTTTGTTGCTCTCTCCACCCAAGCACTCTTGTAATTCTCATTAGGAATCTATTCTAATGAAATGCCCACTATATTCATGCTAATTTCCGCTACACATAAGATTTTAGGCCATTAAATGTTACATTGGTATCAGAGCTCAAGGTTTCTCTTTTCTTGCTCAAGAAGGGAGGTCCTCAAGCTAGCTACAAATGGTTGGTATTATTAATTGCCTGTGAGTAAGTAGAATAGGGATTTTTCAGCCTTGCAGTGCGCCTGCCTTTGTGCAGTTAACGGGGCATCACCGTCGAGAGCTATGGTCTTAATAGTGGAGTCCTACGGGGCTTGCCTACGGCTTAACCACTATTGAGCTATTAGAAGCTTGACAGGAGCCGGTGCTGTTTTGGTGTCGAAAGACCCTCTCTTCTATTCCTTGCAATTAATAGTATTCGAGCCGCGGGTACAGTAGCTTGAGTGCTTTTTCTAAAGGGGTAAAGAGGAGTAGCAACTAGGGCTTGAAGTGCCAAAGTACACCTAAAAAGTTTACACCTAAAAGTTGTTAGAATGGCTGACAATAGTAAAGAGAGTGAAATTAATGTTGATAACTTTGATTTTGCTCATGAGCAAGCTACTAATGATGCTTCAATGCTTGTTAACTATCTTGTTTCTAGGCTTCAACAAGCCATGGGCAATCCATCTCTCCAAAGTGAAGTGCAACGGCAGCTCCGTGCTCACGGAATTCTCCAAGCTCATCACCATGACGAGAGAACACCTAGGAAGCCTCCTTGTGAGACTACCAAAAGAGGTCTCTCTCCGATTCGGGAAGAAGAAGAGAATCCATATGAAGGGCTCAAGAACTTACTTCTTGATGATGCATCTCCTTCCCAAAGGAGAACTCAAGAGCCTCCACCGAAGGAACGAGAAAGAAGTGAGTCTCCCGTCACCTCGGCGGAGATGGCTCCACGAAGACGGCGGGCTAAACGCTCTCCATCACCACCAAAGCGGAGAAGACCATTACACTCTTCTCCACGCCATAATTCAAAGAGGGATGATAAAAAGCAAGAGAAGAAAAAGGCGAGAAAGAGGACACCCTCTTCTCCATCTTCTTCATCCTCTTCCTCTTATGAAAGCTATGGTGAAGACGACAAAGATCAAGACAAGAAAAAGGCGAGAAAGAGGTCACCCTCTTCTCCACCTTCTTCAAATTCTTCATCTTCTGAAGAAAGTGATGGTGCAACTTTTGAACCATCAAAAAGAAGAGGCCATAGGAAATCCTATGCCGCATGGAAGAGGTCGTCCAAGCTGAAGAAATTCAAAGAGGGAGGGAAGAGCATCTCTTTCCTTACCTATGATGGCACCTTCGGTGCTACAGACAAAGTTTTGGCCTTTATCCAGCAATTCGATGCGGCGTTTGGAGATGAGGGCTTCACGGAGTCCTCTAAGCTACGCCATGTAGCTATGCACTTTCAAAAGTCCGCCAGACAATGGTGGTCTAGCCTACGAGCCAACGGTGAAGCTCCACGAACATGGAAGGCTTTAAGAGCTTCCATTATGAAGCAGTTTTTGGCCATCGATGCCAAAGACAAAGTACTCACCGAATGGCGAAGCTTAAAGCTCTCTCCCAATGAATCCATCCACAAATATGTAGACAAGTTTTGGGACCTACAACTCAAAGCCACTGTCTTCAAAAAGTTGGATTTTGGAGAGCAAAAGCAACAATTTTGTGCGGGCTTAACCGAAGAAATGGCGGAGTATGTCAACTCCCAAAGGCCACGTACCATATCGGCGGTAATACACCATACTATGGTGGCCTCGCGAATCAATTTCCAAACGGCGGGTAAAAGAAATAATAAGTCCCCGGAAAACAAGGGTTCCAATGAGCCTAAGGGGAAGGACAATGTCCAAAAGTCTCCTAAGGGCAATTCCAACAAAGCTAAAGAGAAGGGAGTTTACAAAGGAAAGAATAAACTCTCTCCTGAAGAGCTTGAGCGTTATCGTAAAGATAACCGGTGTTTCAAGTGCGGCGAACAAGGGCATGCATACCGCGCTTGTCCCCAAAAGAACAACCGCCAAGATCCTCCTAGAGCTTCTTTGGTTGAAATCCAAGAGGAGGAGATTCATCAAACTCACCACAAAGGATCTCCTCTATGCCATGCTTGGGGAAAGGTAAGAGAACATGATGCTTTTATTCTCTTTGACCCTGGTTCTACTCACAATTTCATATCTATGGAGTTAGCCACCAAGCTAGGCATACAATCCTACGAGATGGGAGATATCCTACCCGCAGACAGTGCCTTCAAGGGGCAAGAAGCTTCAGTCACTCCCTTAATCGGGAAATTGAGGCTTCATGTCCAAGGCTATGTAGACAAAGAGGACTTCTTTATCTCTCCTCTCAAGCATGAGGATGTAATCCTAGGGGCACCATGGTTTGACCGCCTGGCTGCCCATGTTAAATTTCCTGAAAGCAGAATCTCCTTTAAGTTCAGGGAAAAGGACATGTATATAGATGCTAGGGAGATGGGTAACACCATCCCCATTGTACATACACCAGCTTTCAACAAGTCAATAAAGAGCTCTATTTCCGTGTACATGATTTTTGTTAAAGATTCTCAAAATGAACCTAATACTTTAACAAAAGAAAATAAAAGCAACCAAAAGGAATTAGAGTTATCCAATTTTCTCAAGGGGTTTCAAGATGTTTTTATTGAGGACATCCCTTGTGAGCTACCTCCTAAACGAGGTAATGACGACCATGCAATTGAACTTCTTCCAGGAAGTTCACCGCCTAACAAACCTCCTTATAGAGTTTCTCAAGCTCAATAAGAGGAGATTATGCGGCAAGTGCATGACTTAGTTGAGAAGGGCATGGTTAGGCCTAGCTCATCTCCATTTTGCTCACCTGTGCTATTAGTGCAAAAGAAAGACGGCACATATCGTATGTGTGTCGACTATAGAGCACTAAATAGGATCACTATCAAGAATAGGTTTCCCGTTCCACGGGTAGAAGACCTATTTGATAAGCTACAAGGATCGACCTACTTCAGTAGGATTGACCTAAAAAGTGGCTATCATCAAATAAGGATAGTTGATCAAGACATTGTAAAGACCGCATTTCGTACTACATTTGGTCTTTACGAATACATTGTCATGCCTTTTGGCTTGACTAATGCACCAGCCACATTTAACCGCTTGATGGAGAAGCTGTTCAGGCCTCATCGAACCTTCACTGGAGTGTTCTTTGATGATATCATCTACTCTAATTCATTGGAGGAACACAAGCAACACCTCCAGGTAATATTTCAAGTTTTAAGAGAGAATAAACTTTATGTTAATCGAAAGAAAAGTGAATTTTTCTTGCAAGAGATTCAATATTTAGGTCACATTATCTCTCAAGATGGAATCCAAATGGATCCATCCAAGTTAGAGGTAATAAAAGGATGGCCTAAACCAAGGAATCTTCATGAACTAAGAAGCTTTATAGGTATGTGTGCATACTATAGACGCTTCATAGAAAAGTTCTCACAAATTGCGGGACCATTACATGACCTAACAAAGAAAAATGTTAGGTATACGTGGTCTGCTAAGGAGAACAATGCTTTCGAAAAGCTTAAAGAAAAGCTTATCTCTCAACCTGTGCTTACACTACCGGATCTCTCAAAACCATTTGAGGTCCAATGTGATGCTTGTGGTGATTGCCTTGGGGCTGTTCTACTCCAAGAAGGGCACGCCATAGGCTATGAGAGTCGAAGGCTCGACCCTGTTGAGCAAGCTCTAGGCATATACGAAAAAGAACTCCTTGCAGTTCTACATGCCTTAGACTCATGGAAGCACTATTTATTGGGGACTCCTTTCATTCTGCGAACGGATCACCAAAGTCTTAAGTACTTTATGAAGCAGACCAAGCTCTCCGACAAACAAATGAGGTGGGCAAATTTCCTTTCGCAATTTCATTTTCATATTGCTCACATTGCTGGCAAGCATAATCAAGTAGCCGATGCCCTCTCAAGACGACCGAGAGTGAATGCGGTTTCCATAGCAACTCACAATGATCTATCTTCAATGATAGATGAGTATGCTATTGATCCCAATTTTAGAGATGTGATTTCAGCCCTTGCATTAGGGAAGAAAGAAGAACCATTTACTTTACAAGATGGTTATCTTCTCTATGGCAATAGACTATGCGTTACTAACTCACTACGTGAGAAAGTAATGTATGAATCTCATGCTCCCCCATATGCGGGGCATAGAGGGATTCAGTCTACCCTAAAGGGAATTGAAACATATTTCTATTGGCCTACCATGAAAGTGAACATACACGAGTATGTTTCCAAATGTGTGGTATGTCAAAAGACAAAATTTGATAGAGGGAAGCAACTTGGATTGCTTCAACCCTTGCCAATCCCTAATTCACCGTGGGAGAGCATATCCATGGATTTTATCTTTGGATTGCCTAAGTCTATCCATGGGAATACGGGAATATGGACGATAGTAGACAGGTTCAGTAAACAAGCTCATTTTATACCTGTCAAAAAGACTATCAAAGCCCATCAAATGGCAACCCTCTTCATTTCACAAATTTTCAAGTACCATGGCTTGCCAATGTCCATAGTGTCGGATAGAGATCCTAGAATGACCAGTAATTTTTGGAAGGGTCTCTTTGAGAATTTAGGAACAAGGCTAAACTTCTCTTCGGCCTATCATCCACAAACTGATGGCCAAAGTGAAATAGCTAACCTAACCATTCTTGATCTACTAAAAGCCTATGTAACGGAAGTAGATCAAAGATCCCAATGGGAGAAGTACTTACCCTTAGTAGAGTATGCTTACAATAACACTGTACATACTTCCACAGGAAAAGCACCTTTCGAGGTAATTGAGGGAAGATCAAAAAGTCCCTTGCTACTTAAGGTACATGGGAAGATCTTCGCTGCAGATGAGTATAGCCGAGACCTACAAGAATCTTTCCAAAAGATTAAGGATGCTATCTCTATCTCACAGCAAAGGCAAAAGGCTGCTGCTGACAAGCACAGAAGAGCCCAAGCCTTTAAAGAAAACGATTGGGTCTTGTTAAAGTTTCCCAAGGCTCGATTAAGGCACACGACGGGCAAGAATCCTACGGGCCACCAAAAGTACTATGCTAAACTAGCAAAAAGGTATTATGGTCCCTTCCAGATTCTTAGGCCAATCAATGAGATGGCCTATCAACTTAAGTTTCCCAATCATTGGCTCATACACAATGCTTTTCATGTGAGCCTATTAAAGCCTTACAAAGGAGAGCCACCTCAAGAACCAACTATTGAAGATCCACCGGAGATCGAGGACCACGAGGAGGTGCTGCAGCCCGAGTCCATTCTCTGACATGAAGACAAGGTATTAAGAGGCGGTAAGACTATCCGACGATATCTTATTAAGTTTAAGAATTATCCTTTTGAAGATGCTAGATGGATGCAAGGCATACAATTAAAGGATAACCTAAACCTTGTCAATGCTTACAATGCTTCCCAAGAGTAAGCAAATGTACAAAATGTTAAAAATGAACAAAATTTTTTGTCTTATAAGACTCTCTTTTTCTTTATTTGTGCACAAAAATGAAGTAGTATGCATGCTTAGATCAAGTTTGCGGAGACGACGTCTCCCGAACACCAAGTAGAGCTTGTCACTCTACTATGGAAGACTGATAGGACTAATGTGCAGACATGCTTGCGGCAGCCTCAGGCTCTCAAGCGCCAAATGGACTAGTCATCCATTATGGAATGATGTCGTAGGGTAACATAGGGATCCTCTACCCGCTAAAGAAAAGGACTCATGCATATGCTTTATCTTCTCTACACCATAGTCGAGGACGACTATGATTTCAAGAGAGAGGTAATGTCATAATAATCAATATCTAATTCTCCTAAATGATTTTCTCATATTAAACTGATCATTTAATGTGGGGAAGTGCCAAGGGAGAAAAAGCTAGAATATTGGTTAAGCTAGCAGACCGGCCACAGTAGGGATCCAAAGGAGGGAAAATAGGGATCCAAAGGGGGGGCCATCTGCAAAAGAGCCATGTGAAACAATGGGCCAAAAAGACCCTAAGGTTCAGCCCATTAAGACTTCCAAAATGCTAAGGTTCCAAAATTCAAAGGTTGTGTCCAAAGGTCAACCCTAGGGAAAATTGGATGCTTAGTGTGTGCCCTAAAAAGTCTTTGCACATCCCTACATGGGAGGGGGCGAGCCCCAAAGCTAGGGGATGAGAGAGAAAACCACACACACACACACAGGCTCCCTTTACACAAAGGGAATGAGGGACACATGTCAGCTCCCTAGGCCAGATGCCCACAAGGTGTGCCCAGTTCCTATTGGAAGACCCTTGAAGTGGACCAATGAGAATTAAGCTAGAGTAAATCTAGTTTAATTAATTTAAAAACATTTAATAAAAGAAACCAATGAGAATTAAGTCTCCTAGAAGACTATTGGGCAGTCTCCCAAGGGGTCCAATGAGCATTCAGGAGCCCCATGGCTTGCCTGATTCCTATTGGCCAGGAGGCAAAGGGGTCCAATGAGAGTTTAGTTTAATTATTTAATTACCTAAAGCTCTCACAAAAGGGGAAAGGGGGACACATGTCAAAAGGCTATCACTTATGCTGCTTAATTCCTATTGGCTTGACCTGGGGAGGTCCAATGAGGGAAAAGCCAGACTTAATTAGCAGCTAGGGCTCGCCCAAGAGAGAGAGGGGGCTGATTTTTGCTTGGCATTGACACACACACTCTCACACTTGACCATGTGTGAAGGGAAAATACTCTATCTCCTCCCAAGCTTTAATGGAGAGCTCATCACCTACTCCAAGCTTGTGAGATAGAAGCCTACATCAACACTCTCTTGGCATATGGATGCAAATCCAACCAAGAGCCAAGCTTCAATGCATGCTCATCTTCTCTACCAAGCTAATTACTAAGCTAAGCTATGCTAATATGAGTGATTATGTGAGGAGATGTACATCTTTCTCGTAAGATACTTCTTTTTCTTCTCAATCTACTCTCATACCCTGCTAGCTCTCACCATCTTCGAAGGTGTGTGAGGTCTTGGGTCTGAGAACGGGGATAATTCAAGTTGTGTTTGATTAAGTGTTTTGCTTGGTGTATGAAGCTTCCATCTTCATTGCACTAGCTAGTCTTGAAGGAACACAAAGAATTGTATTGTACAATGTCTCTCTTGATGGGAGAAACCATAATACAAAGCCTTTTGGAGGGGGGACCGGCTCCATGCAAATCCGGTCCTCAACTGTTGTCAATAGTTTAATTGCTCTCTCTTTTGAAAGTATTGTCGATGCTATCTAACTAGGTGTTATGCTTTTTGTTGCTCTCTCCACCCAAGCACTCTTGTAATTCTCATTAGGAATCTATTCTAATGAAATGCCCACTATATTCATGCTAATTTCCGCTACACATAAGATTTTAGGCCATTAAATGTTACATGCTGAGATCTCCCCACTGAGTGATACCAGCTTTAAAGCATTTATGACCCCTCCTTGTGAGGGGGAGTCCTTCAATACTTCTGAAATATCCTAACCAAGGATAATCTTGAAGAAAGCATCGGTTTCTCTAGCAAGCCCTGAAAGCCATGATTGTCCTGCAAAGTGCCGTGTTTGGCACACACACCATAGTCGCACTTGTTCCAGGTTGCACCTAGCAAATGCACCATCGCTCTCCTATCAACCTGCAAACTACTATACGCCTGCTGTTAACAATTCCATGAGTCGACACATTCTGGTTGTACCACCATCTTTATTTTGCACTAATAACATAGGTGAGCAAAATGGAGATGATCTAGGCCTAACCATGCCCTTTTCAACTAACTCATGCACTTGCCGCATAATCTCCTCTTGTTGAGCTTGAGAAACTCTATAAGGAGGTTTGTTAGGCGGTGAACTTCCTGGAAGAAGTTCAATTGCATGGTCACCATTGCCTCGTTTAGGAGGTAGTTCACAAGGGATGTCATCAATAAAAACATCTTGAAACCCCTTGAGAAAATTGGATAACTCTAATTCTTTGTGATTGTTTATATTTTCTTTTGTTAAAGCATTAGGTTCATTTTGAGAATCTTTAACAAAAATCATGTACACGGAAATAGATCTCTTTATTGACTTGTTAAAAGCTTGCGTATGTACAATGGGTATGGTGTTACCCATTTCCTTAGCATCTTTGTACATATCTTTTTCCTTGAACCTAAAGTAGATTCTACTTTGAGGGAATTTAACATTGGAAGCCATGCAATCAAACCATGGTGCCCCTAGGATTACATCCTCGTGCTTGAGAGGAGAGATTAAGAAGTCCTCTTTGTCCACATAACTTTGGACATGGAGCCTCAATTTCTCAATTAAGGGAGTGACTGAAGCTTCTTGCCCCTTGAAAGCACCATCTATGGGTAGGATATCTCCCATCTCGTAAGCTTGTATGCCTAGCTTGGTGGCCAACTCTGTGGATATGAAATTGTGAGTAGAACCAGGGTCAAAGAGAATAAAAGCATCATGTTCTCTTACCTTTCCCCAAGCATGGCATAGAGGAGATCCTTTGTGGTGAGTTTCCTCCTCTTGGATTTCAACCAAGGTAGCTTTAGGAGGCTCATAGCGGTTGACAAGCGTGGTACGCATGCCCTTCCTCACCACACTTAAAACAACGGTTATCCTTGTGATAACGCTCAAGCTCTTCAGGAGAGAGTTTGTTTTTTCCTTTGTAAACTCCCTTCTCCTTAGCTTTGTTGGAATTGCCCTTAGGAGACTTTTGGACATTGTCCTTCCCCTTAGGCTGGCAATGGAACCCTTGTTTTCCGTGGGCTTAGAATTTCTTTTAGCCCCTGTTTGGAAATTGATTCGAGAAGCCACCATAGTATGGTGTATAACTGCCAATATGGTGTGTGGCCTTTGGGAGTTGACATACTCTGCCATTTCTTCAGTTAAGCCCGCACAAAATTGTTGCTTTTGCTCTCCAAAATACATCCTTTTGAAGACAGCGGCTTTGAGATGTAAGTCCCAACTTGTCTACATATTTGTGAATGGATTCGTAGGGAGAGAGCTTCAAGCTTCGCCATTCGGTGAGTACTTGGTCTTTGGCATCGGTGGCCAAAAACTGCTTCATAATGGAAGCTCTTAAAGCTTTCAATGTTTGTGGAGCTTCACCATTGGCCCGTAGGCTAGACCACCATTGCCTGGCGGAATTTTGAAAGTGCATAGCTACATGGCGTAGCTTAGAGGACCCCATGAAGCCCTCATCTCCAAACGCCGCATCAAATTGTTGGATAAAGACCAAGACTTTGTCCGTAGCACCAAAGGTGCCATCATAGGTAAGGAAAGAGATGCTCTTCCCTCCCTCTTTGAACTTCTTGAGCTTGGACGACCTCTTCCACGCGGCATAGGATTTCCTATGGCCTCTTCTTTTTTATGGTTCAAAAGTTGCACCATCACTTTCTTCAGAAGATGAAGAATTTGAGGAAAACGGAGAAGAGGGTGAAGAAGATGGAGAAGAGGGTGTCCTCGCCTTTTTCTTGCCTTAATCTTCTTTGTCTGCACCATCACTTTCATAAGAGGAAGAGGATGAAGAAGATGGAGAAGAGGGTGTCCTCTTTCTCGCCTTTTTCTTCTCTTGCTTTTTGTCATCCCTCTTTGAATTATGGTGTGGAGAAGTGTGCGATGGTCTTCTCCGTTTTGGAGGTGATGGAGAGTGTTTAGCCCGCCGTTTTCATGGAGCCATCTCCACCGAGGTGGCATGAGACTCACTTCTTTCTCGTTCCTTCGGTGGAGGCTCTTGAGTTCTCCTTTGAGAAGGAGATGCATCATCAAGAAGAAAAATTTTGAGCCCTTCGTATGGATCCTGTTCTTCTTCCCGATCGGAGAGAGGCCTCTTTCGGAAGTCTCACAAGGAGGCTGCCTAGGTACTCTCTCCTCATGGTGGGGAGCTTGGAGAATCCCATGAGCATGAAGCTGTCGTTGCACTTCACTTTGGAGAGATGGATTGCCCATGGCTTGTTGAAGCCTAGAAACAAGGTAGTTAATAAGCATAGGGACATCATTAGTAGCCTGCTCATTAGCAAAATCAAAGCTATCAACATTAATTTCACTCTCTTCACTGTTGTCATCCATTCTAACAACTTTTAGGTGTAATTTTTTTAGGTGTACTTTGGCACTTCAAGCCCTAGTTGCTACTCCTCTTTACCCCTTTAGAAAAGCACTCAAGCTACTGTACCCGTGGCTCGAATACCATTAATTGCAAGGAATAGAAGAGAGGGTCATTCAACACCAAAACAACACTGACTCCTGTCAAGCTTCTAATAGCCCAATAGTGGTTAAAGCCATACGCAAGCCCCATAGGACTCCACTATTAAGACCATAGCTCTTGACGGTGATGCCCTGTTATCTGCACGAAGGAAGGCGCACTGCAAGGCTGAAAAATCCCTATTCTACTTACTCAAATGAAATTAATAATACCAACCATTTATAGCTAGCTTGAGGACCTCCCTTCTTGAGCAAGAAAAGAGAAACCTTGTGCTCTGATACCAATGTAAGATTTAATGGCCTAGTAACTTGTGTGTAGTGGAAAATAGCATGAACATAGTGATCATTTCATTAGAATAGATTCGTAATGAGAATAATAAGAGTGCTTGGGTGGAGAGAGCAACAAAACGTATAACACCTAGTTAGATAGCATGCACAATACTTCAAAAGAGAGAGAAATTAAGCTATTGACAACAGTTGAGGACCGGATTTACATGGAGCCGGTCCCCCCTCCAAAAGGCTTTGTATTATGGTTTCTCCCATCAAGAGAGACATTTTACAATGCAATTCTTTGTGTTCCTTCAATACTAGCGAGTGCAATGAAGATGGAAACTTCAAGCACTAAGAAAAACACTTATAAAACACAACATCAATTCCCTCACGGTCTCAAACCCAAGACCTCACACACCTTCAAAGATGGTGAGAGCTAGCGGGGTATGAGAGTAGATTGAGAGGAAGAAGAAGCAGTCTTACAAGAAAGATGTACATCTCCTCACATAATCACTCATATTAGCATAGCATAGCTTAGTAATTAGCATGGTAGAGGATACGAGCATGCATTGAAACTTGACACTTGGTTGGATTTGCATCACAAAGCCAATAGTTATTGGTGTAGGCCTCCCTTCTCACAAGCTTGGAGTAGGTGATAAGCTACTCCATTAAAGCTTGAGAAGGAGAGAGAGAGAGTCTTCTTGCTTCACACATGAGTTAGTGTGAGTGTGTATGCAATAATGCCTTGTAAAATTCAGTCCCCCTCTCTCCCTTGGTCGACCCCACTTGCTATTTGCTCTTGCTAGCACCTCATTGACCTCTCCCAACTTAGCCAATGAAAGTTAAGTAGCATAAGTGATAGCTTTCTGACATGTGTCTCCCTTTTCCTTTTGTGAGAGCTTTAGGTAATTAATTAATGCAACTTAACTCTCATTGGACCCTTTTGTCTCCTTGCCAACAGGAATCAGGCAAGCCATTGGGTTGTTGAATGCTCATTGGACCTCTTGGGAGACTGTCCAATAGTCTTCTAGAGAGCTTAATTCTTATTGGTTCTTTTATTAAATATTTTTAAATTAATTAAACTAGATTTACTCTAGCCTAATTCTCATTGGTCCACCTCCATGGCCATCCAATAGGATTTGAGTACACCTTGTGGGCATCTGGGCTAGGGAGCTGACATGTGTCACTCATTCCCTTTGTGGAAAGGAGCTTGTGTGTGTGTGTGTGTGTGTGGATTTCTCTCTCATCCCCTACTTCCAGGGCTCGCCCCCACCTTTGTAGGATTAATGAAGACTTTTTTGGTACACACAAAAAGCATCCAATTTCCTAGTGATGACCTTTGGACACAACCTTTGAATTTTGAAACCTTAGCATTTTGGAAGTCTTAATGGGCTGAACCTTAGGGTCTCTAAAGACCATTGTTGCACATTGCTCTTTTGTAGATGGCCCCCCCTTTGGATCCCTATTTTCCCTCCTTTGGATCCCTACTGTGGCCGGTCTGCTAGCTTAACCAATATTCTAGCTTTTTCTCCCCAGGCACTTCCCCATATTAAATGATCAGTTTAACATGAGAAAATCAGTTATAAGAATTAGATATTAGTTATTATGACAAGATGCTTTGGCTGGAAAGCGCATCGAGCTTGTCAAGGTCCACACTGACGACAACCGCGCATATGTTCTCACGAAAAGCCTAGCCTCGGAGCAATTTACACATTGCATAGAACTTATGGGTGTAGTATGAAACCTAGGCGATGCTTCATCAACTAGTATAGACTAACTATACTGATGCCACTATTGACCACCATGACCTTCAAGTGGGAGGTTGTTGGGGTGTAGGCCAGATGGCCGTGGAAAACCTCCCTTTACTTACCTTTTTTCCCTTTAATCAATATAGGGAGAGAAAGTGAGAGAGTTGACTTCACTCTCTCACTTTCCTCTCCACTAACCCAACTCCCTGTGTTGTGCAGTTACTGCTTCATCCCCTTCCCCCTTCTCCTCCCCTCTCTTGCACACTCTACACACACGCACAATCCGCCACCCATCATTGATTTCCACAAGTGTACTGGCTATTGTTTGCACCAAATTCTGTTCGTTTTCATTGGGGAGGAAAGAGAGGCTTGCTGGGAGACCTTGGTCTTCAAAGTCGATTTAAAAATTGACTTTATATTCCTTTCCACTAGGATCCTTCATGCCCGCATAGATAGCAAGCACTATGAGCGACTCATCTTCTCTAAGTCCTAATGTTTTGGCAATGTCGTCAAGGAACAGAAAGTGACGATTATCCACCACCACTGCATGCAAAGTGAGAATTTGGAGGTCTAGAACTTGTTCAAGCTAGATCTAAGAAAGTATATATAATGAGTCTTCAAACTAGTAAACCAAGGGAAGAGAGAGGCAGGGTCCATCACTTGTCCAAGCTCATCTCTAGACAACATAGAGAGATGCTAAGTCTACTAATTGTCTAATATAGGCATGGAGAAATGATAGAAGGTTAATCCACTTGTCCAACCTATCATCTCTAGTAAAATGGGAGGTTTGGCCTTAAGATTTACCATGTAACCATCCTATACTTCATTGTATTATGAAGAGTAGAAAAGCAAAGCTCCACCACTTGTCTAAGGTAGTTCCAAAATCAACATGGAGAGAAGCAAGCTTCACCATTTGTCCAAGCTAGGTTCCATTTAAACATGGAAAACCTCATATATGTTGTACATGGAAGCTTTTTTCCAAGGTCCACAACTTGTCCAAGCTAGGATCCATTAAAACATGGCTAGAAACAAGGCTCCACCACTCGTCCAATCTTTAGAGATGCAAAGTGTACCGGTTGTCTAAACTAGGCATGGGAAAATAATAGAAGGTCCACCACTTATCCAATATATTATCTCTAATAGCATGGGAGGTTTGGTCTCAAGATTTAGGAATTGGCTGACCTATATTTCATTGTTTTATGATGAATTTGGTTTTAAGGTCAACTACTTATCCAAGCTATAAGTTTATATCTTGAATGGTATTCCTTCGCATCACTTAGAAAACCAATGATATGTTGTACATGGGGGGGTTTGTTACAAGGTCCACCACTTGTCCAAGCTAGTTTCATTGAAACATGGATGAAGGAAAGCTCCACCATTTGTTAAAGCTAGACTCCATTGAAATCTAGAAAATCCATGCTATGTTGTACATGGGGTTTCTGTTTTAAGGTCCAACGCTTGTCCAAGCTAAGCTCCATTGAAACATGGAGAGGAGAAACACTTCACCACTTGTCCAAGCTAGGAAACATTGATAGTAGTTGGTTTAGTTTGAAGATCCACCACGTGCCTAAGCTAACTCTATTGAAACATAGAGAGAAGCAAAGGTCCACCAATTGTCCAAGCTAGGCTCCATTGAAACATGGACAGAAGCAAGCTCCACCATTTCTCCAAGATAGGCTCCATTGAAACATGGAGAGAATCAAAGGTCCACCATTTCTCCAAGCTAGGCTCCAGTTGTCCAACCTATAAGGTTATATCTTAAATGGTAATCTTTCTAATCACTTGAAATACCCATGATATGTTTTACATGGGGGTTTTGTTCCAAGGTCCACCACTTGTCCAAGCTAACTCTATTGAAACATAGAGAGAAGCAAAGGTCCACCACTGTCCAAGCTAGTGTCCATTGAAACAAGGAGAGAAGCAAGCTCCATCATTTCTCCAAGATAGGCTAGCTTGGATAAGTGCTCCTTGAAACCAACCTTCCTATGAGGCAATATATAGAGCATATGCTACATATTTTATGTACGCCCCATGCATCAAATTAAGAAGTGCTAGATTAGAAGTGGACCTTGCTTGAATGTCACATGCATTAAAGTAAGGAAACATAGCCAAGTGGATTGTATTCCTCAATGGATCCTTGCTTTCACAAGTTGTGAACCTTGAGTCACTTTTACATTAACTTGGACAAGTGGTGGACCTAGAAACCAAGCTCTCCATGTTGAGATAAGTTGTAGGTAGGACAGTAGAACATACACAACGATAATGGATGCAATATAGTAATCGCCTAATACTTTGGTTGACCTTTTTCTTTGATTTTCCTTATCCATGCCCTCAAGAACAAGTAAGATCAGAACCATGTCCCAAGAAATGAATTGGGTGCCTATACACCCCACGCCCAAATCTATGAGATCATCTTCATCTTCTGTCCTATAGTCCCGTTCCGCGAGGCCTTTAATAAACCTCAACAAGCGAAAGTGAAAGTTTTTGTCGGTCACATAGAGATGCTTGAGCAAATCCACTGGCAACCACGCCGTGTCGGATCCCTCAAAGATTATGCCATATTCTTCCATGTGCTGCGCCATGTAGTCAAGAAAGCTTTCGAATGCCTCTGCATGAAGGTTAGTAGTGGCCTGCATGTCAATTGTCCCCTCGAACACACTGAGTAGTTCATGTGCTCTATCTGCAAGTCCTACCTTTTCTAATTGTGTGAGAAGTGCATCAGTAGATATTGCCATGGGTTTGTTGGCGAAGAAGATGCAAAGAGAGCGTAGAGCTACAGTTTTGTGAATGTGAGAACTGAAGTTTGAAACCTAGAAAGTCACTTATATAGCCAAAGTCACTTTTTAAAAAGCACTTAAAATTAACGTCAAAATAACTTAAAACTATAATTTTAAATAAAATGGCACGACAAAGCATTGAAAGACACCAACATTGAAAACATTTATGCTCCACACCAAAGAAATTGCACGTTTCAATCGAGAACTTGAACAAGTTGAGAATAAACAAGCATGTGAAGAAACGAAATTCAAAACACCGTATGTATTAATGGGAGAAAAATCCTTGTCAATTACAAGCTTTTACAAAAATACATCGTGGAAACGGAACGTTCTCACATAGAAAGCTCTTCTCTTTTCTGGAGCGAACAAGCTTGGGCAAGGTATATTTGAGATTAAGAAGGTGACTGAGGTGCCAGTCATTATTCACTGTAATGTGGTGCACTGCATCATCGTGGAGGCGCATTTGCAAGTCAACTGATTCTCTAGCAGCAACATCAGAGTCTAGTACTGCCTCCCACTCTCCCATCATTAGCTTCCATCTTCTATAGGGAAAGACCATCGACAAGCTTTGCTTCGCAATATGGTATGTGAACACCACATTGTCAGCAACTACAGAGCACTTGATTCTATCTCCCTGGTGGTTGACCATCTTAGTTTCCCATCTAGCTGCAAGGAATCCATTGGTCGCACTTCCCCCTTTGCAAGTCCACATTGTTGGCGTCCTGTGAACACTCTGAAGGCGAAATATCAACACAAACACATGAAGAGACATAAACCATGTTATCGTGGCTTTGTGGGAACCATAGGTGCACTTCATTGCTACTTGCATATCCACCTCGATTCTCCTTTTGGTTGCTGCGATCACGGCACAGTCTGGCTTAGGCCATTCCAAACTCTCCAAGGTTGGCGAGTGAACCGGAGAAAGATTACCATACCTCACTTAGGTGTGACATAAGTATGATTATAAATAAAAATTTCACTTGAGGCAAGCTCAGAGGATGGACAACCAACATAGAGCAACTTGCCAAGCTCAGTGTGGATGGCCTCAAAAGTTCCTGTGAAGGACTCTATTGGCTCCCACTCTACAAAATCGGATGAAAAAACCTCTACAAACATGAACAAGCAATGGAAATCTTATAGTCATCAAAAGCACACACAAGGAAAAAATACTAAATAGACGATTGAAAAACTTGAAAGACGACTAAAAGTACAATTTGCAGGAAACCTCGATGGAGCCACTGCTGTCTCTAGCTTCAGCTGTGAAGCAACATACACATGTTGCACCTTCGCAAGACTCTTGCCGTCTTGTGTTTGCTTGAACTCCATGATTCTTCCCTTCCAATGGTGTGCTCGAGAAGCCATGTGTCTCCTTGAGACCTTATGTGCACCTCTTGAGCTGGGTTGCATTGTCACCCACATCATTCGTTTGAACTCCATCGTCACCCAATATCCATTGTCGTCTTGTACATTGCTGCATGAAATGGAGTCAATGACACTCCTAGGTCGTCGAGTACCTGATGATGCCATGGGGAATAGTGGCACAACCTGCAGACAAACACTTATGATTAGACATTGCACATCCATGTTCTCAGCTGTATAAAGAACAAGATTCTTGATGGTACACAAAGGTGAAGGATGCCACTTACTGCTATACTGCTCCACCTGCTTGTGCTTGATGGGGAAGATATTGTTGCAAAGCTTGAGAGGGAAGTAGATCCTATCTAGAGAGCTTAATGGAGAAGGAGCAGAAAAAGTCTTGAGGAAATAAAGAGGGATGATCTAGCAGAAGGATATGCTGCAGATCTTCAGCTTTAACTAGAGGTGTTTAGTGAGGCCCATGGAGAAATGGAGAACTTCAGCTTGAGGAGAATGCAGCCCTCAAGAATGCAATAAGCCTGAGGAGGGAAAGGAGGTTCAAACTTCTATTGCAGAGCTTTTAAGAGGGAAAACTAAAAGGAAGGAAAGAGAAGCAACTTGACAGGTGAAGTGAAGAGAAGTGAGAGATGGTACAGTAGAGAGAGAGAGAGGGAGGGAATGATCAACACGTTTTTGGAGGGATCCCCTTTTAGGAGAGAGGGGGGAAGAAACTGACAGCCACTAGAGAGAGAAAGAATTGGTTTTTACTCAACTATTTAGAGAAAAGTTTAGTTTTCTGAATTTATAAGAGATTTTTTCTTTATATTTTATAAAAGAGTACAAGTTTGATCACTTACTTTTAAGCCCTGCCATACCCACTATTTTAGTCCACATGGCATCCACCCATTTGCCCCTTCCATAATCTTCTTTTTAATCCCATGGAAAATAAAAAGGCCCCTTTAGACCCCATTCCCTTCCTAATGAACAAGGACTTAAAGATGAAGTCCCATTCTATTTTGTCATAGGCCTTGTCAAAGTCAATTTTGAAGAAACAATCAAACAAAAGGGTTGTTCTGACTCCTCTCCATATTCCATATTCAAAGGCTTCCCTTAGTGTAATTATAGCATCCAAGATGAATCTATCCTTGATAAAGCCCTTCTGCTTTGGGAGAATGATACTATGCATGATGGGACTTAGTCTTCTAGCTAGGGTCAGGACAAAGATTTTATAAGCTGAAGTCAGACAAGTGATTGGTCTCTAGTTTCCTAAGTCCTCTGCCCCCCCTCTTTTATGAATGAGCTCCAATCTGCAAGGCCTCTGCCCAGACCAACATCAAATAACTCACTATAAAATCCTTACAATGCTGGTAGAACTTAGTTGGTACACCATCAAGGCCAAGAGACTTACCTTTCTTCATAGCTTCAATAGTGTCTTTCAGCTCCCCTTCTGTGAGGGGCTGGTTGACATGGCATGCTGGTTGCCAACAAGTTCGCAACTGCGCATTTCTTTTGCTCTGTTCACGTGCCAATGTATTCTCTACAACGCAGGTAAGAGAGAGGAGAGAGAAAGGCCTTAACTTGCTAAAAAAATGCATCATTTTCTTCAGTATAAATCGATGCTGAATGGAGACCCACCTTGTCGTATCTACCGCTGCCTTCTTGCTTCATCCCTTGGGGGTGGAGCAGAAGTGCAACTGGTTTGCAAGCAAGAACTCACTTCCTCCAAGAAACTTGCTCACAGGAACAGGAATATGTTGGCAACTCGGCTACCACGTGGACTAGCTCTAAGTGTGCCCTATACCTGGATTTTTTTTTTGGGAAAATTACCAAAATACCTCTCTAATTTGTCGAATTTCCGAAATACCTTTCAAACTTCAAAAATTCCCAAAATACCCTTGTATCTATTTTGGTTGGATTTTTCAAGGTTTCCTAATCTTTATTTCTTTTTTACATTTGAGATCCATTTCAACGCTTAGCATGTAATTTGTCACAAATTACATCGCCAAAAAAGGCGACTATGTCTGAAGCAATTCATCTCCAAAGCCTACATAACCAATTCAAATTCTAGTTTTAGCATCTTGTACCATACACAATTAGTCTTCTTATGAAAAGCTACATAATCTTTTATTTTTGGAAAAATTTACTCTCACAACCAAGGATATTTTGGGGATTTTGGAAAATTTGAAGGACATTTTGGGAATTTATGACAAAATTTTTGAAATTTGAAGTAATTTTCCCAAAAGTTTTTGGTGAGCCCTGCGTATGGTCTGAAAGCGAGAAAATGGGTGGCAGCTTCTGGAAAAGTTAAAAGAGAGAGCAATGTGTTATCCATATTGAGCGGGGGTGGGCTCGACTCCGGGCTGTGTTTTGCATGGCCGCTCCTCTCTTCAATCCGCATTCCGCAGCTGCAGGCACACATCTCTCTCTCTCTCTCTCTCTCTGTGTTTATATATATATATATATATATATATATATATATGTGACATTGTGACCGCGTCTCTCTCTCTCTCTCTCTCTCTCTCTCTTTTCTGAGCTCTCGACTTTCCGAATAGCAGAAGTTAGAACGTGTGTTGCTCTGAGCCTCAGAGCGTCCCCCGGCAAAAATTGCTCGCATACTATTAATCGGACGTAGGTATTGATTCTGCTTGCCTACATATAATATGTGATCTGAATGCTTTCATAGTGATCTATGGGTCTGCGCTCTTGCTGCAGGCTGCGCTCCTGCAAGGTCACCTCTCTCTCTCTCTCTCTCTCTCACACACACACACACACGCACACTCACGGTGACACCGCATCTATCTTCTCTCACTAGCTGAGGAGGGAGATTCTCTCTCTCTGTTTCACACGTTACATCCACAGATTCTCTCTCTCTCTCTCTCTCTCTCTCTCTCTCCACATCCACATCGACACGCACACTGCACACACTACACACGCAAACAAGGAGCCTCGAGCAGGCCGGGTACGCTTTCACAGCACGAGTTTCAATCATAATTTTTTGCTTTTCTGTGAACTGTGTACGTGATTTCGCCCCTTGACATACCCTTGTGCCGTCTCCCACCAATAAAGCTTCTGCATAGACTGGCATATACTCGTCATTTGTTCACTGCAATGAGCTGTGCATTAGGCAACGTTGCTTGTTTCCTAACTGACAAGCATGCAAGCGCCCACGGAAGGGAGTAGGCCACATCTTTTCAGGATCAAAACCACAGCAATCCCAAATTCCAATTAGTTACCTGTGTGCATACACAACCCTCACACACTCATACTAAGCTTGTACATACCTGCTCAAGCTTGCCTGATCACTATGTTGGAGGATGACGAGCCTGGCGAGCTCCCCCTTATGCGTAACCTTCATGCTCTGAAACAGCCAAAGGAATCGCCCTCATTGAAAGCTCGGTCGCGAAAGTCGCCCGCTGTTAAGGGCATCTCCTCCATCGCTCATGAACCCAATTTTGCAAGCCTCGACCATGCTTTCGATCACGATTGGGATGCTGTGCAAGATCATGACATGGTACTTCAAAATGGTGAAGGTACTGGTGTTAGAAGAGATGGCTCAGCCCACAGAAGCGATGCTCGCAGAAAGCATGCGCAGTCGAGAACTCCATCACGCACTTCTCCTCATATGAATAGCTGGGATGCAAGAATGCAGTCTCCTTATGAGAATGATCTGGACTCCAGAATGAGCTGGGACTTAGGGGCGGAAGTCCCTGCAAGCATAGACACAAACACAGAGGAATGGCGTATCGGGCGCAACTCAAGGGCTCATGGTGGTATCTTTGATGACATACACAGAGATGCCCGCTCCATCTCACACGATAGAACAACAGAGTGGGTAAGCTCTTCGGCGACTGAGGACTTTGGGTCAAACTATCATGTGGGTTTTTTCACACAGCATCAAGATGAAGATGGTAGATTCAAAGCATTGCAGAAGACATCAAAGCTTGAGCAAGGGCATAAGCAGTGGAGACAGAGAGACCAAATTTTGTCTCCTTTGATTCTAAATCCTAATATTGATGCGCAGAAGCCTATGCACTCGAATTCCCCCTTCACTCTGGAGGATCCTATAGATGCAGATGAGCAAGTTGCTGAACATGATTGGGACTATGTAATGGCACAGCAGAGGGAAGCACGACCTCGAGCGCCTCTATTGCAACATGAGACACGCCGTTCCCACAGAAAGCATACAGTTGGCAAGGCTGATGTATTGAGGTCACCACAAATGGCCTATGCTAGCAATATGAGCAAGCAGCTATACTCAGACTATTCCAGGGCGGTGCCATCTGTGTCTGAGTTCTTCGAGTATGAAGTTCAGGCCATGGAGCTGCCTGGGAAGAAGGAAAGTGGAAAAGCTTCGCAGAAGAAGCCTTCCAAGCAAGGCAAGGGGCTGGCTAGCAGTAAGGAGGAACGCAGAGGTTCTTCCGTGGGGACAAGGAGGAGATCCAGCATGAATTCAGGGCATCAATCGGAGCAAGTTTTATCAATATTGAATCATCCTGCAGCGAGACCAGTAGCAGAGCCGCTACCTTTCCTAACAGAATTGGAGGATTACAATGGCAGTGAGGAATGTACTGCCGCCTCCATAGCAGGTGAGCTCGAGAGGCTGGCCATGAGTGAGTTGCATGGAGAGTTGGAATTGGTGGCATGCAACAACAGTGCTGCGCCGGACAGGAACAACACAGGGCGGATTGTGAAAATGGCCGATGCAGAGCTCCTCCAACTCTCAGTGCAACAAGACTGCAAAGAGCTTGCCCTTTGTGATTACAAACCTAGAAATTTGAGCCAAAAGTACAGGCCCAAAGTGTTTGAAGATGTGGTTGGCCAGCACATTGTAGCACAAGCTCTTTCTAATGCAATTCTGAAATCCAGAATTGCTCCTGTTTACCTCTTTCAAGGATCCCGCGGTACAGGTAAGACGACTTCTGCAAGGATCTTTGCATCGGCTCTTATTTGCTTGTCAGCAGAGGGGCAACGGCCATGTGGCGCTTGCAGAGAGTGTGTGAGTGTAGCAACAGGAAAATGCTCAGAGGTGAGAGAAGTGGATGCAGCTAGTAACAATGGGGTGGAGAGAGTGAAGGTCCTACTAGAGGAAACCATTTCTGCGCCTCCCTTGTCGCGCTACAAGGTCTTCATTATTGATGAATGTCATGTGCTGACAACAGAAACATGGAACTGTCTTTTGAAAATTTTGGAAGAGCCCCCCACTAATGTGGTCTTCATTCTTATCACAACCGATGTGGACCAGCTGCCTCGGACAGTAGTTTCAAGGTGTCAAAAGTTTCCTTTTCCTAAGATCAAAGATACTGAGATAGTGAAGAGGTTACAAAAGCTGGCTAGCTTGGAGGACTTAGCAATAGATGTAGAAACCTTGCAGTTGATTGCATCACGGTCCGAGGGCTCCCTCCGTGATGCTGAGACCATTCTGGACCAAGTTAGCCTCCTGGGTCAGCAAATTAATTCTTCAACTGTTTATCAACTGGTACACATTTCTTATACCAGCCGTTAGGTACGGTTTAAGTGATTGTTGTTAGGATCTATCTGAGGAGGATTAATTAGGGTACATGTTAAGTAGTCACTTAATAAGCAATAAAAAGTCTACAAGAGAATAATGACAGTAGAGATGCTTAATCATCAGAAAGTTGCATGATGATGAGATAACAACATAGAGAGAGTAGTCTCTCTTTTATAGGTGCTCATAGGAGGTGGTTTGAGGAGATATTTTTAGCCATATCTTTGCCAAGCCGAAGGAGGTGCCTACCTAAGGAGGTTCACAGGAAGTTTCTGATGGATCATATCAATCTTATATCTTATGTTTAGGAGAAAGTGCCCATAACCAAAGGCCTTACAATATGTCTTTCTTTCATGGGAAATTACCAAGCACTTTTGTATGTCATTGAAAATGAATGTTATGTATTTAGGGATGCAGCCTTTGTGGGTCTTTTTGCATTAGGGTACCTTTGTGACTGTTAAGTCAATGTGTTTCAATTGACAGCCTGGGTCTTTTATACTACAATGGCATGTTCAAGTTTTCCTCAAATTAACATGTAAAGATGGTGCAAGTTGCCCATGTTCTCTGGCCTGCAAATTGTGATACTTCATTCATGGGTGGCAAGCAACAGGGATGCACAGTAATGTGGTGGTGTCGAACATGGTTTTCAGGTGGGATCAGTATCTGATGAGAGACTGCTTGGCTTGCTGAATTCTGCTCTCATGGCTGACACCATCAGCACAGTACGGAGGGCGAGAGAGTTGGTGGACTCTGGTGTGGAGCCATTATCGTTGATGTCTCGACTTGCCACCCTAATTACAGACATCCTAGCAGGCACTTTTAATTTTTCGGATAAACTAAGAAAGGGCTTTTTCCGAAAACAATCTTGTGAGTGATGCTCTCCTTCGCCTTATCAAGTATTATTCAGGAGTTTTAGAGTAACAGTGTTGATTGAAAGACAAAGGCTGTTGCCTGGTTAAAATGTGAAGATCATATATGTCGTACTGCGCTACATGAGTAACAACATTCGCGCTTTGATGTCAGCCCTTTTGCAGAAAATTGTGCTTCAGTGATGTTCATTTTCTGTGTGCATTGAACCCAGCACTCCTTAAAAGCTCCTATATCATGTGCATTCAAAAGATTATTAATAAGACACTGATATACATGTTATATTTACACTGTGGGCCTAATAAAAAAACCCAGCCCCCTCTTAACGTATACATAAAACTACATTTTGGACTATCATTTACTTATGTGCTCCTTGAATGCTTTAATTCAAACATCTTAACTCTTTGTCTATAATAGTTCAACATACTGTGAATGAGTCATTGATGTTGAGCTTTGCAATGCATGCAACAGTATCTGAGATGAAGCTGGAGCGATTGCGTGTAGCGATGAAGACTTTATCAGAAGCTGAGAAGCAGCTTAGGACTTCCAATGACAGAACCACCTGGTTGATTGCAGCTCTTTTACAACTTGGTCCAGAGCGCTCGCTGATGTTCCCTGCATCATATGCTGGTTCAAGCATATCACAGAGCCCTATTGCACTCGATGAGAATGAAGCTGTAGATTTTGAGCATCCATCTTCTGACAGGCAAACATGGCCAGATGGTGACGTCACTCTCTCTCAAATTTTGAACTCTGAGCCTGTGCCCACAGATAACAGGAACAGAGTCGATTATGGTGTGTATGTAAATGAGAGACCGAAATATTGGCCGATGGAGTCTGTCTCGCAAGATATGTCTCTATCATTGGCAACTCATGGTGAGACATCATCAAAGCCATTGCAAGCCACAGACAAATCACCCTTTCGGACAGAATTGCTTGACGAAGAACTCAACTCAAGAATTGAGCAGAGATTAAGCCCATCAAAGCTCAATGATATTTGGAGTAAAGTTGTAGAGAGATGTCAATCAAACCAACTGAGGCAGTTACTCTATGCAAGTGTGCGCCTGATTTCAATCTCAATCTCAGAAGGTAATCCTCAAAATTGTCTTTGCTACCGTGTGAAGCATGTGCCGCCTGTTAATAGCAAGTGACTTACATGAGTGCCAACAAGATATGATTGACTTTTGCTAGGCAGCATCTAGTGCTGAAACCCTTCTTTAACTTTAATCTTGTGTGCTTCGTAGTGGATGCTGTTGTACACCTGGAAGTTTGCAACCCTGACGATAATGCAAGCTGTGAGCGATCGCAGAAAAGGATTGCGACTCTCTTTGAGATGGCCCTTGGTTTCCCTGTGGAGATAAAGATGGGTCTTGCTTCTCTTCCTGCTGAGGCAGAGTCTCCAAAAACACCCGAAGACAAACACCATGCTGCTTCAGGAAGCAATGTGCAATCTCACTCATACAATGTAGACTCGAAGGGGTACAAGCGAGCGAACCAAGGCCATGCTATAAAGTCCCAAGTCTCAAAGGGCTCCAATGCAACAGAGAGCTTTCCTGGAATTCTGCATGGAGCAGTGTCTAAATTAAATGATGTACAACCTGACTCTTCCATGGCAACGTGGCGACACATGCCATTTGCTGAGGGTGAGAGGTTTTCTGCACTGCAAGATGGAATGGGTAAATTGGCATCTGATGAATCTCAAGAGAGAAGACTGTATGCTTTATCTCAAGCAAGCGTTTCAGGAGTGAGTTTGTCACGTGGAGGACGGTGTACTGGACGCCACGTATCCCGCAATGATGTGCGCGGGGATGAAGATTGCAATGACATTGATGTAAAAGAGGGATCAGATGTGGAGGAGAGGGAGCTGGATGAAATTGAGTTGCTTTCCCCGGAGTTCAACGACCTAGAGGATGAACCACATGAGAAAAACTGGTATGTATGGAAGTACTTGTCTCCCTTGTGAATTGTGTGAATTGCATGATGTGGTCTGACATCTTGTCATTTGGTGTACATGGTAGAATTGCTTTTCTTGGTTTACATGCTAGAACTTATTTGTGGAGATGCTTTCTTGTAGGAGGGCAAGGCACAGTACATACGAGGGGCCTGTGGTAATGCAATCACACAATGTTGATGGACGTCGCAGCAGTGACGTGGACTCGGCGCAAAGGAGGAAAGGAAGTCATTTGAACATGGTTCGACGGATGTCCATGAGAAGTCGAATCAGATCCTTGCCCAGCAGCGACCCTAATTCACCTGACAGAGCAGGACCTACTGATCTGTCTGCAGAAAATGGTCATGAGAAATGCAAAGATGGGCAGCAACTTGCAGAGGATTTGGAGCTTGCAGCTGGAGATACCGGAGAAACTTCCTCCACCACCCAGAAAAAGGGTAAATTGAAAGGAAGTTTTGCTAGGTTTTTCCAAGGAAAACTCTCCAAGCAAGGTTCTGATCAGTGAGAGCAGAAGGCTAAGATTTCCTTTAGTTCATTGTTCTACTTGTGAAGATTAGTTTTGGTATTTCATTCATTCATTTTTATAGCAATGGTGGGCATTCTATCTGATGGATTCAAATGTATATATGGTGTGGTGCTGCACACCTACATGGGTCAAAGTGAGATGGAGTCCACAAGGGTGCTTCTCCTAATCAGAGATATACTCATTCCTAGTTACTGTTATTGGACCTAATGTTCTGTTAAAGGAGTATTAGAGGGGCTGAGAGAGGTCCTTTTCATGCCAGTTTGTCTGCTATTCTACCACCACATCCTACTTCTGCTACATCTGATCTACTCCCCTACCGGTACCTGCCTCCTCATTATCACTTCTTCGGCGACATCAAATATCAGTGATGGGTGTCCCTCTCTCCATTTGGCTGTCACAGGCCCTCTGGTACGTGAATGCGGATAATAATGATGCCATGTGGTCGACGTTGGACGGCCCTTGTCACTTGAGTCTTGTACATGACGGGCTTTTTGTCGTGCATATATAGGATATACATAGACGCGGCACGCCAGCTCTGGAAGGACTCCTATAAGAAAGCTTCACAGAGATTAGAGGTACTCTTCGAACAAGTTGAGATGACTAGTTCGGGCATGCGGCTAGCTGTGGCTCTCTCTCTCTCTCTCCCCCCCAACAGGCGGGAATCATTATTGTTATATTATATCGTATTTATCTATCTATATTTATACTTACTATTTTACTATTATAAAATATACTTATACTTACTATTTTACTATTATAAAAGGGAGAGGGATTTCGGCTCCTTTCTCGGACACGTGACGGCTTTTGCTTCATCTGTCCAGATCCGGTAGTGTGCCTTGCAACCCAGCTCTCCAACGCGCGGAGAGAGAGAGAAAAGGAGAGCACGAACAATGAGAGAGGCGATCGAAAGTTGTCGGCTATATTAGTATAGACTAAACGAGGATGAATCATGAGCGCTCCCTCGGGAACACTATCTACCAGAGGGTCTTAATGCCAGGAAAGACGGTGGGGCCAAGGAACGGCCTTGAAAACATCATCGCGTGGGTAGGGGACTGAGATTTCAACCCACCACCTCACGGATGTACTCTTGATGATATTTGACGTTTGCGCATACCTTTGATTTTGTGCCCCCACTTTCGTGTCTTTGATCCCACCGCCCTAACTTCATTTAAGACCCCGTGTTCGATATAGCTGAGCCCCCTCCCGGCTCCGCCTCGAGACTAATGGGCATTGAGTCTCTAATGGAGTCCCCGTGATGGGATCCATGGAGGAGAGGTCTTGGCATAAAAGTAGATGCATGTTGTCGCAGGAGCTGCGAAAAGCAAATATGGGAAATTTTGTAAACACGGATATTTAGAGAGTTAACTAAGGCAAGCATAAGTAAAAGGAAACTCGTATGCATTTCAATGAAATGCACACGCGTGTGTCTGAGTAAGGCATTGGGTTGCCACAACACTTGCTCGGGTTTGAATGTCGGGGCGACTTGCCATGCATAATTTTTGGATGCCCTCCGAGCTCCTTGAGATCCATGCTCTCACTTCTCCTCTGTGGATCCTATGATGGGGTCTTCATTAAAGACCCCATGCCACATAGAGTCGAGCCCCCCCCCCCCCCCCCCCCCCCTCTTCAGAGGATGGTTTACACGTATGCGTATGGACTACATGTTGATGAATTGTTATTTTTTGGGTGAGGCCTCACCGATTGCCACCTCCCTCCCCCGCATCCAGAGGATGGGTGATGTGCAATTGTAAAGACTACATTTCGATGAATTGTTATTTTTTGGGCCATTGAAAGAAGAAGTAGGGCAATCAGTGTATGTGTGCTTTGGAGGTATTGACAGTGGTATGGATAAGCTAGAGAGATTGTTACATAGCACATGGCGAACACTGTTTGCAAATGTATAGTATGTAAATGTAGGTGCATCGAATCACATGACTAGCCATGGTGAGTAGAGTCGAGACTTGCAAACCTTGAATAATTATGGTTATGTTGAAATTGAGGATGATACAACACATTTAAATGCCTATACATAATGTTTCATTGTCATTGATAAATGACAGTAAAGTATTTGGTTGCTGTACTTGATGTGCCCAACATCACAAACAACTTGGTGGTTGTTGGGAAAATGGTTGAGCAGGGTTTATAGGTCAGGTGCAATTCTCATGGCGTTTAATATGTAGAGGAATTCCTTAGTCAAAAACTTGTGCCAAGTTTACCATTGCATGAGGGTTGTGAGGATTGTCAGTTTTGAACACATGCAAATGCATTATGATGAATGGGGTCTTGTGAAGATTGCGTCTATGGGTGGATGCAAGTTTTTTGTTACTTTTGTTGACGACCATACAAGGAAAGTATAGGTGTAATTCATGAAGGAGAAGAGTGAGGTGTTTACTCACTTTCAGAATTTCAACGCTACGGCTAAAGGGAAATATGTATAATGGTTGAGGTTAGATGAAGGGGGAGAGTACTTTTCTAATACGTTTAGCAGTGTCGTGAGAAAGCATGAAATACAAAATCAGTTTTCACGTATGTAAACTCCACAAAAAAATTTGGTGTTGTTGAGTGGAAGAACATGCACATTGCAAAAGTTGCAAGGACAATGAAAAATGAGAAAAGCATGCCTCATTGTTATTGGGATGAGGCAGTTTCTATGGCTGTCTACATTATGAACAAGACTCTTATTGTTTCTATACAGAATATGACACACAACGAAAAGTTTATTGGTAGAAAGCTTGATTTGGTGGGGCACCTTAAAGTGTTCAAATGAATTGCTTATATGCAAGTGATGGATGAACTGCGAGTGTGTTTATTGGGTATTCCCTTGATCAGTAAGGGTATAAGTGTTACAACCCGGTCACATGCCAAGTCAAGGTCAGCAAGGATGCTTTTTTTGATGAGTTGAGAGGCAATATGATGATGTACATGATGATTTTGGGATTGATATACTGAAAAATGTAGCTACAAAAATGTAGGTGTGCAATCACTTCGGGGGATGAACCTCAAAATACATAAGTGTAGTCCGTTAGTTCATTTGGAGGGGTTTTTTATGTTTCAAAGTTATAAAATTACATGTACAAGAGGGGTTAAAACATGAACTTTTTTACAAAAAGTTATAGGTTTATGAATGAAAAGGGCTCTTTTAATTCATGATAAAGTGTGTGTATAGAGCGGTTTTGTAAATACTTCTTTAATGCATGTGCTATAGGTATTTTGAAAGGTGAACCCCCATGGTATTCACGTGTTTTGAGTGGACTACAAGGGTGATCAAGTTCAAGTAATGTTGAAAACCCATGGAGTGGCAGATTACATGAAAGTGTAAGTCTTGCAAATTCATCAAATGGATCAAGGAAAGGGAAAGAGAAGCTTGATGATGTACCAAGGATGCCAAGTTTGAGTGTAGGTCATGATGATGATGATTCAAATGGCTCGAAGCAAATTCTTGATGAGGAATTTGGTAGACCATATGTGAAGGCTTTGGGTGAAAATAGGGCACCTAGTGATGATCTTGGGCCACATAGATCCGGGGGAGTGGAGAATCTCATGCATATATTTTGGCATGAAGGATTTGGGAGAGCCGCACTATTGCTTCGGTATTGAAATCATATACCTGATAGAGGGTATATGGCTGTCATAGAAAAAATATGCATTGGATATGCTCTCAAAGCATGGCATGATTGATTGTAAGCCTAATTCTATGCCTTGGATCAAAATGTGAAGGTGCATCCTATGTAAGTAATGTATTTGAGAATTCTACCATGTACAAAAAGATTGTAGGTAGCCTCATCTACATGAAAATCTCATGTTTTCAAATTTGAGTCTACAAGGTTGGGCTTGAGAATCAGTTTATGTAGCTTCCTAAGAGCCATGTTCAATCACAAGATGATGAAAAAGTCGCAAAGAATTTTTGGTAGAGTTCTAGCAGTAATTGGGGCAACACATTGCTCACATTTCCAAATTGCTCTAAACTCCTCTCGTCCCATAGAGGCATACATTACTATATTCTCATTCCATCCTCTCATACAAGTGCTTTGACGCCACTACAAATCTCATGGAACTTTGCTAGTCCAAGGGACAACTTCAAGCTCTCCTAAAGGCTATCTTGGTGCGCCTAAACTGAGCTATCACTTCTCATAGCACTTAAAGGTGGAAAAAGGATGCATACGAGAGAGAGAGAGAGAGAGAGAGAGAGAGAGAGAGAGAGAGAGAGACTCTATGTGTGTGGAGCTATTGTAGCAAGAGTTAATGCAGCTTCCTTATCTAATTGTGTATTGTTATAAGAATAACAAAGAGTTAGTAAAGTGATGAGTTGGACAACCATACATGACTGGCCAAGCACTGTGGCCCTTCAACCCCAACACTTGAACAGGGTGGGGAAGCATCATTGGTTTTTGCCTATAAGTTGACTCCTAACAATGACTCAATGGTTATCCTTCTTTGAGCTAGTGTGATAGTATTATGTGCCCAAGTCTAGGTTGCTATATTTTTCTTAGTCGGCTTGATAGTAATGTATATGTTCCACTCATGCGTTGTGCATGCAACAGAGTTCAGGAAAGCTACACATCTATATAGCTAGTGCCTTCATAGGAAATGGTCTTTGTTGAATTAATTTATGTTAATTGCCAAGTTGCATTAATTTTCCAAAATGTAATCTAGTAAAAGTATTGTTTCAATCACTTCCGTCCAACATGACACTTGGTATACTAGTGGTGCGTAGTTGGAAACTGGCAACATTAACTCATCTAGAAGCCTTTTCTACAAAACAAGTGCATTTGGCCTACTTTAAATTTTTTTTCTTGCACAAGCGGAGTGTGTGCTAGATTTTAACTCATTAAACCACACTAAGTGCACCTCTTTGAGGCTCATGGGAAGCTTCCTGTTTATAGTTCCATGTCGTGCACAAGAATTTGCATTGTCCAACAACTTGTTAAGGATATCTTTTTACACGACTCGTGATAGTAGTATAGTAAGGAAAAATGGACCTTCACTCTTTTTACTTGGTTTCAAGGGTCATAATTGTGAGACCTAGGCTATGATAGGGCATCATGGAAATCTTAGACATCATGTTGGATTGCTACATGCAAATTTTAAGTGGCTTATTGGTTTTTGATTACATAGGTGTATATGTAGCCTATTAGCTTTTATGAAGAGGACTAGCTACCAATATCAACGGGCTTTTGTGTTATTTGTGAATTATCCAAATGGATTTTAAGCCTTATTCAAAAGCTAATGGAGGGGAAAAAAAGATAAACCTTTGATGTAGGGAGTGCAAGCAATTTAAGTTTAGCTCGATGATTGCAAGAGGTGCCCAATAATCCAAATGTACAATCAATTGTGCAGAGACTTTCATGAACTTATCGTCACCTCTCTCTTATTCATAGATAAAGATAATTTTCAAGCAACAAAGATAAAAGGGTATATCCACCAATATAGAGAGGAAAAAACTATTCTCAAGAGAGTTGAAGCAAGCCACACAAGAGGGGACGAACTTCTACTCATTAATGGGAAATAAATCCACCATGGAGAGGTCAAGATGGGAAAATGGATATATTGAGGTATGGGCATCAAATTGTGAATAAGAAAAAAATTTGGTGCTCTTCTAATGATGATGATGAAATGCTTTCAAGGAGACGTCATCCCAACCACTCTACATCCAAAGTCATATCATACAATGAATCGAAGCCATAACCCTACATTTTTATCTTTGAAAGAAAATGATAAGAGAAATGGCAATGGTTAAAGAAGAAAGCAAGAGACACCCTCTCCTTTGTCTTCAAGTTTCACACGTCTGATCCAAGATTTTTTAAAATCTAGGAATATCCAAGCACAAGAGAGTGTGAAAACATAAAAAAACAATGGTGGGCTACCATGATATCTTAAGTTACAGAGAAAAACACCTAGGATGACTTTTCAAATTCCAATCTTGTACATCAATATGGTTTTGCAGGTGCCATTATTGTAGATGAAGATGGTTCAAGTCCACATAAAATATCTCAGTGTGTTGAAGAGCTATATTTTGACATACAAAAAAGTAGGTCGCTTGGAAGTTGCAACCACAAAAGAAAATTTTGGATGGCAAACCCTTAAGCTAGACAAGTCATAATATTTTTATAGTTATACTGATAAATTTTGGGATACACATCACAAAGCTGTGAACTATGGAGCCTAATTTACCCCTTGTAATTTTTGTGGTAAAAATGCACATTTGTAAAGCCCCCATTATGAGGAGAAGCCATCATGTGTGAAGGAAAATCACTCGCCGGAAATAAAAATCACTCGTTGGAAACCAAAATTTTCACAGCCGTTGGAATATTCCTTTTCGTCGAAATATTATGGCCGGACGAGTGGTCGAAAAACGATTGGTCGGTTGGCCGGTGGCAAGTAGTCAATGGCCGGTGGCCGAATTCAAAAGCGCACTTGTTTCTCAAAGGCGGCCATACATAGGCGGATTGGAGGGACCGATTTGGACTTATCTACACAAGGACGGCTACACATTGCTGCCTCTCCTTTTGGCCTATAAAAGGAGGCCATTTCTACACACATTTCAAAGTGTGAAGTTGATACAACAAGGTGGGTGTGAGGTGGTGAGAGTGAAGCAATGTGGGAGCTCTATTAAGGTCATAATCCCTTTGTAAACTACTTTTTGTTTTGAAGTACTAAAGCCATTGAGTGACAGCTTTCCCGTGGGCGACAAGCTAACATCGGAGGCCAATGTGGCAGGTAAAGTAGAGCAAGATGCTCTAATTCTCTCATTAGACAATGTGTCTAATTCTTGGATAGTAGATTCCAGGGCTTCATTCCATGCGACACCACACAAGCAACATTTTCAAAATTACACCAAAGGTAATTTTGGGTATGTATACTTGGGAGATGATAAAGCTTGTGAGATTGTCGGCAAAGGTATAGCTTCTGTCAAAACTGCTAACAGAAATGAATGGAAGCTTAAAGATGTTAAGCATGTTCCATTCTCTTTGGAAAAATTTGATCTCTACAGGACAATTGGACGATGAAGGTCACAACATTGCATTCGAAAACAAACGGTGGAAGATCTCAAAGGGATCCTTGGTGGTTGCCAAGGGAGAAAAGGTTGGTACACTTTACTTGTGTACTATCAGCATGCAACCTTTAGCTTGTGCAACAACTACAGAAGTTGACAATGCGGTGTGGCACTACTAGCTTGGACATATGAGTGCCAAAGGAATGCAAATCCTTCAAACAAAGAAGCTTCTACCAGGTTTGAAAGAAGTGGACTTGGAGCTCTGTGAAGATTGTGTTTATGGTAAACAAAAGAGGGTAAAATTTCAAAAATCAAGAAATGAAAGAAAAAATAAAAAACTTGAGTTGGTTCATTCTGATGTTTGGGGTCCTGCAAGTACACCATCACTTGGTGGCTCATTGTATTATGTAACATTCATAGACGATGCGACTAGAAAAATATGGATTTATGTCATGAAGAATAAGTCCAATGTATTTTTCATATTTCAAAGGTGGAAAGCCTTTGTGGAGAATGAAACAGATACCAAGGTTAAATGCCTCAGATTCGACAATGTAGGCCAATATTGCAGCAAAGATTTTGAAGCTTTTATGCTAGCAATGACATTTGGAGGCAAAGGACAACCCCAAGGACACATCAACAAAATGGGATTTCGGAAAGGATGAACAAGAAAATCATGGAGCGAGCATGAAGCATGGGCCTACATGCAGGCCTACCGCTTGGAAGCTGTAAGTACGTCTGTATACTTAATCAATCGGTCACCCTCAACGGCATTGGATGGGGGAGTTCTAAAAGAGGCATGGACATGTAAACCGGTGAATTATGCATTTCTCAAAGTGTTTGGATGTGAGGCTTTCATCCACATAGATAGAAGCCTAAGATCAAAGCTAGATGCAAAGTCCAAAAAGTGTTTCTTCATTGGCTATGGAGAAGGTGACTTTGGGTATCGCCTATGAAATCTTGAAGATGGTAAAATCTTAAGGAGTAGGGATGTAATTTTTAACGAAACAAAATATGTACAAAGATTACTTAGAAAGAAAAAAAACAAAAGAAACAGGTGATGAGTACATGGAGCTTGAGGACGGTGAAGACTCAAGGACTGCAAACGGTGACAATGTGCAACAACGTCAACCAAATGAGGAGCCTCAACCTATTCCCCAAATATCTACAAGAGCAAGTAGACCTCCAGAAAGGTTTGTTCCTTCCTTCAACCATCTCTTGATCTCAGATTCTGGAGAGCCGGAATCATACGAAGAAGCTATGCAACACGCATCCAAAGAAGAATGGACAAAGAGCATGCAAGTGGAGATGGACTTACTACATCGCAACCAAACATGGAAGTTGGTTGAGTTGCCTAAAGGTAAGTGGGCACTTCAAAACAAATGGGTGTACAAGATAGAGGAAGAAGAAGGTGGGAAGAAAAGGTACAAGTCTAGGCTTGTGGTGAAAGGGTTTTCTCAAAAGAAAGGTATTGACTTCAATGAAATATTTTCTATCTCCTGTTGTAAAAATGAACTCAATTAGGCTTGTCTTAAGCCTTGTGGCTGCTCATGATCTAAATCTTGAGCAAATAGATGTAAATACGGCATTCCCTCACGGCGACTTAGAGGAGGAAATTCACATGCTTCTACCAAAGGGGTATGAAGTAAAAGGTAAGGAGAAAATGGTTTGCAGATCAAAGAAAAGTTTGTATGGATTAAAGCAAGCATCAAGACAATGGTACTTGAAGTTCGATCGATGGATGTTAGATCATGGATTCAGAAGATGCAACTCAGATCGATCATTGCATCTACACGAAGAATTTGGGAGATGGGAAGTTCAACATCCTAATGTTGTATGTTGATGACATGCTGATTGCAAGTGCTAACATGCAGGACATCAAAGACCTAAAAGAAGAGCTGTCTAAATCTTTTTCAATGAAAGATTTAGGTGCTGCAAAGAGGATACTTAGTATGAAAATATCAAGGGACAGGACGAAGAAGACAATAAAGCTATCTTAAGAGGATTACATCAAGAAGGTACTAGAAAGGTTTGCAATGCAAAATGCAAAACGAGTTTCTACACGTTTGGTTGGTCACTTTAAACTAACGAAGGATATGTGTCCAAAGACACAAGAGGAGATAGCCTATATGTCTAAATTTCCATATGTTGTAGTGGTAGGTTCTCTAATGTATGCTATGGTCTGGACAAGGCCAGATATTGCACATACAGTGGGAGTTGTGAGTAGGTTCATGGACAACCCAGGTAAAGAAAACTGGCAAGCTGTGAAGTGGATAATTAGGTATCTAAAAGGGACAACAAATGCTTTGTATTTTGGAGGAACTGATATTTTTCTAGAAGGGTATGCTGATGCATATATGGCAGGTGACAAAGATACTCGAAGGAGCACTACTGGCTATGTCTTCACGGTTGGAGGTACAGCAGTCAGCTGGGCTTCAAAGCTGCAGAAAGTGGTCTCACTTTCTACCATGGAAGCAGAGTATGTAGCAATGACGGAGGCAAGCAAAGAAATTATGTGGCTTCACAGATTCTTAGAAGAGCTTGGCTTCAAACAAGACAACTGTGTCTTGTACAATGATAACCAAAGTGCTATCCATCTTGCGAAGAACTCAGCCTTTCATTCAAGGACAAAGCACATTGAGGTGAGATATCCCTTCATACGCACTCTTTTGGAAGAGGGACAGTTAAAGCTAGGAAAGGTGCATACAAGTGAAAATCTTGCAGACATGTTTACAAAGGTGGTCAATAGGAAGAAGTTGAGCTTTTGCTCATCTTCAATCGGCATTCAATGATAAGAAGCCAGGATGGAAATCAGTCACAGGTTTGGTTTGGAGATCAGTCTCCATGTGGGAGATTGTTAAGTATGGAGCCTGATTTACCCCTTGTAATTTTCTGTGGTAAAAACGCTCATTTGTAAGGCCCCCATTATGAGGAGAATCCATCATTGTGAAGGAAAATCACTCGCCGGAAATAAAAATCACTCGTTGAAAACCAAAATTTTCACGGTCCTCGCCGGAATATTCCTTTTCACTGGAATATTATGGCCGGACAAGTGGTCGAAAAACGACCGGTTGGTTGGTCGATTGGCCGATGTGGCCGGTAGTCGGTTGGTTGGTTGGTCGGTGGCAAGTAGTCAATGGCCGGTGGCTGAATTCAAAAACGGACTTGTCTTCTCAAGGGTGGCCACACATGGGCGGATTGGAGGGTCCGATTTGGACTTATCTACACAAGGGCGGCCACACATGGCTGCCTCTCATGAGAGAGGGCAACCCTTTTGGCCTATAAAAGGAGGCCATTTCTACACACATTTTAGAGTGTGAAGTTGATGCAACAAGGTGGGTGTGAGGTGGTGAGAGGAGTGAAGCATGGTGGGAGCTCTATTAAGGGTATAATCCCTTTGTAAACTACTTCTTGTTTTGAAGTATAAAGCCATTGAGTGGTTGATTTCCCGTGGACGTAGCTCACATTGAGTGGCTACTTTCCCATGGACGTAGCCCACATTGGGTGAACCATGTATATCATGTGTACTCTCTCTCTCTCTCTACTCTATAATCTCTTGTGTGTGAAATCTATCTCTCTCCATTAAGTAATCTATTCAAATATCTATTTAGCTACGTCATATTTCCTAACAAAAGCCACTATCTTCAAGAAGATAATTGTTTTTTAGTAGTAGTACGCTAGGATTCTTGAAAATATGCAAGTATATACCCAAAATAATTTCCACAATCATGATCACAAATGGAAGCATCCAAGGGTATAAACAAGATATATTTTAGGCCAAATGAAAAGTTTGATTATTACTGTTGTGCATGATGCTAAATAGGTGCATACCGTCCACATGGACCATATATTCATGATGCATGCATGCATTCCAACATTTGTGGAGAATATGTTAAACTATGATAGTGGTGTAACTAAGAATCATCATCAACTAAGAACATCATGTCTCATCATTATTTGTTCTGGCTTCCCTTGAGATAGTCCCTAATGGAAATACTACTAGATGTGCCAAAAGTCGCTCTTATCGAGGTAAGGGAGTTAGGACGTTTATTGGGGTGCGGGATTTGTTGCACCATAAGAACTTGTAAACACCTTGTAGCCATGTAGACAGCCTTGTGTGTAAGGCCATGTGATGAGCCATGTGGATGCATGTGATGCCCTAAAAGCTATGTGAAGGGTCATGTGAAAGGGTCAAACAATATCTTTCCCTTTGGAGTTGTGCAAACACCACTTTTGATGCCTTCATAAGAAGGTTCTTTGTACTCCTAATGTTAACCTAATGCAATAATTCTCTCTTTTATCATGAACGGTGTCTCTTGCCCATCCACCATAATCCTATAACTGGTATTAGAGCCATTCTGAGATTAGTACTTCCCAATATCTTGAATCCTAACACTTACTCCCTTCAAAACTCTCTTATCTCTCTTATTTGTAATTAGCATACTCTAACAAGTGGCATTCTCTAACCTTTGGAATTACCCAATCTTTAAGCATGTTCAAGGATTCAATCCTTGAGACACTATCTTTCTTGGGCTAAATTGACATAATTAGATAGTGTGGATTTCCCTTAACTGCGGTTATCCATTGCATCTACACATATTGTTAGTCTTCTTTTCTCACTTGCATCAATAATTGGTGATACTACTCACCATAGAACAAGTTTACTTGTGTTTGCATGTCCATTTTCATCAAATTAAGAACTTATTATCAAGGAGTGTTGCCTCTAATAATTTTGAATTTCTAAACAACCAAGTGCTTGGATATATCATGATGAAAACAGAAAGCCCATGTTGTGAAGGCTTGCATATATTTGCTTCAAGGTTTTCAATTGCACTAGAACTGGGATTTTGAAGGAGTTTGGAAGACACTTGAGTTCTTGTGCCATAACCCTATATTTTTATCTTTGGAAGGAAAAAAAGAGAAATGGCCATTCGACCGCAAGAGACACCCTCTCCTCTATCTTTAGACTTGAATTTCACACATCTTATTCAAGATTTTTTGGATCTAGGAAAATCTCATTGTATCTAAGCCTAAGAGAGTTTGGAAACATAACAAACCAAGGAGAGCTAGAAATATATCTTAAGTTATAGACCCAAAAACCTAGGATGACTTTCCAAATTCCAAACTTGTACATCAATATGGTTTTGCATTAGTTGCCATTGTTGTAGATGAAGATGGTCCAACTCCGCATAAAATATCTCAACTGGTTGAAGAACTATGTTTAGAAACACAAAAAAGTAGGCCTCTTGGAAGTTGCAGTCATGAAGCAATTTTTTGATAGATGTACTCGCCGCATGGCAAAGCCTCAAGGATGCATGTAATTCCCTAAAAACTATGAGAAGGGTCATGTGAAAGGGTCAAGGGTCAAAGAGTATCTTTCCCTTTCGAGTTGTGTAAATACCACTTGTGATGCCTACATAAGAAGGCTCTTTGTTCTCACAATGTTAACCTAATGCAACAATTATCTCCCTCATCATGAATGCGTCTCTTGTCTATCCACCATAATCCTACAATTGGTATTATAGCCATTGTGAGATCAATACTTCTTAATCTTGTGGAATGTGACATTTATTCCCTTTTAAAACTCTATTTTCTCTCTTATTTGTAATTAGCGTACTCTAATAATTGGCATTCTCTAATCTTTGAAATTATCCAAGCTTTAAGCATGTTGATGGATTTAGTCCTCGAGCCACTACCTTTCTTGGGCTAAATTGGCATAAGTAGAGAGTGTGTACTTCCTGAATTAGAGTTATCCATTGCATCTAGACATAGTGTTAGTCTTCTTTTTCTCACTTGTACCGATAATTGGTGATGCTATTCACCATAGAGTAAGTTTACTTGTGTGTGCATGTCCATTTTCATCAAATTGATAGATTATTATCAAGGAGTGCTGCATCTAATTAGTGCGACTTTCTAAAAACCAAGTGCTTGGATATCTCATTTATAATGTACAAAATAAATCAAAAGGCCATGTTGTGAAGGCTTTCACACTTTTGCTTCAAGGTTTTCAATTGCCTGCATATGTCGACACGAGCATAAGCCACATAGTTGCACACATAGTACCTCCATTTCATGGCTAGATACTCCTTTCTTGCCACCAATGAGTAGTATCCTACATCAAGAGACTGGGACATGCCACACAAATGTAGGCATCCACCTACAATCAACACACTACTGGTGCCCCAGTAGGCATCCACCTACAATCAACACACTACTGGTGCCCTAGTGTAGGCATCCACCTACAATCAACACACTACTGGTGCCCCAGTGGAACTACCCCACCTCTCACCTACACAATTTGCGGCATCCACCTACAATCAACACCTACTGGTGCCCCAGTGGCACTACCCCACCTCTCACCTACACAATTTGCGGCATCATAGGCAGCTCCTCAATGCACATTCAAAGCAATCACAATCACCTATTGTGCATCTACTATCCCATGCACTCACATGCACATGGTCTATGCTATAGAGGCATGATACATGTAGCACTCGCTAATAGTGATTCTTTGCGTGCAGTTCAAAGCATTTGCCATGCTATCCCCTGCCTTATCAAAGCCAAGATCAAACCCTCTAGCCCCACTTTTCAACACCCCGTTGCCAATCAAGCCTCATTGTCAATTTCTCAAAGTTTGGTTCCACACCAAAATAAAACAAAGGACCTAAAAACACCCGAAGCATTGATTTTTTTTAGGGACACTTTCCCATGCTCAAGCTCACAGATCAATTAACCCTTTAAGTTGGGTCACTCTCCCTATCAAAACTAGTTTTTTGAAGGACTTTGGTAGACACTTCAGTTCTTGTGAATTTCCACGTGAGCACTTAGCACCATTGAGTATCAATTTTTACACCATTTGTATACTAAAGGAAGCAATGCATATCATTATCAATTATGGTAGTTGTGTCCATTGTCAATGTATTAGAAACTAGCAACCACAAGTGGTAAGACCTTCCTGAAGGGAAACCAAAATGTGCAATAACTTTAATAAGTATGTCATGCCTTCCAAGGCATCTACTAACACTGGCTCTACACCACTGTTGACTAGATCCATACAATTGTCAATCAATAGAAAAGAACAAAGAAGCAACGAACAATACAAAGCATAGACCAAACAACAATGACCCCATGGACAACAACATCAAGACGGCAACATCAAAGGACAACACCAACATTTGTGAGGGGGAAAAAGTTTCCAAATTATTAGCAAGAATAAACCATGTGATTATATTTGTAGCCTTAGTTTATGTATCACCCTCTTTGTGTAGGGGAGGAGTGTGATCCTGAACCCGAGTTTGTGTGTAGGGAGGTTTTGTGTTCCCTTTACCTAGTTGTGTTCCAGTGGAGGATTGTGCATCTATACCCTTTGTGCTATTTGATTATTGTGGTCATGCCAAATGGATTCTTGATGACATGTTTCCACATTCCACGACAAGTTGCAAGAGATACGAGAGCTCAACCACATGTATGAGTGCATGTCGTAAGGAAAAAATTAAGAATTAAACAACAAGACAATTCCTTGGGTTGACTGCACACTCGTGGAGTTTTAGCCACATGAGATACTGGAGTTCCCACTTGTGTTGAGTATGATCAATAGGTAAGCTTTCTATCTTGCATCAAAGATAAGTTTTTGTCAAATTTGTCATGTGTCATGTTCTTATACTTATTTTGATTGAACACTGTGATGGGGTTGGATGTCCCTTACACAAAGGCTCATGTCATCTTTATAATGGAGAAGGTTGGGCTTGTGGACCCCTTGCCTCTCATGGAAAAGGTCAACCCTAATGACCATGAGTGGATTGAGAATGCTATAGTCTTCAAGGGAGTGCATAGATCAAAGTGTATAAAGCTATATGTGATTGCCATAGCACAACTTTTTAAGAAGGCTAGGTTGTGGACCCTTAGTCTTGCACCTATGAAATTTTCTGATGCATTCTCTTACGACTTGCCTATTGTAGAGAGACTTTGATGCACCCAACCAAGCTAAATGAAAGACTTTCCTAAATGGCATAGTCACAGACCTTTCGGATAAGGATACAAGGATACCTTGAAAGATCTAAGTTTGTGTTTGTGATGAGGGCCTAGAGTTGGTGCAAATAGCGAACCCCAACAACAATTAAGTGACCTAAATAGCATGCACTCATGTCTAGTGATGCACAAGTTTTTTCTAATTATAGTGCACAAATCTAGTCTATTTTCATAGTTTTTGTGGTGCTTAGAGGTTACATGCTAAACATGTTTCATGAAATTCCAACTCCTTTCAAATTTGATAGAGGGAAAGGAGGCCCTCAGAGAGGCTGGGATGTTGATGGCAGATAATCAGTTATAGTGGGGTTGTGTAACCATGTATAGGTGATAGCTTGTGGTACGTATCCATTCTCGTGATTGTGTTTAAGAACTTATATACCCTCCCAAAGGTTCATTGCAGCATGTGGCATTTTTTTGTAAATGTATCTAGGAGATCTATCAAGAGATGGAGGAAAGCAATGATGATATGAGATAGTTGCACAAGCGATTGACCCACAAATATGGACACACACTCGAGAGTGCTCAATGTAATTATCATTGAGTTCACTTTGGATAGGTATTCTAACAATGAATGGGCATATGAGAGACACTCTAGATCAAAAGTAGAAACCGCACCTACTTTTCATAGAAACTTTTATAATGTTTGAATCTTTTTTTTTTTTGGTTGTTTCAAGGCCTTAACGTAATGATTTTTCATAGATGGTGGTGTAGCTCTTTAAAGAAATAGTTTTTGTGGCTAGAGCATCAAATCAATGCATGGCAAGCAACCAAAAGGGAGGAGAGAGGGTTTCCAAAAAATTGGATCGACAAATTTTTCTCCAAGCTAACATGGAAGTTTTGTCCTTGGTGGATTGATTACCCATAGGGCAAGTTTCTCAAAGAAAAGGTCAAAGATTGTTCAGGTGATAGTTTTTTCTTATATTGCTATTCATGTCCTTCACCTTGGCATGAGAATGAAAGAATAAAGATTCCTTAAGCAATAGAAAAAAGACTAGGTTGAAAACATAGCCGCTATGATTCATTGCCTTTGCCTGTTTGGGTCTCAGAGCCACACAACAAAAAAATTCTACCATGTCATGGAGGAAAGTGAGAAGGAAGATCATGAGGATGTTGATGAGAGGATAGCGCACACACTTGACATGACAACTACAAGTTTGACCAAGTAGACAATTATGCACATTCATGTGGATCCAATAGGCCTTTCTTGGCCAAACCTTCTTGTTTGGAGGGGTCAACCACTTCCTCAAAACTCTAGACAATCTACAAATTCACAATGGCCGCATGGTGACATCCAGAGTCCACATGATTTTGATACATTTGGTAACGAGATTCTATAGAGTAAGAGCAGACCCAAGCTAGAGGATCCATTTAAGAAGAGTACTAGGGTGTGATCATCTAAGACTAATTAATGTAAGTAAAAACCCTCACAAATTTTGTAATGGAAATGGTCTATGAACTTTGAGAATAGCGGAATTAAGAGAATTAGAGTGAGCATTTTTGTGAGATTACTTTACTTAATTGATGGTAGCAACATAAACATAGTACTTAATTAACTTGGCATGAACAATACTTTTGCAAGAGAGAGAGTATTAGAGAACATGACAATAGTTGAGGACCGGATTTACTTGGAGCCGGTCCCCCCTCCAAAAGGCATTGTATTATTTTATTATTTCATATGGACATGTGTTCTCTTTTTCCTCTTTGCGAGAAAAGACTTAATTATTTATTTTTTATGTATCTAAATTCTCATTGGACCTCTTTAAAATCTATCCAATAGCATTCAAGCACATATGAGGGCCACATGTGGAGGATCATTTGAACATGTGTCTTTTATGCTTATAAGTCATTTGGTTGAATTGAATACTTCAAGGTCGATATTCTAACCCATGTTCCCGTTTATTTTCACAAATTAAATGATCAGTTTAATATGAGAAAATCATTTGGGTTGGTTAGATATTAGATTTTATGACATTGCCTCTCTCTTAAAATCATAGTCGTCCTCGACTATGAGGTAGAAGAGATAAAGTCTTAGTCATTAGTCTACGTTTCTTAGCAGGTAGAGGGCCACTTTTTACCCTATGACATCATTCCAGAATGGATGACTAGTCCATTTGGTGCTTGGGAGACATAGCCGCCGCAAGCATGTCTGCTCTTTAGTCCATATCATACTCCCAAAGTATAGTGACAAATTCTACTTGGTGTTTGAGTGTTGTCGTCATCACAAACAGGATTTCAAGCATGCATACATACAATTTAAATTTGTGCACAAAAGAGGATTAATCTTATAAGACAAATACATTGTTCGTTAAGAAAGCATTTACAATTGCTTACTCTAGTGCAACAGTGTAAGCATTGACAAGGTTCATACTATCCTTAAGCTATATTCCTTGCATCCATCTAGCATCATCAAATGGATAATTTTTGAACTTAATAAGATACCGTCGGATAATCTTACCATGCCATAGTACCTTGTCTTCATGCCGAAGGATAGCTTCGGGTTGTAGCACCTCTTCTTGGTATTCGATTTATGGAGGGTCTTCAATAATTGGTTCTATTGGTGGCTCTCCTTTGTAGAGCTTAAGTAGGCTCACATGAAACGCATTATGTATGACCCAATGGTTGGTAAACTTGAGTTGATAAGCCATGTCATTGATTGGCTTCAAGATTTGAAAAGGACCATAGTATCGTTTTGCTAATTTAGCATAATATTTTTGATGGCCCGTAGGATTTTTGCCCGTCGTTTGCCTCAATCGAGCCTTGGGAAACTTAAGTGAGACCCAATCAATTTCTTTGAATGTTAAGGCCCTTATGTGCTTGTTAGCAACAACTTTTTTCCTTTGTTGAGAGATGGATATAGCCTCATTAACCTTTTGAAAATATTCTTGTAGGTCACGGCTATACTCATCAGCAAAGAAGATCTTCCCATGTACTTTAAGTAGCAAGGGACTTTTAGGTTTTCCCTCTATGATCTCAAAATGTGCTTTTCCTGTAGTAGTATGGATAGTATTATTGTACGTATACTCTACAAGGGGTAAGTACTTCTCCCATTGTGATCGTTGATCTACTTCTATAACATAAGTCTTTAGTAGATTGAGTATCGTAAGATTGGCTATCTCACTTTGGCCATCCGTTTTGGGTGGTAGGCCGAAGAGAAATTCAATCTTGTACCTAGATTTTCAAAGAGACCTTTCCAAAAATTACTGGTCACTCTAGGATCTCTATTTGACACGATGGATGTTGGTAATCCATGGTGTTTGAAAATATAAGATATGAAGATGGTTGCCATTTGGTGTGCCTTAATAGTCTTTTTGACAAGAATAAAGTGTGATTGCTTGCTAAACCTGTCGACTATTGTCCAGATTCCCGTATTCCCATGGATAAACTGTTAGGAAATAAAACGTAGCTAAATAGATAATTGAGTAGATTACTTAATGGAGAGAGACAGATTTACATACACGAGATTATAGAGTAGAGAGAGAGAGAGAGAGTACACACGATATACGTGGTTCACCCAATGTGGGCTACGTCCACGGGAAAGCAGCCACTTAATGGCTTTAGTACTTCAAAACAAGAAGTAGTTTACAAAGGGATTATACCCTTAATGGAGCTCCCGCCTTGCTTCACTCTCACCACCTCACACTCACCTTGTTGCATCAACTTCACACTATGAAATGTGTGTAGAAATGGCCTCCTTTTATAGGCCAAAAGGGCTGCCCTCTCTTATGAGAGACAGCCATGTGTAGCCGCCCTTGTGCGAATAAGTCCAAATTGGACCCTCCAATCCGCCCATGTGTGACCGCCCTTGAGAAGACAAGTCCGCTTTTGAATTCGGCCACTGACCATTGAATTCGGCCACTGTCCACCGGCCATTGACTTTTGACCACCGGCCACCGGCCATTGACTTCCGACCACCGGCCATCGGCCATTGACTACCGGCCACCGGCCAACTGACCGGTTGTTTTCCGACCACTTTCCGGCCGCCGTCCGGCCATAATATTCCGGCAAAAAAAAAAGTCTCGAGGGCCTCCGCCCTCGAGGCCTTTAAAGTTGCCCCTGATTCTTGTCCGTGAAAATTTTGGTTTTCGGTGAGTGATTTTCCTTCACGCACGATGGCTTCTCCTCATAATGGGGCCCTTACAAATGTGCGCTTTTACCATAGAAAATTACAAGGGTAAATCAGGCTCCATACTTAACATAAACTTGGGTAGTCCAAAGATAAAATCCATGGATATACTCTTCCATGGTGAATTAGGAATGGGCAATGGATGGAGTAATCTAGGTTTCTTCCCTCTATCATACTTAGCCTTTTGGCATACCACACATTTTGAAACATACTCTTGTATGTACACTTTCATGGTAGGCCAATAGAAATACGTCTCTACTCCTTGAAGAGTAGGTTGAATGCCTCTATGCCCCACATAGGGAGGAGCATGGGATTCATACATGACTTTCTCACGAAGGGAGTGGGTAACACATAGCCTATTGCCATGGATAAGATAACTATCCACCAAGGTGAATGGTTTCTCTTTCTTCCCCAAAGCAAGGGCTGACATTATGTCTTTAAAGTCAGGGTCAATAGCATACTCATCTATCATAGAAGATAGATCATTGTGAGTTGCTATAGACACAGCATTAACTTTTGGTCGTCGTGATAGTGCATCGGCCACTTGATTGTGCTTACCAAAAATGTGAGCAATATGAAAATTAAATTGCAAAAGAAAATTTACCCACCTCATTTGTTTGTTGAAAAGCTTTGTTTGCGTCATGAAGTACTTGAGACTTTGATGGCCTATTCGTAAAATGAATGGAGTCCCCAATAAATAGTGCTTCCATGTGTCTAGGGCATGTAGAACAGCTAAAATCTCTTTCTCATAAATTCCCAAGACCTGTTCATCCTTATTGAGCCTTCGGATCTCATATGCTATGGCATGCCCTTCTTGAAGCAAGACTGCTCCAAGGCAATCACCACAAGCATCACATTGGACCTCAAATGGCTTTGAGAGATCCGGAAGCATGAGGACTGGTTGAGATGTAAGCTTCTCGTTGAGCTTATCAAAAGTTTTTTGCTCCTAAGCAGTCCATGAATACTTAACATTCTTCTTTGTTAAGTCATGTAATGGTCCTGCTATTTGAGAAAATTTTGCTATGAAGCGTTTATAGTATGCGCACATACCAATAAAGCTTCTTAGCTCATGTAGATTTCTTGGATTACGCCATGCTTTTATTACCTCTAACTTTGATGGATCCATACGGATACCATCTTGAGAGATAATATGACCTAAGTATTGGATCTCTTGAAGGAAAATTTCGCTTTTCTTTTGGTTGAGAAAAAGCTTGTTCTCCCTCAATGCTTGAAAAATCACTTGGAGATGTTGCTTGTGTTCCTCCAAGGACTTGGATTAGATTATGATATCATCAAAGAACGCTCCAGTGAACTTGCAGTAGGGTCTAAATATTTTCTCCATCAAATGATTGAATGTGGCAGGTGCATTGGTCAAGCCAAAAGGCATGACTAGATATTCATAAAGACCAAACGTTGTACGAAATGTGCTCTTTAGGATATCTTCCTCCACCATCTTTATTTGATGATAGCCACTTTTAAGGTCAATCCTATTGAAGTAGGTAGAGCCTTGTAGCTTATCAAACAGATCTTCTACCCGAGTTACGAGAAATCTATTTTTGATAGTGATATGGTTTAGTGTGCGATAGTCCACACACATGCGGTATGTACCATCTTTCTTTTGCACTAAAAGGACTGGAGAACAAAAGGGAGAGGAGCTAGGCCTCACCATCCCTTTTTCTACCAATTCTTGTACTTGCCTCATGATATCCTCTTGTTGAGCCTGGGAAACTTGATAAGGAGGCTTGTTAGGCGGTGAGTTTCCTGATAGGAGCTCAATTCGATGGTCATCATCCCCTCGTTTTGGAGGTAAGTCCATAGGGATATCATCGATGAACACATCGATGAACACATCTTGGAATCCTTTTAGAAAGTTAGACAATTCTAACTCTTCTTGATTCCTACCATTTTCATTTGATAAACCATTAGCGGATTCTTTGACAAAAAACATGTACGCAAAAATTGAGCTTTTCATTGACTTATCAAAAGCTGGTGAATTTACAAGTGGTATAGTACGACCAGACTCATTAGCATCTATATACATGTTCTTTCCCCTATAGGTGAAGTAGATTCTCCTTTTCGGGAACTTCATGTTGGCAGCCATGCGATGAAACCATGGCACCCCTAGGATAACATCCTCATGTTGGAGAGGAGAGATGAAAAAGTCTTCTTTGTCGACATAGTTTTGGACATGAAGCCTCAAATTTCCAATCAAGGGAGTAACGGAGGCTTGCTGTCCCTTGAAAGCTGTGTTAGCCGTTATAATATCTCCCATCTTGAAAGCTTGAATGCCCAACTTGGTGGCCAACTCCGTTGATATGAAGTTGTGAGTAGAGCCAGGGTCAAACAAGATGAAGGCATCATGCTCCCTTACCTTTCCCCAAGCATAGGAGAGAGATGATCCTTTGCAATGAGCATCCTCTTTTGGAGCTTCGATGGTGGAAGCCCTAGGAGTCTCATTGCAAGGATTTTTCTTTGGGGCAAGAACGATAGCCATGTCCTTGCTCCCCACACTTAAAACACTTATTGTCCTTGCAAAAAGCTTCAAGCTCTTCATGAGAGAGTTTGTTTTTACCTTTGTAAACTCCCTTCTCCTTGGACTTGTTGTTGTTGTTGTAGGATGTACCTTGGGAAGAATTTTGGGCATTGGTTTTCCCCTTTGCATCATTTTTGTCTTTGTTTTCCATGGGATTGACATTCCGTCTAGCCCCTTGTTGGAAATTGATGCGGGAAGCAACCATGGTGTGGTGGATTACTTTGGTGATAGAACCAAGCCGTTGGGAGTTGACATACTCGGCCATTTCTTCAGGTAATCCCGCACAAAATTGTTGCTTTTGCTTGGCAAAGTCTATCTTTTGGAAGACAGTAGCTTTGAGATGTAAATCCAAAAACTTGTCCACATATTTGTGAATAGACTCATGTGAGAGAAGCTTCAAACTGCACCATTCAGTAAGTACTCTGTCCTCTGTAGTGCTTGCAAGGAATTGCTTGATGATGGAAACTCATAGAGTTTTCCATGTCTTTGGGGCCTCACCGTTGCCACGAAGGCTATCCCACCATTGACGAGCGGAGTTTTGGAAGTGCATAGCTACATGGTGTAGCTTGGAGGACTTTGTGAAGCCCTCGTCTCCAAATGCCGCATCAAATTGTTGGATGAAGACCAATACTTTGTTGGTGGCACCAAAGGTGCCATCATAGGTGAGAAAAGAGATACTCTTTGAACTTCTTGAGCTTTTGTGATCTTTGCCATGCAGGGTATGATTTGCGACGTCCTCCCCTCTTTATTCTCTAGGAGAATAGCCATAGCTTTCATCAGGAGAGGAGGAAGGTGAAGAATAAGGAGAAGAGGGTGACCTCTTTATTGAACTTTTCTTCCTTTTTTTCCTCTCTTCCCTTTCGGAGTGACGAGGAGAAGGATTGTGTGTTGACCATTTCCTCATGGGAGGAGTTGGCGATCGTCTAGACCACCGTCTTCGTGGAGTCACATCTTCAGAGAAACTTAGGGATTCATTACTTTCTTGTTCTTTGGATTCCTCCTCTTGTATGCGAGAGAGTCTTATTTTGGGGGTCTCATCAAGAGGCCTACTAAGATCTCTCTCCTCTTGGAGAGGAAGGGAAATCCCATAAGCATGAAGTTGTTGAGTAACTTCAGCTTGATGCAATCTAGTAACAAGATAATTGATAAACATGGGGGCATCATCATTAGCACATTCATGTGAAAAATCAAAGTTATCAATGTTCATTCTACTCTCTTGGTTATTGTCAACCATGCTAATTATACTTATGTGTTTACTTAGTGTATTCTTTGGCAATTCAAAACCTTAGTTGCTACTCCTCTTAGCCTTTGAAAATAAGCACTTAAGTATCTACACCCATAGCTCGAATTGGTTAATTATAGAGAGTAGTGGGGTGGGTCTAACATAGAAAAATTGCCGAGCGATAGCTCCTTTCGAACTTCTTATGGCTCAATAATGGTAAAGCCGTAGGAAAGTCTAAAAAGACCCCATTATTAAGACCAAAGCTCCCGAGGTGTGCACCATATCCCACATAGTGGGCTCAACAAAAACGATAATAGATCCCAATCCCACTTATCCTAATATAATTAACAAAATCAACCATTAATAGGCTACTTAAGGACCTCTCTTCTTAAGCAAGAAAAGAGAAACCAAATGCTCTGATACCAATGTAATGGAAATGGCCTATGAACTTTAAGAATAGTGGAATTAAGAGAATTAGAGTGAGCATTTTTGTGAGATTACTGTGAGAACATGGAGGGTGAACTTAATTGATGGTAGCAACATAAACATAGTACTTAATTAACTTGGCATGAACAATACTTTTGCAAGAGAGAGAGAGAGTATTAGAGAACATGACAATAGTTGAGGACCGGATTTACTTGGAGCCGGTCCCCCCTCCAAAAGGCGTTTGTATTATTTTATTATTTCATTTGAACACGTGTCCTCTTTTTCCTCTTTGAGAGAAAGGAATTAATTATTTATTTTTATGTATCTAAATTCTCATTGGATCCCTTTAAAACCTATCCAATAGCATTCAAACACATCAGGAGGGCCACATGTGGAGGATCATTTGAACATGTGTCTTTTATGCTTATTAAGTCATTTGGTTGAATTGAATAATTCAAGGACTTAGTCAATCAAGCATGGAAACGTTCATGCCTCTTGAGAGTTATCTTTGAATTGAATACTTCAATAACTTTAATCATTTAGGCACGTGAGAAACACCTCAAGCTTTTGGGTAAGGTTCCCATTAACACTTAGCAAGCCAACAAGCACCTCATGCTTGGGTAGAATTCCCACCTCAAGGTTAGCCCTAGCTTGCCTAAAGTCAAAGGACTTTTGAACACTAACTTTTGGAGGTCTTTAATGAAGCTAACCCTACGATCTTTAAGCTCCATTAGGTAACATTTCTTTTTAATATACCATCTCTCATTTGGATCCCTTTTGGAGACAGTTCCATAAACACATGTCTACATTCTAACCTTTGTTTCCATTTATTCTCCCACATTAAATGATGAGTTTAATATGAGAAAATCATTTGGGTTGGTTACATATTAGATTTTATGACAAATTTGGTCCATTCAATAAAAGAGAGATCTACCTCACCTCCAACACCACTTGTCTCCATAGGTTGTGGACTCCGATGTTAGAGCATGGAAACGATCTATAAGAAGATGCAAAAGAAGACAGAAAAACAAAGGAAGGGAGAGAGGAGAAAATATAAACAAGAGATAAATTTAAAAAAAAGAATAAAATAAATAGGAAGCGACCACATTGGCAAAAGACAAAGTCAAAGCTATGCTAGCAAATGAAATCCAAATGAACCAAACCATGAGAATCAATGACAGCCTCAAAGCTATGCTGGCAAATGAACCAAAACACCAAAATCAATAACAACCTCAATGGCAAATGTTAACATTTGAATTTTCACAAGTAGTACCAACAAAAGCCAAACCCTTAGGAGCTAAGTCCATTAAGAACTCTCTTACTACTCAAATCCTAGTGCTAGAGGAACTAAAAACGAAGAACAAGTTTCAAAAACACATGCAAAACTCATAGTGGAGGAAATTGAGACAACAAAAAGGGAAAAGAAGCTTGTAGCCACCATCCCCCGTAGAAGTAGCTTTATATTGTCCATATCATGTAGATGAGAGGGTAAAGGAGCTCAAGTAAAAAATAGGAAGGCAATTACAGAATGTCAAAAGGAAGTGACCAAACTAATGGTGGACACTCTATTAAAAGAACAGAAATAGATATCCAGACGTGTGGAATTTGGCCTTTTTCTATTAGATCCAACCCTATTATGCAACAATTACTACTATGTGCATAGCCATAGTTAAGGGAGGTTGTACTTCTTTGGCTCGAGCACATTAAAAAATTATTCAAAGCCAAAAAATTCCATGTTGCTTTTGTTGTGTCCAAGAATATCAAAGAGCCATAGCTAGCCACTATGTCAAAGCTAATCAATAAAAGTTTTAATAAAAGATGAGGTTGACAAAAAGAGTAGGCTAACAAGGTGAACTTCTCATTGACCATTTAAAATACATTGAAAACCTAGCACCATTAGTCAACCAAAAAAGAATTGTGGTAATGAAATATGGAAAGGTGCAATCTGAGAAAAAAAAACATAAAAAATGATCCTAAAATAATTACATAAAGAAAGAGAAGGCTAGTGAACAAACTATAAAAATGATCATGGAAAGGCAAATTCAAGTGGCTCTCAGTGAGGGTGTAAATAAATTAGCACTGTAGTAGAAGAAAATTTAAGATAAAAGCACAATTGGTGACTGCACACAAAGTGAAAGAGTTGGCAAAGAAGAAAATATGCTACTTCAAACACATATAACCCATTAGTAAGAGAATGGAGTGTAGGAGGGCCTCTTTATTTGGCAATTCAAGGGAGTCAAACCTTTAGTATTAAGAAAGCAATCAAAGGAAAACGTTTGTATTTAAATAGGAAAAATGGATAGTTTGTTTGAATTCAAATTTTTCTCCCAATATGAAAATTGAAATCTAGCGGGTAAAGCCATGTTATGTAACGTATCTATAGAAAGATCTTGGTGTGTAGATCACACATCTATAATCTTTGCTTATTTTGGAGATTGTATGTAGGAATTATGGAAGGTCAAAATTCATAAATTTATCCACCTCCTTTTGAAGGGAAAAAGTGCAACCTTTGACCACTCTTACACCTCTCTTACACACCCACCATTCTTGCAAACATGGCATGTACCTATTTGTCAAAATGTTAAGCACCTACATAATTTTATGGCAAATAAAAAGGCTCCCCTAAATCCCATTATCTTCCTAATTGGAAGGCTATGCCAAAAACACAAGTTAGCCATTCATAGTTGAAATGTACATAATGTAGCTTCTTAATTGATTACTGAATAAGTACAAATGATCTCCTTATATAGGAGAAGGAAGAAGTATCTTGAGTACATCATTTTCAAGGTGTGAGAGATCCTTCAAATCAGCCCAAAAGGAGAGAATCATGGAAAAAACTCATGTACACCTTTTTAGGGGTTGTTTTGACCCTCCAAATGGACTGGCATATGCAAGTGTACTATGTCTAGAAACCTTTATTGGTAATGTATATATGGATGGTATCATCTAGGATGTTTAGACATGCATAACTAGTTAGGGAAGGGCTCCATAAATGGTGTTGAATGTGTCACATGTCCTAACAAACCTTCCCGTGAGTGTCGTATGTAGCACCCAAATACAAAGTGTTCTTCACTAAAGAATCTAATAGTAGTGTGTAGGAATCAAATGTCTTTCTTAGAGAATTTAACACTAGGAGTAGATGAAAATGCCTCCACAATCAAAACAATTTTGGTGCTTGAAAATGAGTTTGTGTGTTCCTCCAGTGTTGGAAGGCCAAATATGTTCTTGATGCCTCTTCAAATTCGCAAATTGTTTGTCAATATTGTTGTCAAATTTTTTCTTTATCTTCATGTCGTCCAAAGTCTTTGTGTTGGTCATTGTTCATCTTTTTTTCTTTCTTTGATATGATTTTTTGTTGATGTTTGTAATGCTTGTTGGTGATGCCTATCCTCGGTTGAAGTGTGAAGGAGCTCAAAGTGTCCTTGTGCATGTAGCTTTGTGCAAAAGCCTTGATTGGTATTACATACAATCTGTATGAAGCCTTGAATCCCACATAGTGCTCATGTATAAGGGGTCTTACCAACAAAGTAGTGTCTATCCCTTAATCAATATTCTTCTTCTTCTTCAAGAAATTTTACATACAATTTGTTGTAGTTTTGAATATGATCATAAACTTTATTTATTTATTTCAATAGCCTATGCTTCATGCAAGAGTGCTCCATAGCGTCATACATTATGCTTTGTGTCTTTGGTTTGAAGCATCTCTAAACTTTTGACGGGCTTTGTTATTGGCCTTAATTGAGAACAACGTCGGGTTGTGGAGGCAAGGTGTGCTCAAGTGTGTGTGATAAGCCTCTTAAAAGGCAAATCACAAAACTTTTAAAATAAAAAATGAAGTATGTGAGTACCCAAATAAGGTTGACAAAAAATAGTTGTGTGAGACGTGTGTTGGATGATCGTGGTGTCAGGCTAAGGACAACTGCTAGTGGCTACCATAGGGCAGTGTGCACAAAGTGCATGCTACTATTGTAGGGCACCACAATGAGGATGATGCCAGCATGGAGTAAAAGATATGACCAACAAGTACTATAGGCAAATGAGTTATAGTAGCGATTGTTGAAGCAGATTATAGTGAAGGGAATTTGATATGTGCACACAAGGAAGCATTCGTTAGATAGGACTTGGATGCACGCGCTACACGTCTAATCAAGAGCTTGTTGAATCAGATTATAGTGAAGGGAAGTTGATATGTGCACACAAGGAAGCATCTGTCAGATAAGGCTTGGATGCACTCACTACATGTCTAATCAAACGATTGTTGAAGCAGATTATAGTGAAGGGAATTTGATATGTGCACACAAGGAAGCATTCATTAGATAGGGCTTGGATGCACGTGCTAATCTAATCAACCAATTAAAGGAGGCACATGGCTAGTGAAGGTCCAACTAATGATTTTTTTTTGACCAAAGAACTTTAGCGTGATAGTTGAATCAAGTGGCTTGGAGCATTGATGTTGCAAGTTCAAGCCCATCGAGCCTTCACGGTCTGAGGTTGCTTTACTCCTTTTGCGAGTGGTGAATTCACCCACAAATTTTTCCAAAACATGTGCAACAAGCTTTGATCTTGAGGATTTTACTCTAGTAATAGAGTGCTAGCCATTTGACCAAACAATATGAAGTAAAAAATGTAGGGCTCCAATTAGGGACACACATCCAATTTTGGCAAAGGGGTTAAGAGCTCTTTTCAAGGTCTTTGCACGACAAAACTCACACAAATGATGAGGGGATTTCAATGAGAAGGATTATTGTGAAAAATCACTCCTAGATGCACAAAAAGTAAGCTAGATAGCGGCTAATGAATCAACAATTGCTCTTAATTAGCACTCAAGCCTTTTGATGTGAGTAGTGACCCATGGACATGCTCACATTCATGAGGTTAAATTCTAATTAGAGGCTTATTAGACATACAACCAAGTGTGTGTGCACTAGGTCTAGCATAGAGAGAAGGTAGATTAGGATCAATGGGGCGATTAGAAATTGCTAATCACAATATAGGCTTTGATATCAATTGAAAGACTATGGCAGAAACACAAGTGATCCATTCATAGTTGAATCGTGCATAATGTGGCTTCTTATTCATTGTTAAATGAGTACAAATGAGCTCCTTATAGAGGACAAGGAAGAGGTATCTTTCTTATATAATTTGTGAGGTGTGAGAGATCCTTTAAATCAGCCCAAAAGGAGAGAATCATGGGCAAAACTAGTGTACACCTTTTTAGGGGTTTTTTTCGAACCTTCAAATGGACTCATCATATTCATGTTACTATGTGTAGAAATATCTATGGGCTATGTATATATGGATTGGGATCATCTAGGATGTCTAAGAATGCATAATTAGTTAGGGAAGGGCTCCATAACTGGTGCAAAATATGCCACACACCCTAACACTAATGCTCCACCCAAGGGACACTCATGAAAGTATTAGTAGCTTTTATCCATAGGGAGCCCTAGCCTCAAGCCTTAGCTACCCATTTGGTATCAAGCTTATCAACCTACCCTAGGTGATTCACATGATATGAGATGAGGGCACATGACAAGAGGTGTAATTTGGTGAATGAATTGACGACCCAGATCAGCCCCTTCTTAGGAACCAAAAACTAGGGCAGACCCCTCTTGCATTTTTACTCTTGTGAGGTGTATTGCACCTTGTACTATTCATGCATAAGCCTAGCTCATGGCTATAAATAGAACCCTTTGTACTCTCTTCAATCTAGTCCAATAATCAAATTTCTCTTCCTTATGCTAAATTAATCATGAATGCTTCTTTGATTGATCCACTATAGGCACCAAAAACAATCTAATGCATACGAGGATTAGTGATAACCTAAACGTGTATCACTAGGGGATCTCTAGACAAAGTTGCACCCAATTTTTGGGCATGTGAGGTTTGCACCATGTTGATCAGTGTGCAATGCAGAAGGCATGCACGGGCTGAGAGATTGTGTGTGTGTGTGTGTGTGTGTGTTTTTGGGGGGGAGGGGGAGTGAGTTGGTGGAGATCCTTTTCACACTATGTGTGATCTCCTTATTGTTCTATATTATCAACGATATAAGAAATGATGAGATTAGGGTTAATGAACGGTTAGTCTATGATGGTATTGGCCTAATGGCCTTTATCCCCAACAACCTCCCTTTTAGTCCAATGTGCCAATAAGCGGAGAAAAGGGAAAGTGGAGTATGATGGCTTTATGCAATGCCCATCAAGTCACGACAATATGCAAAACGCTCAGGAGGTAAACCCTTTATGAGAAGGTCAATAGGGTTGTCATGTGTGTGCACCTTAACAAGCTAGATGAACCTATCCTCAAGCATCTCTTGCATGATACTTGACAGTCTCAGTGTGCTTTGTCTTTGCATGAAACATAGGATTTTGTGCTAGTTGAAGATCACTTTGACTGTCACAATACAATATCAAAATCTCAGCATTAAAACCCAAATCTCCCACTGACGAGCAAGCCAAATAGCTTCTTTGAAATTTTCAGAGGCAGCCACATATTTTGCCTCAATGGTTGATGAAACAATGCAATCTTGCAAACTCCATGATATTGCACCCCTAGCAAACATGAAAACATAGTCACTAGTGGACCTTTTATTGTCCATATTTCCTACATAATCAGCATATGTGTATCCTTTTACACATGCTTCCTTGCTCCCACATAATAAGCATTTGTAATTTTTACGGATCAAATATCTCATCACTCCTTTCACTACCTCCCAAAGCTTCTTACCAGGATTAGACATGTATATACTAACTACTCTTGTTGCAAATGCAATGTTTGGACGTGTAGCAATCATGGCATACATCAAGCTACCAATAACATATGCATAAGTAACCGTTTTCAACCATTTTCTCCTCTTATTTAGGAAATTAAATTTTGCTAAGTTTTACATATAGAGGTAAAAGTCTATTGGATCCCTTCCCCTTCTCCATATAAAAATGTTGAAGTACCTTGGAAATGTACTCAGTCTGTAATAATTGAAGCCTTTTCTTGCTCCTATCTTTGACAATCCATATACCAAGAAAGTGATTGGCTTCTCTTAATTCCTTCATGTTAAAGTTTTGGGGTAAAGGCGGTTTGCCTATTATCCCAGCCAGGCATGCTAGAGGCATCCGATTCAACCATCACTTGTACACACCTTTACTAGATAGAAGAATAAGGGGATCTCTCACACACAATGTGGTGAGATACTCCATCCACATCTTGTGTTCTCTCTCTCTCTCTCTCTCTCTCTCTCTCTCTCTCTCTCTCTGTGTGTGTGTACATGCACCACATTCATGCACTCTTCAATTAATATCAAAGCTACGGCTAGGCGATCGTGGTAAGCGCAATAGTGTCAAGAGCTTTGAGGAAATATCTTGCTCTCTACAATGGAGAGATCAAGAAAACTTGGAATCTTTGTGTGAGAATGCAATGGGAGCTTGTGAGCTCAACTGAGAGTGATGTATGCTCTTGTGGAAGCTCTAAAGAGAGTGTGTAGGTGAAGGTGTTTCCCTAAATGGTTATGGTGCATGGTTGATGCCCATTGTACATGCATTTTTGTGAGCACTTTTGAGTGCTCTCTTGATCAATTTTCCGGATTGAAACTCTCTTGGCACTTGTTTATGCGTTGTCACTTTCTTTATGTACGTTGAGTGCGGAGTGCCATTGAATGCACATTGTGGAGCTGTTTTGGCACTACTCTTTGGCGTTAAGTAGTGATTTTGGTTTATGGTTTTGAGTCCTCTTTCAAATATTGTAGTGGTCCAGGTCTACTACCACTTTGACATATCTTTTGTTGACAAATTTTGGTTAGTCTATAGTGGGTGAGGGCTTCTCCAACTTTGGAATCTTGGATGCGATTTATGGTTTGAGAGTTTTCTTTGAGATTTTGATCATTTTGCAAGGGAGACTCTGTTTTATTTTCACTAGATTTCTCTCCATAGTTTTGGCTTGATTTCCATACACTCTTTTGATGTATTTGTAGTCATTGTTGATTCTCTTTGTTATGGTCCACTTTGCTCCCACATTGATGGGCATATGGTTGCTTTTGGACATGGATTGGTATTCTTGTATCCACTCTTGCAAGAGTGAGATATGTGTATGCTCGTAGTGGCTATAGGTAGAATTATGGTATGCACTATTTTTTATCGACACTGGTATCAAGGATATTAATGAGCAACTTATTTTTGCAGGTGAAGTCATTTTTGATAGTTCCCTTGTGCAGATTGTTCTTGATGCTTTGCCAAATTCTTACTAGACTTTTGCTAGTACTTGGAGACTTATGACCCAAGGAAATTGTGAAGTTGTCAAGTTTGATGCAGTATGCACATTGTTGTTGTAAGAGTCACTTTCAAGAAAATATGTGGCTAAACAACATGCAGTTGAATAGGCCTTCATTGCTGCTCAAAGAAAAAGAGATTACAGTAATGCAGCCACTTCCCATGGTTCTTCTACGAGTGCAAAGGCACTTGTTTTCCTAATGCTTATGCTGGAAGCACGTCATATGGAAATTATGGTGAAAAAGGGAAAAATAAGATGTTTTTCCATTATTGTAAAGCTAATGATCACTTGATCAAGCAGTGTCCAAAATTGAAGGCAAAAGAGGCTAAGAAGAAAGAGGCTAGTTTCACTACAAGTGCAACAATTGTAGAGCCTTTTGTGAAAGGAGATTGTGATGCTGATGTATATGCAGAATGGGATTTTAGTGTAGAGTGCACTTATGATCCTTCCGTTCATAATGCATGTACGTCAGTTGCAGACGCTCATGTGTGGTACTTTGACAAAGGTTCTACAAAGTACATTACGTCTCATCGTGACTTATTTACCTCTCTTGAGGATGTCTCTCATGAGAATACAATCACGTCTGTAAACAATGTGTCTTATCGAGTTAAGGGAGCTAAAAAGATTGTGCTAGCTATTGCAAATGGCAATTCTTTCAAACTTGTTGATGCACTTTATGTACTTGGGATCAAGAAGAATCTCTTGTCAGTATTTGCACCTGCTAGACTTGGTTTTGTAGTCATCTTTGTGGGTGATAGATGTACAATACATGATCTCAGTTTAAGTGATGAAATTGTTGCATCTAACATTTTATGTCGTGGGCTGTATAAGATCACTTTGTATAACAAGTGTGGGTAGAATTTTGCAACTGCAGTTGTGGATTCAAAGGCTGTGTCAAATGCAAAACTTTGGCATACACATTTTGGGCATCTAAATTTTATTAGTTGGTTGCTGCATTTGCAAAAATCTGATATGATTGCTTCTTTGCTGCTTCTTGAAGCATCTGAAAAAGATGTTTGTGAATTCTATATTTGGGTAAAATGCAGCATTTGAATTTTTCAAAGGATGGTTCAATCAAGGCTACATATAGGTTGAAGCTTGTGCATAGTGATGTTTATGGGCCCATGCAAACATCTTCCTTGGGCAATTAACTGTACTTCATGACTTTCATTGATGATTACTTTAGGCATGCATGGGTGTATCTGCTTGAAGAAAAGTCCAAAGGGTTTATGTGCTTCAAGTAATTTTTGGCAATGGGGATGAAAACGTTTCTAAATGTACTATGGACACCCTCTCTTCTGATCGAGGGGGGGAGTATATGTCTCATGAATTTAATGCATCTTTGGCTAGTTGTGGGATAAAACACCAATGTACAATTTCATATACACCTCAACAAAATTGTGTTAATGAAAGGAAAAACAGGTCGCTTATGAAAATGGCATGATGTATGGTCAAAATTCAAGCTTTGCCACATTCATTTTAGCTTGAGGCTATTATGTGTATCGTTTATGTACTTAAGAGGTGCCCTATAAAATCTTTGCAGTCTATGAATCCATATGAAGCATGGTATGATAGAAATCCATCTATTGAGCACATGCGCATTTTTGGCTGTTTGGTTTATGCTTTGGTACCTCAAACGCATTGTTGGAATTAGGGTTGCAGAGAAATGCACACAGCTTGGAGAAGATGAAGGAAGCTCAAGGCACACAATAGAGAGTGTGTTACTTAGTGTGCAATGGAAACATAGATAGCCCTAGAGTAATGGGCGTATATACAATGCTCGGGGGAAAAAACCTCCTAAAGAGGGAAAAAATGCCCCGACGGTCCTAGTGTGTTCACACACATCACTACCACATGTATATGGTAACAAATCCCCCCCTGGAGTGATTCCATGAACAAGAGCTGGCACATGAGTAAAGGGAAGTACCATGCTCTAAGGACATGATCAGTCCACAAAGGGGAGTAAGCCCAAAGCTTTGCGGAAAGCTTCAAGCTTCTCACGAGACAATGCCTTTGTGAAAAGATTTGCAAGGTTGTCCTGTGTTGGCACATAAGCCAAGCTGATCTCTCCTGCTTAGAGCCTCTCCCTGACATAGCGGTAATGCACCTCAATGTGCTTTGTGCGAGCATGAAAAATTGGGTTCCTCGCAACTTCCAATGCACTCTGACTGTCAGTGTAGATAGTGTTGGCAGTGTCCTGTCCATCAACACCCAAATCAGCCATAAGGCGTCTGAGCCATACACACTCAACCATAGCTGTGAAGACTACCCTGTACTCAGTCTCACAACTCAAAGTGAACACAGTAGGTGGCTTCTTGCTCAACCATGATATACATGAACTGCCAAGCATGAAACAAAAACCACTTGTGGACACTCGCGTGTCAAAACAACCAGCCCAATCTCAGTCCGAAAAAGCATGTAAATATGGCGGCAATGATCCCCCCTAGGGATAAAACAAGTCAAGATGTAAAGTGCCACTAAGGTAGCGGAAAATCCTCTTGACTGCCTGCCAATGCTTAGACCCTGGGCTATGCATAAATCTACTGACCTGTGAGACTGCATAGTGAATATCCGGCCTCGTGTTGCATATATAAATGAGGCAGCCAACAACAATTTGATAAAGAGTGACATCAGCAGGATCGCCAGCATCATGTAGACTCAACTTCAAACCTGTTTCCATGGGAGTGGCAATAAGTTTGCAATCCTCAAGTCCAAACTTACATAGCAATGTCTCTATGTATCTTTTCTGACACAAGGCAATACCACCATCACACTGCTTAAACTGTATACCAAAGTAATGATGCAGAAGCCCCATTTTTTTCATCTTAAAAGAAACATTCAAATTAGCCTTAAATTCAACAATATGTCTCTCATTTGGTCCAATGATCAGCAAATCATCGACATAAAGAACCGCAATGAGAAGTACATCACCCTCACGCTTTACATACAACGTGATTTCTGTTGGAGATTGCCAAGCACGAGGAGATTGCTTCAACCTATACAAAGCCTTCTTACATCTGCACACTTTGTCCTCTTGTACTTTTATGACAAAACCGCGAGGCTGCATTACATAAACTTCCTCAAATATGTCACCACTCAAGAAAGCAGTAACAATATCTGATTGATGTACATCCCAACCAAAATGAGCTGCCAATGCACATAGAAAACGCACAGTAGTCATACGACAAGTGGGAGCAAAAGTCTCTTCATAATCTATGCCTTTTTGCTGTGCATAACCCTTTGCAACAAGTCGAGCCTTATGGCGATCGATCTCACCATCCGGCTTGTGTTTCAACTTGTAAACCCACTTCGTACCAATGGCCTTTTTGCCAGGAGGCAAATCACATAAAGTCCATGTGTCATTTTCTATAAGTGCATCATATTCTAATTGCATGGCATCCATCCAATTTTCTGAATTCTGTGCTTCATCAAAAGACAGAGGCTCCTCAACATCATGTAAGCTAGACACAGCCAAAGTATAACAATCTGATGCATAAGATGCATGGCGAGAGCCTGAACGAGTACGACGAGACAAAGGTGCATCTAATTTACTGTCACGCAAAGTGTGCACCAGCCATTTTGGCATACCTCTAGCCTGCTCATTTTCAGCCCTTTCCTCATCAAGTACATCATGTACATCTGCATGAGTAATAGGCTGCTCTGTAACATTTTCAAAAACCCCCATAGGATGTACATTTGCCTCATTGGAAATTACATTCGTATTTCCACCACTGAAAAGAGGCAACAAAGTGTCATAAATGTCCTGTGAGCTTACATTACCGTCTCTAGTACATGACAGCAAGGCTGAACAGAATCTTCCACAAACACTACATCCCGTGAAACCAGAATACGCTTTGTTTGCGGATGATATAACCTGTAACCTTTGCTTTCAGCACTATAAACAACAAAAATACATTTGACATCCTTATCATCCAATTTTCTGCGCTGTGTTTGTGGCACCAAAGCATATGCCAAACAACCAAAAACACGCATGTGCTCAATAGAAGGCTTTCTATCATGCCATGCTTCATATGGAGTAATAAACTCCAAAGCTTTCTTAGGATACCTGTTAAGTACACAAGTGGCACACATGATGGCCTCAAGCCAAAAAGAATGTGGCAAAGCTTGACTTTTGACCATACATCGTGCCATTTCTGTCAGTGACCTGTTTTTCCTCTCAGCAACACCATTTTGTTGAGGTGTATAAGTCACTGTACATTGGTGTTTTATCCCACAACTAGCCAGAAATGCATTAAATTCATGAGACATATACTCCCCCACTCGATCGGAATGGAGGGTACCCATAGTACATTTTGAGACATTTTCAGCCATAGCCAGAAATTGTTTGAAGCACATAAAATCTTCGAACTTCGCTTTAAGTGGAAATACCCATGCATGCCTGGAGTAATCATCAATGAAAGTCACGAAGTAAAGGTAATTGTCCAAGGACGGAGCTTGCATGGGCCCACAAACATCACTATGCACAAGCTGCAACCTGCATGTGGCCCTGACTGAACCATCCTTTGGAAACTTAGAACATTGCATCTTACCCAAAATACAGCCTTCACAAACATGTTTGACAGGTGCTTCAAGAGGCGGCAACGAAGCAACCATATTAGATTTCTGCAAACACAGCAAACTGGCAAAATTCAAATGACCAAAACGTGCATGCCAAAGTTTTGCATCTGAAATATCCCTTGAATCTGCAAGAGAATTTGCAAAATTTTGTCCATACTTGTCATACAAAGTGAGCTTATACAGCCCACAACACAAAAGGCCAGATGCAACAATTTCATCACCAAAACCGAGATCATGAACTATACATATGTCATCCACAAATTTGTCCAAGTGTAGCAAATGCGGATATAGACAAGAGATTCTTCTTGATCCCAGGTACATAAAGTGCATCAACAAGTGTGAAGGAACTGCCATTTGCAGTCGTAAGCACAATCTTTCCAACTCTCTGAACCGGATAAGAGGCATTCTTGGCACAAGCGACTGAATTCCCATGAGGGACAGACTCGAGAGAGGTGAACAATTCACGATGTGAGGTAATGTGCTTTGTAGCACCACTGTCAAAATACCACACATGTGAATCTACAGCAACAACTGACAAGCATGCATCATGGACAACAAGATTGTAAGTGCACTCTGCGCTAAAAGCCCATTCTGCATCAACTTCAGCAACACAGTCTCCTTTCACAGAAGACTCAACAATGGCTGCATTTGTAGTGGAACCAGCATTTGCAGTGGAACCACCCTCTTTCTTGTTAGCCTCGTTGGCCTTCAACTTAGGACACGACTTGATCAAGTGATCATTAGCTTTACAATAATGATAACACATCTTCTTTTTGCCCTTATCACCGAAATTGCCAGACGAAGTGCTATCAGTAGAAGCATTAGGAACAAAAGTTTTGCCACTCGCAGCAGAACCATAAGAAGTGGCTGCATTGCTGTTACCACCCTTTCTTTGAGAAGCAATAAAAGCCCGTTCAACTGCACGCTGCCTAGTTCTATTTTTTTTGGAAAGTGACTCTTGCAACAACAATGTGCATAATGCATCAAACTTGATAACTTCAGGATTTCCTTGGGTCATCAGTCTCCAAGTACTAGCAAACGTCTGGTAGGAATCTGGTAAGGCATTAAGAACAGTCTGCACAAGGGAACTGTTTGAAATGACTGCACGTGCAGAAATAAGTTGCTCATTGATATCCTTGACTCAGATTTACATCAGATTGCCATCATATTTACATGCTTTTTTGGACTCAGATTGGGCTGGTTGGTTTTACACGCGAGTGTCCACAAGTGGTTTTTTTTTCATGCTCGACAGTTCATGTATCTCATGGTTGAGCAAGAAGCAACCTATTGTGGAGGCCACTTCTAGTTGTGAGGCTAAGTACATGGCAATCTTCACAGCTATGGTTGAGTGTATATGGCTCAAACGCCTTATGGATGTTTTGGATGTTGGACAAGACAATGCCAACACCATCTACAGTGACAATCAAAGTGCATTGGTAGTTGCAAGGAACCTAGTTTTTCATGCTCGCAAAAAGCACATTGAGGTGCATTACCACTATGTCAGGGAGAGGCTCTCAGCAAGAGAGATCAACTTGGCTTATGTGCCAATACAGGAAAACCTTGCAAATATTTTCACAAAGGCATTGTCTCCTAAGAAGTTCAAAGATTTGTGCAAAGCTTTGGGTGGGCTTACTCCCCTTTGTGACTGATCATGTCCTCAAGGCATGGCACTTCCTTATACTCTATGTGTCATCTCTCATTCGTCGCATCACTCCCATGGGGATTAGTTACCATATATATGTGTTAGTGATGTGTGTGAACACACTTAGGACTGCCGGGGCATTTTTCCCTCACTAGGAGGTCTTTTTCCTATGCATTGTATGTACGCCCATCACTCTGAGGCTAACTTATCTTTTTATATGCACACTAAGTAATTCTACTCTTTGTTGTGTGCCTTGAGCTTCCTTTGTCTTCTCAAAGATATCTGCATTTCCCTGCAAACTAATTTCCAACAATCATTATCAAAAGACTACCATCGATAGCCTTTTTAGTGTAGGGAAAATAAGGTTGCATTTCCCTTCAACCTTATTTCCAACAATCATTATCAAAAGACTACCATCGATATCCTTTTTAGTGTAGAGGAAATGATCTTTGTCACTCCTTCTATAACCTTGAGACCTCATAGAAGAATCAAACTTATGATACCATTGACAGGATCTATGTTTTGTCCCATAAAGAGACTTTCTAAGTTTGCAAACCATCTTTTCCTTACCTTCAATAACAAACCATCGTGGTTGTTGCATAAATATGTCTTCATGAATGTCCCCATGCAAGAATGATGTTTTAACATCTTTTTGAACAAGCTCCATATCCTCAATGTCTACCAATGCAAGCACTAGACGAAGAATGGGCGGGGGGGGGGGGGGGGGGGGGGGGGTGATGGGAGCACCATTGGATCCCTCTCTCCCTCTCCTGTGTTGCTTATGAGAGAGTATCACTCTACTATATATACCATCAAATGGATGGCCCTCAGTAACTATATGGGACAATTGCAATGCCATGTGGCATCACTATGTGAGCCTCTTCAAAAACCTCCAAAAATTACACAATACTTGAAGAAAAGAATAGTTACCTACTGCCCCCCTTTGATCACCTCATATTTCCTACTCAATGACCCCATGAGTGAACTATAGAGCCAAGGTGGATCTCCATGTTACAGACTCCAAAACTCTAGAACCTTTTCACACTTTGACTTCTTCTTGACCTCGAACGATGAGCCTAAAAGGGAAAAAATCATCTGACACCCCACCGTAGATGCTACCCACTAACTTTATCCGAGAATACCTCCATACGCTACATACCACCTCTACAAACCTTGTCAAGTTCAATAACACCTCTGATAGCACATTTACCGAGCGACCAAATTGGCACATAACTGGTACTCGACAAAACTTTGAATGCTCACTACTTGGCTGTTTGGACTTCGATTGACAATTTAAAATGACCAAGATGCGCAGTTCAAACCTCTCAGCACACCCAAGCTTTGACCATCCACATGTACTCGTCCAATCTAGTGAGGATTTGCAAACCACCTCCACCTTCAAATTGCCATTATTGGTACCCCGTAGCTTCGATTGAGGAGTCTTTTAGATCAGCTTGGAGAACACTTTAAGGGACACCCTTAGCATTTTGATTTCTGAACTTTGGATACTTTGACCATCCACCTTGGATAGGTCATATGGCAGAGTACCTTAACCTAAGAAATTATATAAAGCATACACACCTGCAACCCTTTGCTTTCCCATGATCTTCATACCTACTTTTCCTCTTTTGCATGCACCTGTAGACACACCCGGGGAGGTCATCTAATAAAAATGTAACCTATCACGTGAGTTCAATAGAAGGGTATTTAAATTTCTTGAAACTTACAGAAATATATATACGGAAGGGCATTATTTTTTCAAATTTGAAAAAAACTTACAGATTTTAAAAGAAAAGGGTACATTATATTCTTAGCAAAATTCACAGATAAGGGATTTTACAAACATGTCTTGAACATGATATGGTAGTTTTACACATAGTGAACCACCCAAGTAGACACACATAGCCCTTCTTTTCCCTCTTCATAGCATTGAACAACTTTAGCTACACCAATGTTCATAGACTCTTTGGGAGGTCCTTAGTCCCAAGTGTCATTCTTCTTGAAAGAATTAATCTCAAATTGCATAGCCAATTTCCACTTAAGCTTATCATATGAAGACATAGCTTCCTCATAGCATGAAGGCTCACCGCAATCATTCAACATCACATAGTCAAGAGATGAAAAAAATGTTTAGGAGGATGAGAAACTCGAGTAGATCTCCTTAACTCAGGCACATTAGGTTGTTCCACTCTTTCTTCTAACGTAGGAGGGTATTCCACATGTTGTGGTTGTTGTTCAAGTACATTACATACTCTATTATGCACTATCCCATCCTCTTGAATCACCACACATCGAATCTCAACAATAGGTATAGGTTTCTTATGCATCTTCAACTCATTGAAGTGCACATCATTACCTCAAACAATCTTTTTGGATTCAGGATCCCAAAGATGATATCCCATTTCACCAGACTTGCCATAACCCAACAATATACATTTCCTTGACTTGGGATCAAGCTTGTTACAGTTATCTTTAGGAACATGAAAAAATTCTTCACGGACAAAAACTCAAAGATGCTCATAAGAATTGACCTTTTTAGACCAAAGCATTTCTAGAACCTGCTCGTCTAACACACAATTAGATGACCTATTGATGAGATGAATTGCTATAGCAACTATTGGGTAGATTGCCATTAGACAACATATATTTGAATTTCTCTAGTATTGTTTTGTTCATCCTCTCTGAACACCATTTTTTGGAGTGTTGTAAGGAGAAATCAACACATGTTTGATTCTCTTTGAATCACAAAAGTCTTGAAAAGACTTTGAAACATGCTCCCCACCATTTTTGGTGTGTAAGCACTTGACCTTCTTTCCACTCTGACTCTCAACTAATGAGACAAACTTTTTGAATGCATCAAGCATTTGATCCTTGTATTTAAGAGGATAAACCCAAAAATTTCAAGAATAGTTATCTATGAATGTGGAAAAACAAGAAGCACCCCCTGATGCTAGCATAGGAGCCCAAATGTCACTATGTATCAACTCTAAGTGCTCATTTCTTCTACAACCACTTGCTTTGTGAGGACTTTATGTTTTTTTACCATATATACAATGCTCACACACCTTAAAGGTAGAATAATCAAGACTAGGTAAATAACCCAAACTAGACAATGCTTTTATTCACATTTCACTCATGGCCTAGCTGGCAATGCCACAAAGAGGTATTTGGCTGCTCGACTATACATATAACATTGTTCTTAACTCAAGAAACATGTAGAGTGTGAAGAGTTAAATGTTTGAAACCCTTTTCCACAATCAAAGAGCCCCTTGAAAACTTCCAAGAAGCATCTCCAAAAGATCTATGGTAACCCTCATCATCAAGTTTCCTAGTGCTAATCCAACTTTTTGCCAACTTTTGAATGTGTCTTACATTCTTAAGTTAAATCCACTAGAAAGCCATAACTGCACATCACCAATGCCCATTATTTCATAGACATAATTGTTTCCATTTTGGACTACACCTTTCCTTGAAGCATCATAAGTAGAAAACCACTCTCTACATGGAGTAACATCAAATTATGCACTAGAAACAATGATCCAATTTTTAAAGGTAGTAGTAGAACTTGCAACTAAAACATCGTAGTCAAGAGATGATAAGAATAACACATCTCCATGTGATTCCATTGTGTTTTCCCCTTTAATCTTCACAGAAAAATATTTCTATTCACCTTTGTCTTGAACTTTCTTACCTTTAGGTTTCGTTTTTTCTCTCTTCCATCTGAAGCAATCCTTTTGTATATGACCAGTCTTATTGCAATGGTAATATTTTATGTCATGATGAGAATGAGATTTGATTCTTGATTTTCCGCTTCCTACAGATTCCATTCTTGATTGTGATCTACCACATACATTAAGATCAAAAGAAACTTTCCCACGGTCATTGCTCTTCCTATTCATCTATGCCGTCAACAAAGAACTAGCAACCTTCTCCATGGTGAGTTCATTCACTACACGACTCTTACTAATTGCTGTATGGAAAGTATCCCAACTTTTTGGGAGAACGGTCAACCAAAATATAGCTTTTAGGCTATCATTAAGAGGAAACATCTATGCAATCAACTGGCTAAAAATTGCATTGAACTCAATCAAGTGATCTGACATTGAAATCCCCTATTTCATGCGACAATCAACAAGCTTCTTTAGCCAATAGACTTGTGATGTAGCACTCCTCTAATCATAAATATTGCACAAACGTTGTCGTAATGAATAAGAACCTCCTTCAACATCTTCCACATTGTAGTACACAGTCTTAGACAATGATAACTAAATGGTAGACTTAGCTATCTTATCTAGCTCTTCCCATTCTTCCACATCCATGTTCCTGACTTTGACACCTTGAAACTTTATGGGCTTAGCCTGCTTCTTTTGAACCAAGGAATTCATTATTTGCTTCTTCCACTAAGAAAAGTTGTTTCCATCAAAATTTTCAATGTTAAGCAAAGCACTATCGGAAGAAGAAGAAGCCATAATGCCACTAAATGACAAGGATAATCCCGACAAAAGTTCAACTGTAAATTGAGTAAAATATCATCTAGGAAGCCCAATCGAAGCTCAAGATAATGAATGGCAAGATAAAGAGATGTTCCAAAAATCACAACCATGAAATTCACAAGGAAATTTTGCTAGAATTTCCCTTGTACAAAGAACGTAAACTCAAATCCCAGATGAAAGAAATCACCAGAATAAGCAATATTTTCTAGTATCTCAACAAGAAGAGTCAAGAATCACAACATCTCTCAATGCATACATATCATGAATACATATGTTGATTACATATGTCCACTCGCAGGAGGCAGTGCAAAAATCTGTACTGGCATTACCACAAGACACTCTGGCCTCTCTTGCCTCTCATATTCATGTCCATTTTTGGCCTCTTTATCAACATTCTTTGTACCTTCCTCATTTGTATATGTAGCATCCACTCGACCATAGGGACCTCTGGACTTTTACCTTTGGTATTCCCAATAGTGGGGTCTGTACAAGACTCAATTGTATCATGTGTAACTGCCTCTTTTGTGTCCACAGCAGCCATGAAATGTTCTCCCATTGCCTCTCCCAATTGAGCTACTCTGTCAGTGGGCACCTCTGGGCGGCTCTGTGCCTATCCTTGCCTCATTGTTTTGGTCTATACATGCCTCAGTTGTATTATGTGTATTTGCCTCTTTCACGTCCGTAGCAGCCACGAGAACTTCTCCCATTGCCTCTCCCGATTGAACTACTATGTAACCTGCCTCAGTTGTGTCGGCAGAAGCCGTGACATCACCGTTACCCACTGCTGAGCCTATTCTAGGTACTCTCTTAGTGAGGTCCTCCTCACCCAAGCCTCCCATATCTTCAACAATGGCATCTGTACCCTTTGCCTCCTGTGCATCAACAATGTCATCAGCTGCATCACTTGGATAGACCACCTCGCTTGGGCTGTGACATCACTTGCACCCACTGCCTCACGTGTTCCAGCTTCTCTCTCAATGAGGACCTCCTCACCCATGCCTCTGGTATCCTCAACAGTGGCATATGTACCCATAGCCACAACTGCATCAAGAAGGGCATCTATGACAGCATGAACAATACTTTCTGTTCCACCATCATTAACATTGCCATCAGTAATAGCATCTGTGCTAGCATCCACAATGTCATTTGTGCAGGCATCAAATACCGTAGCATGTGTGCAGGCATCAACTGTGGTAGCATCATCAATGACATCTATGCCAGATTCAACAGTGGCATATGTACCCATAGCCACAACTGCATCAAGAAGGGCTTCTATGACAACATGAACAATAATTTCTATTCCACCATCATTAACATTGCCATCAGCAACAGAATCTGTGTGAGCATAAACTTCCATAGCATCCACAATGTCATTTGTGCAGGCATCAACTAGAGTAGCATCAACAATGGCATCTGTGTAGGCATCAACTACCATAGCATCATCAATGACATTTGTGCCAGATTCGACTATGGTGGGGGTGGGTAATGTACCCTTTTCAAGTTTAGCATGATCAACATCTGTATGCACATCATCATGCACAACCTGCACATCAACTGCATTAGGCACATTTGGAACAAATTCAGCAATACTAGTAGGTGTGCAGGGATCAACTGTATCAAAAGACTCTTTTTTTTGCCTGTAACCCCCCTAGAAGCTGTAGCACTCCCTCTTGGATTCTTCACAGGATAAAACTCAGCCAGTGAACCTATAGACCCCTCAACTGTATCAAAAGACACTTTTTTTTTGCCTGTAACCCCCCTAGAAGTTGTAGCACCCCTTCTTGGATTCTTCACAGGATAAGACTGAGCCAGTGAACCTACATACCCCTCATCTAGAAACCCTGAAGAGCGAGTGCATCTCATGCAAGTTCCTCTTTTTTCAGCTCCTTGATTATCTACGACAAGAGAAAGTAGAAACATATTACTAAACATGTACAGAAAATAAATCAAATAGTTTGCAACTACTCGATGCAAAGAATTAAGAGACATGTCACCAACAAATTCCAACACTTGATTCATCAATGAGCATGGATACAATAGGGGTGCAATGGATTGCACATGCCTTCTAAAGACATCTTCTAATTGCATGAAGTTACAACAAAAACACACTCATTGCTTTGCATTTGGTTTCTTCCTCTTCCTAAATGAATCAAGAGGTATATCCATTGTGGGACTTCCACCTAAGTTCTTGAGAGTTGATTTCTTGCGCTTTGGTGTTGGCTTCTTCCCCGTTGGAGGGGGTGTTGCTTTCACCGCATCTACAACTGCCTCATCTGATGCTTCATCTCTAGTGTCCACACTTGGTAATGCTTTGACACTCAATGGAGAACGTGACAGCATTCTTGGAGTTAGTTGTTGCCTAGGTGATTTGACTGCAGAAGACTTTGCCATCAAGATGTCTTCAACTACTCCACGTACTGTATCCCCTACAGCAGACTCCGCTTCAAGGGCTGGCTGCATCCCTGGGGTAAACCCCCCTTCAAGGGTTGGCTGCATCCCTGGGGTAATCGGGCCATTCTTCCTTGTGGAATGCATCGTCTTGTTGGAGCAAGCATGCGATGATTGTTCTACAAAGCAAGCTATTTACAAAGTCTCACTTGGAGTATCCTAAAATACACACCTAAATACTGATTTGGTACCTACCAGTGGCCTGCGTAGAGACTCTCTCTGTTTTTTTCCTCAATGATTCTTGTATACAGGTCTCTGTTGCAATGTCTGTACCTGCAAATGATTTCATTAAATGCAAGAGTTTAAACTCCCAATGGAAAGTGGGCATGCAATAGTACTAGTAAATAATTGACACAGTGACTACCTGCACTTGATTCTTTCATCTCACTCTTCACCTTCAGACCAATCATATGCTTAGCTCTAGGGGGAACAAACATTTTGCAATCTAGTGCAACACAATAGCCATAGTCCCTACATACATGCACAAATTAAAGCATAGCATATGGTACACATGGGTGCAAGGTAGGGAGAATACATCCAAGCTTCTGGCATCGAACGGGAATCCACATCCTACACAATGGTAGAACCCATTAAGTGCCACCTCGCTAATGCTCTGCTCAAAATCCATAGGAGGAAAAGGCTTCATCAAACTAGTCCCCACATTATGTGAAGTCCTCTCCATGGTAACACAAAATTTAAAGTGCTATGATTCCTGTGCTAAGTTGGTCTCTACTTCTGCAAGTAGTGCCTATGAAACAAAGAAGAAAACACATCTAATTTAAGTCTCAATAACCCAACAAAAGCAGATTGCTGAAAAGAATATGCAGAATGAATCTTATCCCTTATTTGCAATACCACATATAAGACAAGCACTTACTCTATATGCTATAAACACAAGCTTGATGTGGTATATGATATGCACTGTGCTATATAGCACATAGCACACTCCAAGTATAATGTGCTATAAGTGCTACATAGAGTATGCATTGTAGATCATAGCAGAGAGATATAGCCCAAACATTTTCTCTATATGCTATATAGCCCAAGCTTGTTGGTTATATGATATGCAGTGGGCTATATGAGACATAGCACATAGCATATAACACAAATATTGTGCTATGTAGCACATAGCACAATTAGAGATGGTGATATGTAGCACATAGCAAAAATAGAGATTGTGCTATATAGCACAATTCACTATTCCACACACTCAAGGGCTATATTGTGAACATATAACACACAAAATATGCTATTTAGCACATAGCACATAAAAAGATTGTGCTATGTAGCACATATCAATATTTAACACGCACTTCAGGGCTATATTGTGAGCATATAGCATATAGGTTATGCTATATAGCACATATTACACATGTCCATTGTGATATGTATCACATAGCACATAACCACACAGAGCACATAGCATAGAATCACACACATTCCAAATAGATGAGGGTACTATTGTGAACATGCTGCACCTAGATTGAACTATAAATCACATAGCACATAACCACACATGGCACATAGCATATAACCACCCACTCCATGAAGATGATGGCTATGTTGTGACCATATAGCACATATTTTGTGCTATATAGCACATATTTTGTGCTATATAGCACATAGAAGAAATAGAATATGCTCATATAGTATATAACCATACAATCCAAAACACTCTAACCACATAACCACATGGAAGTGAACCACATACTCCAAAACAAAGTGAAGCACATGTAGGAGGGTATGCACCTTTGCTTTAGCCACATTGGCTTCTAATTCAGCAACGTTCTCTCTAGTAGTACTCGAGAACTGTCCAATCAAATCAATCAGGCGTTGTCAAGCTACAGGGTCTTGCACGCAATCAATCTCCGTTTGCAACTTTATGGCCAAAGTGTTTGAGCTTTGAGCACCCTCAGTCCTATGCAATTCTCTGACTTGATCCTCTACCTGCTTCTTTGCACCCTCTAGTCTTGACTTATAGTCTTGCAATCTGCCCTCTGCAATATTCTTCATTTCTGCAAGTGCCCTGCTATCCTCCTCTGCCAATTGTACCAGGCATCCTCCTGTAGGCACGCTTGACAATGGTACAGATGTACCTTCTCTTTTCAATGATGATCTGGTAGAGGCAGCAGTGGTTTTGGAACCTCTCCCTCTACCACTTATCTGCTCTTCCCACCTCTTGATCTTGTTTTTCAAGTTGTGTCTTTCTTCTGAGGCTCTCATTGCCCTCTCTGCAAAGATAGCCCAAGAAATTTGATGTTTGCCAGATTCACTGCAGTTTTCCAATTCAAAGGCCTTTGCAAATTGAGTCCCTTCTTCATACATGAAGGGACCCTCTTGGTAGACATCCCAGTGTCTCCACACAAGATTTTGTAAGAACTACGTTCGAGCATGGTATGCCTTCACTTTCTTCTGGCTACCCGAAACAGGCTTTGGGCATTTAAAGACAACTTCCCAGTCCTTCTCAGAGATGTCATTGTTTCCTGTCAAGCTACGTGGATCAACTCCCTCCAATGGAAATCCACGCTCCAAATGAAATTCCTCGGCAAGACAACAAAACTTTGTTTGCAGAGGTGGTTCGATGTTCCTAACTAGACTGCTGCTTTCTTGAATCGGATGCTTTGAGGAAGGTGCCATGATGCAGTCTCAAGTGATATACCTACACATCATCCAATGAACTCATGAGACGTGGTGTGACCTTGCTTATCATCCCTGCTAAAAAGAAACAAGAACTTCATGGGCCTACTCTTGTAAGCAGGGCATTCAAGGTGATGTGCTATGGGATTTGCCCCAAGGTTGCATGCAGCTTGTGGACTAGCAAATTACCTCGGGAGTCTATGTCCTCTCATGCAGCCATCAATAGCATTAGGTTTTGCTCGCCTCTTGTTGCAAATGAGCAAGGTGTGGCACTCATGCAGCTCCAAATGCAGCTTAATGTAGCTAAATGATCCCAGGTGGGGCGCGTGCTCAAGCAGTAGAGAGTGTACATGTTCAATGAGAGAGACATACCTCGAAGAGAAGAGGGCAGTTATTGCAATCGTCCTTGAAGCAGCCAAGCTTGCACAGTAGAATATCTAAGCACAGTAGACCTTGAGGACGCATGCACGCGAGAGAGAGAGAGAGAGAGAGAGAGAGAGAGAGAGAGAGAGAGAGAGAGAGAGAGAGAGAGAGAGAGAGAGAGAGAGAGAGAGAGAGAGAGAGAGAGAGAGAGAGAGGAGAGAGAGAGAGAGAGAGAGAGAGAGAGAGAGGGGAGGGGGGGGGGGGGGGGGGGGGCATGGTGTTTGAAACTGCCAACTACTCATGAAAGAAAGTGGGTGTGTGAAGGCTGAAATTTTAAGTATAACATTTTTTAGAATATAAATTTGGACGTCTGAAATATGGCGCCAGTGACCACACCCCCAATGTCATGCTATGCTATTTAATTATATCACATATATAGCTTTCCACCTATTCATGCTTTCACCCTTATACAAAAAGGCTAGCTAGATCCTATCATGGAGCGCTCAGAGGGCGAGTATACAGATCTAAGGCCAAATCTACCCTCCGTTTGCATTTGGACGAATCTGTGTACTTTACCATATTTGCATTTAGCCGAATCTGTTTACTTTACCATATTTGGAGAAAGAACTGCTAGAGATGTATGGGATAATTTGTGTTCCAGCTATGAGAACAAAAGTGCCACTAATAAGGTTTTCTTAATGAAGAAGTTGTTTGACCTTCGTATGAAGGAAGAGGGAACTATTTCTACTCACACTGTTAATGAGTTCAATATCATTTTCACTTAGTTGACCCCTCAGGGTTTGGTCTTCGATGAGGAAATCAAATGTATATTCTTGCTATGCAGTTTACCCTCGTCTTGGGATACGTTATGTACTGTGATTAGCAACTCAGCACCTGGTATCAGTCTAGTGTACAATGACGTCCTTGGGAGTCTGCTTACCGAGGATATTTGTAGGAAATCTCTCGAAGGCAAGAATGATGGTGATGCGTACGTTGCTAGTGATAGACAGAGGGCTCGCACTCAAAGTCGTGCCAAAAGCAAGGAACGTGGGGGCTCACATAGTAAGTCTCGGGGTTCTATGCATAATGTCGAGTGCTATCACTGCCATAAAAAAGGGCATGTGAAGAAGGATTGCAAGAAATGGCAACAAATCAAGAAGGATAAACAATCTGGTGAAACTTCTAAGGCTGATGATTCAAACAAGGGCAAAGAAAAGTTAGAGGAGATCAATGTGCTAGATTCCTCAAATGCTCCAATTGTAGAGACTCTTCCAGCGGTTGTTATGCGACTTACCTCTGACATATTGGTCTTCACAACAGATCTACCTGTTGAGGCGCTTGTTACAGAAGCTACGCAGTATGCACAGAATTGGATAGTAGATTCTGGTGCGAGTTTCCATGTGACACCACATAGAGAGTGGTTCTCTACTTATTCTCACTCTTGTGGCAAAGTGAGACTTGGTGATGCTTATGAACTAGACATTGAGGGTGTCGGAAATGTCAAATTGCATCTAAGGAATGTCACGCACTTTGCTTTATGTAATGTCAGACATGTGCCCAAGTTGACTGAAAACTTGATTTCTGTAGGTCAGCTTGATGATTTGGGCTACAACACCACATTTGACAATGGTTCCGGATAGTATGCAAAGTTAATCTTGTTATACTCAGAGGTCAAAATCATGGCACCTTGTATTCCATGCATGTGTCAGATGTTGGTCATGATTACATATCTATAGCGGAGTTTCCGTCTACTGAGTTGTGGCATTTCCGGCTAGGTCATATTAGCCAAAAAGGAATGAGAACTCTGACTCGTTTTGGCTACTTACATGTCTTGTCTTATGTTGAATTTCTTGTTTTGTGAGCACTGTATCTATGGCAAACAGACTAGGTCCGTGCACTTACCATTGGGTCAAAAGCGAGCTGAACCTCTAGATTTAGTGCATAGTGATGTTTGTGGTCCTATGCCAACCAAATCTCTAGGGGGGCCAGCTATTTTGTGACATTCATAGATGAATCTACTGAAAAGGTGTGGGAATATCCTTTGAAGCATAACGATCAAGTTCTTCCTGTGTTCCAAAAAAATTTAGCACTCGTTGACAATCAGTCTGGAAAGAAACTCAAGAGGTTGCGAACTGACAACGGTAGAGGAGTATGTCTCCAAGGAGTTTGAAAATTTCTATGCTAAAAGGGGGATTAAAAGGCAGTTTATTGCACCATACACACCAGCTCAAAATGGAGTTGCTGAGCACATGAATCGTACGATTCAAGAAAGAGTGACAGCCATGCTTTCTAGAGAAAATCTCACACAAGACTTTTGGGTAGAAGCCGTTGTGACTGTAGTGCACGTTATAAATCGTTCGCCTAGTACGCCATTGAATTATGAGATTCCAGAAGAGGTATGGTCTAAACGTAAGCCCCACTATGATCATCTACGTGTTTTTGGTAGTGAAGCTTATGCTCACGTGCCTAAACAACTTTGACAGAAGTTAGAGCCAAAGTCACACAATGCATTTTCATTGGATATGGTGCAGATGGAGAGATGGGATATCGTCTCTGGCACCCGGAATCTCGCCGAGTCATCCGTAGTTCAGATGTGATCTTCAATGAGTTGAAGATGCATAAACAACCTATCAAGGAAATAGAGATTCGGAGAGTAACTTTTGAGGATGTTGCCTCAGAGACAGTGAAATCAACTCAGTCGGCTAGTGATGTACCTTCCACTACCAATGCTCCAGAGGGAGCGGATAGCAATGGTCAAGGAGTGAGACGGCCTACTAGAGTCTCTCGTCCACCTCCGTGTTTCGAGCCACGTCTTGCTTACATCATGTTGACCAATTGCGGTGAGCCAAGCTGCTACCAAGAAGCCATGATGACGGATGATGTGGTGAAGTGGGAGCAGGCTATGGAATCTGAGTATAACTCGATTCTGGCTAATGACACTTGGGACTTGGTAGAACTGCCAAATGATGCGAAGATTTACCTTGCAAATGGGTTTACAAGAAGAAATTTACCTCAGGTGATCCAAATCCAAAGTACAAGGATAGATTTGTAGCCAAAGGGTTCAAACATCAAAAGGGAGTCGATTTTGATGAAATATTCTCGCATGTGGTCAAGATGACAACACTTAGAACCGTACTTGGTCTTGTAGCAATTGAGGACATGGAACTTGTCTAAATGGATGTGAAGATATCATTTCTTCACAAGGATCTCGATGAGGATGTTTACATGCAGTAGCCTGAAGGGTTTGTTCAGGAGAATGCATCTCCTGAGGAGCTAGTATGTAAGCTCAAAAAGGCACTTTATGGCTTAAAGCAGGGTTCAAGGCAGTGGTATCATAAATTTGATGCATGTATGAGGTCTCAAGGATATACAAGGAGCGAAGAGGATCACTGCTTGTACACAAGAAAGCTAGATGATGGCTTGATGATCATTCTAGTTTTGTATGTTGATGACATGCTTATAGCTGGGAAATCCATTGCGGACATTGCCAACTTGAAGAAAACACTTAGCAATAATTTTGCAATGAAAGATTTGGGGATGCTACACACTTTCTTGGAATGCGAATCAAAAGAGATCGCAAACGTCGTATTCCTGAGTTATCTCAGGAAACATACATTGAGAAAGTTTTACAGCGTTTCAATATGCAGGGGGGGAAAGCATTGAGTACCCCAATGCAGGCATTCTTGAAACTCAGCAAGGAAGATGCACTCAAATCTGATGTTGAGCGAGTTGAAATGGCTAAAGGTACCATATTCTTCGGTAGTGGGCAATCTCATGTATGCTATGGTGGCCACAAGACTAGACATTGCTTTTGCAGTGGGAGTAGTGAGCCGATATATGGAAAATCCTGACAGCAAGCATTGAGAAGCAGTGAAGCACATTCTTACGTACCTCAAAGGTACAGTCGACAGGTGTTTATGCTTCGGGAACAATGATGCATCCATCGTGGGTTATGCGGATGCAGACTATGTGGGTTGTGTCGACAATAGGAGATTGACATCTGGCTATGTATTCATATTTGCTGGAGCAATAGTATCTTGGAGGTCACGTCTTCAAGATTGTACGTCGTCTTCCACTACGGAAGCAGAGTACGTTGCATTGTCGGATGCAAGTAAAGAGCCTGTATGGTTATCTTGCTTGATCAAAAATCTTGGCATTGATGAGACTCCAATGATATATTGTGATAGTCAGAGCGCTCTTGCATTGACAACGAATCCCGTGTTTCACTCCAAATCAAAACACATTGAAGTCAGGTATCATCTTGTGAGAGATTTCTTGGCCAAAAAGCTCAATGATTTGGTCAAGGTACACACTGAAGACCACCCAGCAGCTGCTTTGACAAAAGGCTTAGCTTTGGAGCGGTTCATACATTGCAGTGAGTTGATGGGTAGAGGTTGAAGCCACTAGATTGCTTCACGGTTGTACATACCAAGTCACTTGGGCTGCGTTTGCCTTCAAGTGAGAGTTTGTTGGGATTCAGGCCAACTGGCCGGACATCCCACTTACTACTAACCCATCTACTAACATAACCATTATACACTTATTCTTTAATACAATAGAATAAGGAGCAGCAACAACAGGATAACGTTGATGTGCGCTTCACCCAAAGCGGGTTTCTCTCTCTCTCTCTCTCTCTCTGCTCTCGCACTTGCACTCGCACATGCTTCCCGCGGCACCTTCAATTCCATTGGGAGATCACTAAAAATTGATGGGAAAAGGATCTTGCTAGCTAGGGTAAAAGAAAGATAAACATCATGCACACAAGTGAGTGTGTCTTGGCTAGATTATCACTCAAGCAAATTAGGTTCCAAGATCAATTAACTTGGACTCATAAATACGGTCTTGAGTATTTGATAAGCCATCACAAGCTCACCATAAACAAGGTATATGTAATGCAAAATAGAGTTGTGTTTATTCACTCATGAAAATGAGCTTTAAGTAGCTCTACAGCCTTGTACCACTGCATGTGGGATAATTCCACCTTTTTTTTCCTTGACTCATACTTTTGTACTCTAGGACAAATCTCACACTTTACAATCCTCCCCTTGAGGTTTGGAATAGGAAGATACAATGAAGGTTCTTTATCCACTAAGGATGACACATTGTATCCACTTAGGATGTAAATACAAGAGGAATCCTCCCATTGAACTTTGGACTACAAATTGATGAAGAAAGACAACACTCCAATCGAGGAGCACAGACAACATACATCCCCAATCCAAGAGACAATTAGCATAACACTCCAATCCAGGAGCAAAAAAACAATGCTCTAATCCAAGAGCAAATTGTGGAAAAATGTTTGCTTCGCTCTAATCCAAGAACACCTTCGTCTTCTCCAAAGATTTGTTTTCAAACTGCTCATGGTTTTTGTCTTTGTATCCTCCCCTCAAACAAGTGTTTCTTCCCCACTTGTGTTGTGCAATCAGGCTTTATTGAAAAAACAAGTGCAATGCAAAAATACTGAAGTAAAAGTAGTGCTAATGCCAATGATGCTGTTGTCAATTTTCCCATGGTGCTTTGGAGCGATCTTTGCACTTGGAGACACTGGCCTTGGAGACTCTCCAAGGCCAATGTCTAGAGTCCTTACAATAGAACAATGACATTATCCTCCTTACTGATGGATATAGTGGCATACATTGCAAAACTGTTTTACTTGGACGCGAAATTTTGAAGTTTAAAGAGAGAGAGAGAGAGAGAGAGAGAGAGAGAGAGAGAGAGAGAGAGAGAGAGAGAGAGAGAGAGAGAGAGAGAGAGAGAGAGAGAATTTCATTTTTGTGAAGCTCCTCTTCACTAACGATGAAGCCCCTCTTCACAAATGATGGGAAGGTTTGGTCTTTAAATGTCTTTGTTGAATACTTGATTCTTAAAGCTCCTTTGGGCGCTCGTAAGAAAACCTCTTGAAGCTTAATGAGAAGCTCGGCTTTTGATTGAAGTGCTTGAGCCTTTGATTTTTGTGGAAAGACGGTGGGAGCAGGATCTTAAAGGGGTTTTATGGGATTCTTGGAGAAGTTAAGCCCTTTGGTGTGATAGCAGCGAGTGTAGGCTCGTGGGAATAGGGGCTATGAAAAATGGGGCTCTTAACAAGAGGATGAGTCGAGCTGCATAAGCTTCTAACTGTCGTGTGAAGGCATGCTTGTACGATGTTGGTGAGCGACTATGAGAGCAAAAACGGCCCGGTGAGAGGAGTGGGCAATGGATTGCATGCCTCAAATTGAGGGCAGAGGGGGAATTGAAGAGCCTGGAATTGAAGAGCTAAGGCGGGTGGGTAGAGTGCAAGGATAGCGAGGCCTACACCTTAGGCAGGCTCGTGGGGGAGTGTGGGGGGGGGGGGGGGGGGGGGGGTTGATGAGCCGCTTGTAGGTAGCGTTGGTAGGGTGTAGTATTGAGCATATCCGATTGGGGTCGGTGCTCCAGCGAGGCCAATGAGGAGAGCTCCAGGCAGGTCGTGGTTCATATGCAGAGGTACAACCGATTCCAATTGTTGGGAATGGGATTAGGAGGGGTGCCTATAGGTGATCAGCGGGTGGCCATTAAGCAACGAGAAATCCGCAAGCGGCTCGGGGTTTCTTGTCGTGCAGGTTGGGTTGGGTCAGCAGGCCCTGATCGTCGATCAGGCGCCCACTCCCATTTGGGCCAAGGGCCCTCTAAAAGTAAAAAAAAAGCTATATATATCTATATATTTTTAAAGGGGTACTGCCGCCTAATGTGCAGTAAAAGCCTAGGGGGCCTTAGCTCACCAAAAAAAGGCCTAAAGCTTTTAATGCTCTCTCACACACACACACACAGAGAGTTTTGGATATGAAAAAAATAGAGATTAGGAGCAAAACTTGCCAATCTTAATTGAGCACTTTGAATGGAAATCCTTGGCTAATTGAGGCTCAGAGAAGTGCTATGGACATACACACATAAAATTGCAAAGCAGCTGAAAAATACAATGAGAGCAATTTTATGATGAAATAGGCTAAAAATGAGTGAAATTTGAAAAATTATGCACACACGTACAATGCTAAATGCAAAAATCCTCCTCACCTAATCGCCAAAGGGTAGTGGAGCATGATCTTGTCCGAGTGGTGGTTAGGGATTCTTAAGCTAATGCAAATAAAGATTAGAGAATGCTAATTAGAAAATGCTAATCACTAACACATAAAAGTATAATGACAATTCTAGCCAACATAACCTCGAGCTTTGATACCACTTGATGGGAATGGGATCATGCTAGCTAGGGTGGATAAAAGATAAACATCATGCACACAAGTGAGTGTATGTTGGCTACATTATCACTCTAAGCAAATTGAGCAATTAGCTTGGACTCATAAACACAGCCTTGAGTATTTGCTAAGCCATCACAAGCTCACCATAAACAAGGGAGATGTAATGCAAAATAGAGTTGTGTCTATTCATTCATGAAAATGAGATTTAAGTAGCTCTATGGCCTTGCACCATTGCATGTGGGATATTTCCACCTTTTCTCTCCTTGACTCATGCTTTTGTCCTCTAGGACAAAGCTCACACTGTACAATACTATAGACATCACATGCTTAAAGTGCAATCATCTACCACCATGTTTGAATTGAAAAGTACTAAGAAAGGTACAATTCCCACATGCATGTTCAGATTTAGTGCCAACCTTATGGTGTTCAAACCATGGTGGCTCTAGTCACAACCACTCTCCAACCAAGGTAGGTAGAAGGCTTCCCCTGAACTATTGTTTGACGATTGCACTATGCATTGGTGAGTGCAAGTATTTTCTGTACTACATGATGCCCACAAACGAGATGATGAAAAGGATAATGATACAACCTAGTATCCATTGCTATAATGTTTATAGAGGCACCTCCAAAGATTTGGCAAAGAAGACAAAAGAAAATTTCAATATGAAAGTGTAGATGTGTGAAGTAAGGAGATTATAAATGTCTCCTTGATGCAAGATGGGAGCCACACCATACCATTGGGGATAAAGAAGTATTTTTTGGTGTCAAAGCATGGAACCATTGGTTCAAGATAAGTAGAAGTTGTAAGAAACATGGACGATAATTATTGGATTTTCCACAACTAACAATACCTTACACAAGTTTTAAAGATCGAGAGCACATTGAGAAGCAGTCCCACCAAGGAGGCTTTTGGGCTAGATGCCCTACTGACTATAAGGAGATACTGGACTTCTGAGTTCCTCCATGGAAGTCCAATCCTAGGACAAGGCAATGATGAGAAAAAGAGTTTTGTGTTCAAGATCTTGACAATTAAGCCTACCTTGGGGGTTGTCTTTGTGAAGAAAATTCTTTAAATGAGTTTTGATGATCTTTGAAGAGCAGGGTACAATCTGATCACACTTGACATGTCAAAGGCTGGGTTGCTATGACTTGCCACTTTTATGACCCAAGGAAAGAAGAGGTATGCATAATTGATGTAAATGTTAGGATAATATATTTCCAATTGGCATTTCCTTGTTGATCTCTAACGTAGCATGGGGGATTTGTTAGCCATTTCTACATGTGAGATGAAAGAAGATTACTTATCCCCCATTCTTACAACTTCTACGTTAGAGATGAAAGAAGAATATTCAATGCTTGTTTTGGGAGTGCATGAATGGGGTCATGGACAAGCAAGGATACAAGAATCTTGAATTTTTTGGATTCCTGGTGGATGAATCCCAATAAATTGGGATGCTATGCATCACATCTACGATGGGAGCATTACCAAAATTATGGAAGACAGAGAGAACACTTGTTTATCTTACTGGAAACAAATCAAGATAGGGCACACAACCAAGTAAATAGTGTCCTCCTCTCAATCGTTGCATAGAGAAATGTGTGAAAGGTGGCATATGGTGGCATCTAGGGAGGCCGCCACAATAAAGGCCAAGCATAAGAAAATAGATGCCATGGATTCTTCGCTTAGCTGGTGGGAAGTTTGGATTGGCCACAGGGATAAAGTCATTAACCATAGTCAAGAAAAGTCTAGATGGTCATGGCACACTATAGAAAGATAATCCAAAAGCAAGTATGGTAGCTAGCTCTATACAATGCATGTATTGCTAAGAGTGCTTTCTTACAAAGCACAATGCACAATGGCTATTTCTTGCAAAGTACAAAGGATATTTCTTATGATCCAAAGAACCACGTAGGGAAGAGCCCGTCATTGGACAAAATCAAAGAGAGATTTTTTAGCATGCCTTTATAGGAAATTAGGGATGACATTAAGGCCACCAATGGAATTCCATGCTATAGGCCACCTAGGCCCAACCATCAAGAAAAAGTGAAAGAATTCAAAGGTGATAAATATGGACTATGAATTTACACATGGTATGGAGTACAACATAGCTACAAGAAATCGCAAGCATGGTGGTTGGCCAAGATCACCAACTTTTGTGGAAGGTGACATGCCCACAATGTATTCAAGACCATGTAAATAGATGGTTGTCGATGTTCTAGAATGTAAGATGGTGGTGTGTAAAGGTTATAGCATGCACTAAAAATGGTGTTCCTACACCCTCATTGGAAAGACGCCAAAAGCATCCCTGCATCCATCACCCACCACACTACACTTGAGTCATGTTGGCAATTCCTCATCAATGTCAAACGCCGATGGACAATCAACAACAAACAATGCTATAAGAGTGAAGTATCACACTCCGAGTCAACAACGAAGTTCCGCTCTTGCCTAGAAATAAATGAGGGGGTTGCAGTAAAGAGTTGCAGAGTAGATTATATCTATGAATGTGTCAAAGTAGAGTCGCATGAGAATGTTGGTCACATTGGTAAGTATGCAAAAATCTCTCTCTCTCTCTCTCTCTCTCTCTCTCTCTCTCATACCCATTCAATGTGTGTTCAAGATGTGAACATTATGGAATAACTTGAGCAATAGCTAGATGGAAAAGTCAAAAAAATCCGCTAACACTCTTCGTAGTAGTTAGGGCATTGCTATAGTATCCAAGCATCATTAGTTGGTTAATCTTTAGGTTTAAAGATGACAAGGAACTGAATTAGTTGAGGGTTGGTCTATAGATTCCTCTCATACAACTCCCAAGACCACCGCCTTTCATATGGACAACAAGTATGTCAGACCCATTCCCAAAAAAAAAAAAAAAAGTGGGAATCTACAACAGATACCACGTGAAAAGAAGTTTGACGTCGGAAGCAGACGATCAGATGGCTTGGGAGGTGACGACCTCAGCAAGGGCGACAACATCAAGGCACGGGGAAGCTGGCACCTGTGTAGTGTGGGTGCAAAGGACGTTTATATTTTTTATTACAATATAGGTTGCGAAGTCTGGCAACATCAAGTAGGGGTTGGGTTGGCTACGCTAGTTCCAAATAGCGTCGCTTGAGTCGTTGCTCCGCATTCGATTCCCCCTACCATCTTCTTTTGTAGGAATGAGACTCATTAGAGAGATCTCAGATCAGTCCGAACGTTAGCATTGCATTGGGATCTTGAGGAGGTATCCTACGAATGAATCATGAATATAATATCGTAGGAGCTAGTAAGAGTACATCGAACTTGGGTACATTTATTATGATCAATCCTTTTCGCACTAAGTGAGTCATAATAGATGTATTTGGCATCATGTTGCTGGTTTATACTAGTCTTTTTTTCCATTCAAGGCACAACACCATGAAGTCGCTTGTCATGCAAGATTTTGGTTTGTGGTACCAAGCTTTTAATGGTACATCGATCCTCATATGTTCTAGGTTAGGGGCTTCCCAACTTGCTCATTCTCTCTCAATCTGGTTTCATACGGATAGGATATACACATCAACAACGGTGAGGTTCTATACAGACATGATATACACATCTACAACGGTGAGGTTCTATACGGACATAATATGCACATCAACAATGGTGAGCTTGCTACAAAACACTACCTTAAAGGATAATGCCATAAAACGTAGCTTGACATTCCTTTATGATTGAGGACTACATCGTAAGAAGTGCATGGGTGAAATTTTAAGCGTCAAGGCGATTTCCTAATTAAGATGTATGTGAAGTGTTGTATAGGCAAGGAGGAGTTTTGTAAGAAGATTGCACAAAGCAAGTTGCAAATTTAGGAGCAATGTCTCATTCCTCCACTATTTTCGTGGACATACTAGAGACATGGAATCAGAACAGCAACAATTAGAACATATACAAGCTAGGACAAAAAAAAGTAGCATCTTCTCTTTATTTCCACATCATGATCGATTCCTTGTACAATCAAGTTATAGATGACCACCCACCATCAACACACTAGTACTAAGCATATGCTAGAAGATGCATGAACAGACGAACTGTGTAGTAGGCGCTCAAGGTTATCACACTTGCAACGAATCTTGGCTAAGCCTGCAAAAGAAGACAACTGCTGCATAAGGTGCTTCGAAGGACAGTGCGTCTTTATGCTTTAGAGAGAGAGAGAGAGAGAGAGAGAGAGAGAGAGAGAGAGAGAGAGAGAGAGAGAGCACCTACCGCTACCAAATCACATGAGCAAGCCAGCTTAAAGTTGGTAAGGGGTGGTGGGGGAGGCTTCTTCGGACCGAGGCCGGGCTCGCCTGCCTTCAAAGGTGGGCCGGCGTGCTCGTGGTGGTGGTTTGGCTCCTTGTGTTCGTCACCAACTTTGGGCTTGGGTGCACCCTCCAGCTCTTTGGACCCTGCTTTCTTGGGGGAACCTTCTTCATGATGAGAGCTAGGATTTTCCTCCTTATATTTGGAAGAAATGTTGTGGTTGGGGTGGTGCTGGAGTTCTGTTGGAGCGACCTCTAGCTCGACCCTCTTGCGACCGACTTCGGCCGCCGCCTCCGCCGCATCAATATGGCTGGCCACAATATCAATATGGTGACTCATGAATAGTACTAGGAGTGCAACTAGCAAAGCTACCTGCATGCAAAAGAGGCTCATGTTTCTCTCACAACCCATATTGCTTATGCAGCGCCTAGCTAGCTAGGTAATTAGTATTGCTGATGCTGGTGGGTGCTACCTCCTTAGCCTTCTTCTTTATATATGTATGTGTAAGTGGCCGGCTTCCTCCTGCAGTCGCTATCTGCCAGTCCCCCACAATCGCTTCGTATATTCTTGCATAGCCCCGCTGGTTGCTTCACCACCAGCCACGCTTTCACCATTTTAAAACTCTCTCTCTCTCTCTCTCTCTCTCTCTCTCTCTCTCTCTCTCTCTGTGTCTGTGTGTGTGTTTTAAGAAAAGCAACTAGCTCGAGTGTTCTCCTCTGTTGACAAAGATGACGCCAAAGATAAGTAATTTGGGGCACATAAAACTCTGAAGCTTTGCAGATGCCTTCCATCACGATTGATCGGCACCGTATTTGCCATACCAAAACCAAGAATTCACATAACGTGTAGTACCTATACCATAAGGGTGAATTACCAAAATGTCCATGAAATTTTTCTAAATTCCCCAGACACCCCTCTTATTTGGAGAAAAGTTCCAAAAATGCCCTTCAATTTTATCAAACTTCGCATTTATACCCCTTAGTTAATCCGGCAAACATCTCTCGAGACATCATGTTTTGCAACTCTTTACAAGAATTTTGATTCTCCCTTATTAGATAATATTAGGTATACAATTTGTGATTGTATGGTGGGCTCTTGAGATCAAACAATTCATTATTTGTAGACACAAATGAAATTTTCTAGGCTTATTATTGAAAATGTTTGTTTAACACTAGAATGGTAACCTAAAAGGACATAAAAGTGTCCTTTCAGGGTTTTGGGAAAAAATTCCAAAACCATAGTAGATCCACTCATTTTGAAAAATCCTTTCATGAGCTTATATTTCAATAACCACTACATATGGAAAAAATGAGAAACTTGTAATTTTTCTCATCCCTTGGTCACTACAAGCCTCCAAAGTTGATGGACCAGTGCATTTTGCCCAAAACAGCAATTTCTTACGGTTGATTGCATATAAATAACAGTGGGGATTTTTGTAGGACATGAGATAAAATGCCCCGTTAACTTCAATGGGTTGGTGACCAAAACATATGGTTGCTTTTATCTCACTATTTTTTTTTTGGACAAAAAAAATAGGCACAAAAAATTTGCATTTTTTCCATTCTGCGGACCTATCATCAAAGTTTCTATAGTCACGCTCAATACAGATACTATATACATGTTTTCTTAGTTCCCTTTGGGCTTTTGGATTCAAAAGGATCCATGGAGCATGTCAAAAGGATAATGGATCTCTTACAATTGGAACCTTGGGGGCAATGATAAACTACTAAATACAGCAAACATGAAAAAACTGGGTTTAGCATTATGACCTCTAGAAACCCATAGAAACTACTCAATATCTAGCCAAGTTTGTAGTCTATGATTAGATATGGTTACTACCTACAAAATACGCACAATTGGTCTAAGAAACTAGCAATATTGAGAAAGTTATACTTGCTACTCTAAAATGTACCGTATTCTTCAGCAATCAAAAAACTCAACCATCATCATATACTATGCTATATAGCATATTAGGTCCCCCAAAACTCAAGGAAGATTAGCTTTATGTTATACATTACACTTACACAATCAAAATTGAATTTGGATATCAAGAAAGTCACCAGAAAAATCATAAAAGTGTTAATTTTGGCAAAAAAACAGGATTATGCAATTCTTGTAAATTGGTCATAACTTTCAATTTTAACACTTAGCTCTCCCTACAAGCATCAAAACATGTTGAGAACTATGAAGGCCTAACCTCTAGCCATATAAACCTCACAAACATGAAGTTTAGAGTGGTATAGTTGCCAAAAATTGAAAAAAAAAAGCCAAAAACAGGACCCGTTTTTCCACACAGTTTAGGTTCTAAAATGTTGTGCAAGAGTAAGGTTATTGGTGAGATCGATACTCCAAAAAAAATACTAAGTTTTTTTCAGCTCATAAGGCAACTTTGTGGATATATAGCACCTAGAAATTCATTTTCATACTCTTCAAATAATTCAAGCAAAATGGTCACTTAACAGGACACAAAAGTGTCCAAGGACATAAAAGTGTCCTGTTACCATTCTAGTGTTAAGACAATTAAAGATAGATATTTATTAACATAAAAGGATAAGGCATGTTAATATTGGAGCAATCCATTCAAAATTTGGAGGAGGGTATTTTGGAAACATTCTAAATTTGACGGGTATTTTGGCAATTCCCACAAAATACAGGGGTATTTTGGTAATTTTCCTTGCATATAATTTTTGTTTATCCTTGGAAGATTTGCAAAGAATCATGTAAAACATGCATTCAAGAGGAGCTTCTCTTAGGCATTGACAAACAATCCCCTTAATGCAGTTCCAAGCTGTCAAACAAATATTGGCACATGCACTTCGCACATTTGAATAGCACTTGTGGTTTCAAAACACATGGCTACTTCACTATCAATACATAAATGCTAAGTTGATTTTACATTCTTCAATTCTAACCATTAAAGTATCAACACGAAAGACAAGATCATAGAGATATACAATGAAATCGTTAATGAACAAGGGGAGGAACAATGTAAGGTACCCACTTTTTTTTCTACTAAATTTAGCATTCTTTTATCATAAATAGCTAAAGGGATTTCCAAATTAGGTAAAGTATGATAATGAATCTCAAGTTAAGCATTATTCATTCAAAAAAAAATTGCTCTGAATTGAACAAATCTAGACCCTTGAAACCTAAATTGATATTTTATTGTTGTGAATGGGATCGTGCTAGCTAGGGTGGATGAAAGACAAACATGGTGCAACTGTGTGAGTGTGTGTGTGTAAGCAAGAAAATCACTCAAATGAATTAGGTTCCACAATAGAATTAGCTTGGAATCATACACACAATCTTGAGTATTGACTTAGCTTAGCACAAGCTCATCATAGACAAGCATGTAGTGCAAATTAAAATTGTGCTTATTCATTCATGAAATGAGCTTTAAGTGGCTCTACAGCCTTGCCCCACATCATGTGGGAAAATTCCACTCTTCTCTCCTTGACTCACACTTTAGGACAAAGCTCACACTTTACAATCCTCCCCTTGAGGTTTAGACTATGACAAAGTATGGAAGATGCAATATCCACATAGGATGATAAGTTGGTATCCACATAGGATGGTAATATCCACACAGGCTGACAAAATCCACACAGAAAAATAATAGTCCTCTCCTACAAGTAGAGAGGCTAAAAGTACATCTTCATAAAAGACAAGGTTATTCTCGCCTTTGTCTTCTTCGTCTTTTACCATGTGAGATGACCCTTTGATAGGTCTCTTCCCTTTGTAGCTTCTGTTGTTGCTTCTAATACTAATGATTTCTCCACTGCTACTGCCTCCATTTGAATAGCATCGAGAAAGAGGGTGTCCCTTCTTACCGCATTTGTTGCAAGGATTGTTTGTGTATATAGCAGTCTTTTGCTACGTGTCCCATTCTTCCACATTCATAACACTTTCTTCCAGTTTGTGATGTCGATGGCGAATATCTTCCCCTTGAGGATGTCGTGACATAAGCCCCTCCTAATGATGTTAATGAATCTTTTTGCTTTCTTTCTTCTGCTTGGATTGAGTTGATGACAGCTTGGAAAGGTGGAGCGAGTTCTTTTTCTTCAAGAATTGTGACTAAGTGGTCATAGGAAGGTGGAAGTGCACTCAATAGTACGGACACTTTGTCTCCGTAGAGATGTGGTCCTTCAAAGAGGGTGGTCAATTACCCCTATAAAATAGGAGTTCCCACCACGATTTTGTGGGACTTAAGACTGATGGGCATTCAAAGTTCAAAAGCCACACACACAAGGGTGTTTCAAAAAATCTACACCAGGATGCCACACAAAAGCTTCACATCCACCCTAAAATAGGAAATCAAATTAGATGGGCTAACTGTGTTCCAATGAAGAGGTTAGGGGCTCAACGGATTGCTCTTAACAATGGCTTTGCACACAAGAAAGTCATACTTCAAAGAAGAGCTTTCACAATATCCACATTGTGGCCATCTCAATCTCTTTGAAAAGTATGTACTTATAGTCAATGGTATTGTATGCTTAGTTTTTGAATCTAAGCTACAAGTTGAACATGTTCATTGGAGAAATTGAGCAATATTTGACATAAAATATTTTTAACTCAAAATGAGTCCTATTTTTTGTAAAATGGATTTTTTTTTCTCAACTTTCTGTTGTTAGCTATTATGGATATTAGGTGTCCCAAAACTCAAGAAAGATGCAATACATAGTGACAAGTCTATATGCACCATCAAACTTGTTTTCTATTACATATACATTGCCAAAAAATTAATCAAAGTGTAAAAATCATCCATAAATTTGCATGGCATGATTTTCATAAATAGACCATACCTTCAAATATGTAGAGGATTTTATGCATTAGAAGCATTTGAAAACCTTTATAATGATGAATGCTACCTACATAGCACCATAGAGCCCACTGAGAGGCTTTTTATGGCAATCTATGATCAATCTTATGAAAAATGTGCAAGACCGGCCCACATTTTTTGGCACAGTTTAGGTTAGTAAGTGCTTACAAAAGATAGTTTGAGAGTTGGAAACCATAGCTTGAAAAAATCCAAGTTTTTTTTCAGCTCATAAGCTATCTTTGTGGATATCAAACATTCTAAGACCTCATTGGGATCCCATGTAATAATTCTAGGAAATTTCTTGGTTAAGAGCACATCAAAGTGTCCAAGAACATAAAAGTGTCCTATAACCAATCTAGTGTTAATTAAACGTAAAACATTGTGAATTTATTAATTAAGTATTATACATACTTATAATTAGGAACAATATTGACGAGCTTGATTTTGTTGTTAAACTATAGCTTAACTAAAAAAGATAAATTTAGAATTGGATTCTCTATTGCATGGTTAAGAGACCAGTATTATCAATTTTTAGTCACACACCTAATTTTTGGCCTATAAAAATAGAGAAGATTTTTTAATGTAAAATTAAGTTGAATTTAATTTATTTAAACCTTGAAAATATTGGAAAGAGAAATGGTACCATTATGCTACTCAAATTTTTACTTTTTATAAATTTTAATTAATTTTAAAATTCTTATGATATAAGAAATTGCATTAATTATTCATATGACCTTCAACAATAAAACCCTTATAACCAAAGGTCTATATTAACCTTAGAAAAAATTTCTAATTTTTTAAAAAGTTTAAAGATTTTTATTATTAATTTTGGCCATTTTTAGCTAAAATAATGCTAAAAATAGGGTTAAAAATTAAAGCGACTAGTGCCACCCTTGAATGGGTGTTATGAATGAAAGCATACTCAAGAAGAATATAACATTGTGGAGGGTGAATATATGTGTACACTGCGTTGCGGAGAGAGAGAGAGAGAGAGAGAGAGAGAGAGAGAGAGAGAGAGAGAGAGAGAATAGTAGAGGGTGAAATAGAGTACGCAGAGACATGAGAAAATGACAACAGAGAATCTTAAAATGCCCTGTCTAAATGAAACAGGAAACCATGTATCAATGCAATGACAAAATATGGGTATACCGTAACATCAAAAGTTTATGACAAAATAACTAGCAGAGCACCTGACCTTGTGTAGGGATCGAACGATCCACCCATCCACATCCACTCTACTACGGACAGAGAGGAGCCAGATAACCTCCAACCTACTTGACCCAGACATAAGCTAAGGCCGCTTTGCCTCCGTCTATGAACTAAAGCTCTGAAAGGATCCCAAGTACCACTACGTGGTAGGGTATCAATATCAACCATATCAGTTTAGGCATCACGTCTCTTTGATGCCCCCGACGTGTAGGTCATTCAACCCCCGACGCACTAATCGTGTAGATGAGCTTAACAAAAATGAAGAAGAACTAGGCAACACCCTCGATCCAGCAAAGCTCCAGGTCAACGACCCTTTGGTATAAGGCTAAGCAATGTAGGTGATCCTAGTCTTATAGCGACACTGCGATGAGAAACATAACACATGAGTCCAATCACAATAGCACTTCCCATGTGCACAAATAATCTTTTCCAAGCAGTTAGACTGTGCAGGTTCTCTACCCTTATGCGTCTACCATTAACCATCTAGACCACTTCATGATCCAATCCCAAAACCATAAACCATAATCCAATCACATGACATGGGTGAGCACTCCACCCAACTTGGGTGAGGCACGACCAATCTTGCATAACCACTTTAGAACATAACATGATTGCAAAACTTTTGGTAGCATTTCAGTAGCATAACCATATCCAAAAAAAAACCATGAGCCACACCATCTTCCACCATAAAATCACAACCATAATCCATGAGGGAATCTCAACCTTTAACCATAAATCATAATCACACTGAACCAACTCCCACACTTGGAGTTTGACATATCCCCTGCAGTCAATCGGAGTTCATACACAAATGAATCTTAAGACAAGATCCTTTCATGCATGAAAAGAGTTTGACCAACAACTAATCATGATATAAAAATCCAATTTTGACAACATCCAAAGTTGATGCATCACGTCTGCACTTCACCTCCCTAGCACATAGAGCTAATTTTGACCTAGAAAGGTGGAAAGCAATCATAACCATGCATATGAGGCATCCACATCAACCCATGAGTTTTCATACATCATATGATACATTCCATCACCCTAAACATGATGCAAAACTTCACACATATAAAAAAAAAACTTTTTGACATTTTTGGGAGCGTGCATAACATACAAATGAAAGTATTTGACCTCAAAACAATGTATCAAGCTCAGATCCATAATATATACTATCACTCTATTACATCACTTCACCCTATATGGTACTCACACAACAAACGATAACCCAAAAAGAAATCCACTTAAATTATATTTGCCTATACGATTCAGGATGTCTAGACATATACTCTCACATAAGTTTTTGGCCATCAAAAGTTGACTCGCGCTCGCTGTTGCTTTTCACTTCCACCATGCTGCGCCATCGCTAACCCCCCCCCCCCCCCCCCCCCCCCCCCCCCCCCCCCCCCTTTGCCCCAGCATTGCTCGCCAGCCCCGCTGCCCTGCCCGCCTCCCCGCTGCCCCGCCTCGTGCACCTGCTGCCCTCCCCGTTTCGCACTGCCCCTCAGCCCGCCCGCTGCCGCTTGTGCACCCACACATCCCCCCCCCCCCCCCCCCCCCTTTTCCTGCTTTCCTTTTCCCCCGAAGCTTCTTGCAAAGTGGCTCTTGCAGCATTGAATTTTTGGGGCAGTGCTTGGCGCACCCATTGGCAGATTCTCCCCGCCGCCCGTTCTTTCGCCACAGCAGTAGACACAGATGGAGGCTCCAACTCCGCCTCAGAGGGACTCGTCCAAAGCCCCCTCGGCCAACCCCGCTGATCCCACCATTTGACTTGCTCTTTTGCCGATAGAGCAAGCGATTGTAGGTAGAGTGATTGTAGGAAACTTCTATCATCTGCAAGATTCTCAGCACTCGACCTATCAGAGGAGAGCTACATGACCTTCTCCAGGCCCGCCTTCTTGCAGAGGTGGACAAGATCTTGGACGTACAGATACTTGGACGAGGTTACTATCAGATCGAGTTTGAGACCTCCGAGATGGTGTCCAAGGTCATCGCCATGAGTCCACTGACCATCCAAGAAGCACGTGCCCACTTTCGACAGTGGATACATGGTTTCAACCCTACTTCGGATGTTCTAGTAGAGGAGGCAGACATCCCCATCTCTATCTGCTTTTCGGGTTTGTGGAGGGAGTACTTACCACTTTTGTCTAGGATTGGATCAGCCATTGGGACTGTCCTGGAGACACCTCGCACGATAGCCTCAATAGCTGCCAAGGCGGCTCACATTCCCTCAGTTCGCATTTTGGTCAAAGACACTCACATGCTCTTGAAGGTTATTCTTCTGCCTCGGGTGAGTGGAGGTTGGTTTAGACCGAGTGTGGAGTATTCGGGTCTCCCAAACCAGTGCTTCATTTGACGATAGATGGGCCATCTAGTGAAGGTTTGTCCACGGAGGAGGCCTCGACCTACACCACAGCCTCAACCCCAGCCTGCAAGGGCTGGCCAACAGCAGACACAGACAGAGACACAGCGCACACATGCAAAGCCACCCTCTGAGCCTGGGGATCCAATGGAGGAGGGATGGCAGCAGGCCCGTGGTAGATGACGACAGGGGCCACAGCGTCAGCGTGGCACTCAGAGTGGTCCTCAGGTGCCTACTTAGCAGCAGTGGGTTCCCACGGGGAATCGTTTTGGTCCTCTTGAGCAGGATGAGGTCCCTTCTCCAGCCCCCACCCAGCTTCACCCTCAACAGTCCCTCCTCCCCCAGAGTTCCCCCCCTCTTCCTCATCCTCCCCCCCGCTGCCCCTCTACCTCTGTCGCTCCCTCCCGCCCCTCTTCTCCACCGCTCCCCATAGCTCCCCCCCCCCTCCTGCTTCAGTTCCACAGTAGACCCAGGGGGCAAGGCCTTCTCCGGAGGCTAGGAGATCTCTTGGCATCGCTTTTGCCACGATTCGCTTAGCGAGAGAGGGATAGCCTTTCTTGCGGCCCCCTCTGCAGGTACAGACATCTTCCCTTGTAGCTATCCCTCATGGTCTGACAAGCATTCACATATGGTGCGGATGGGACTTCTTCGACTACGGCTTCACTCGTTTTCTCGGCAACCCCTCAGCAGACCATGAGGCAACCTGCTTCAGGGTACATTTTCTGTTCCTTGCCGCGAGGGGGACAGAGGCCTTGGACTCAGTAATTGGCTTCTCCTTCCCCCTTTGCAGTAGGGACTAGACAGAGTGGACTCGCAACTCAGTGTTGGGATGGTTGCACACACAGGTCCTAGAGTTCTCTCACCACATTGGAGAAATATGAGTTACAGACATGCTCCAGACTTTGTGGCCATTGGCCAAGTTTGCGGCGACACCTGCAGACTCAACAGGATGTAGACACATTGTGGTTTACTTCTTTGCCAATACACAGTGCTTGCCATGCTGTGTATACGTTCATGAGGACTCTTGGACAGAGGAGGTTGCTTTACGTACAGATTGCTCTACTTTGGGGTTGGGCCAAACACTCGTTGCAGTCAAACCTATCTAGAGGACGCTCGGATGCAGATTACTCCCCATCCAAGCCAGCCTCGAAGATAGACCGTCTAGCTACTGCAAAAGCATCTGTTCTCTCTCGCTCCCCATGAGGATCGTCTCATAGAACGTGAAGGGACTAGGTGGGCCCCAATTTTAGTGTCAGCGGGGCCGACTGCGTCAGGAGCTTTAGTGCTGCCTTGTGAAGAGATTGATCTCCTTATGCTTCAGGAGCACTATCTGTGTGAGAGCCAGATTAGACGTTGTGGTCAGCTCTTGCGTGGACGATATGATACTTTTTGGTTAGCTGATTTTGGACCTGGAGGCATCTAGGGTTGGGGTATGTATAACTATTGCGGACTCTTTGCAGCAGGCCATTGTGGGTAGAGGGATTATTGTGCCAGGTAGGGCTTAGTGGATTACTATGCAGGTTCAGGGTGGCCTAGTGGGTTTCCTTAACATTTATGCTCCCAATGTGGTGAGTGCTCATGGAGAGTTTTGGTCACAGATAGTTGAGTCTCTGCCCCGCAGGCAGAACATTGGTGCATAGGAGGGGACTTCAACATGTTGGAGGACCCTTCTGACAGGATTGGTGGTAGCCATGCTACTGTGCATGGAGTTGAGTTGGCAGATTGGGAGAGGTTTTGTATGATTCTGAGGGTCTCGGATGTTTGGCAGCACTCTGGTTTTGTGAGGCTCCCAGACAACCTTGCCTTCTCTCGATCGGACCAAAGAGTGGGAGGAGTGAATCTATTGCGGCTTCTACACTAGTGACCACTTCAGTGACTTGGGAGGGACATTGGGAATCCTGGCAGGGACATCCTTCTGGGACCATGCACCAGTGATCCTCACAGTGGCAGACAGGTAGAGGAGTGGGATCACGATGCTTCGCATCCCAGAGAGGGTCTTGTTGGACTCAACACTCAGAGAGAGGGTAGAGGCTCTCTGGACAGAGGGCTTGGACAAGCAGGATTCTCCTGCTGATAGAGTGGCCTCAGGCCTAGCTCAGATAAACCATTTTTTTCTCCAGGAGTCTCTGGCTCATGGGGCTGAAGTGAGAGAGGTGGAGCAACGTCTCAGACAGGGCATTGTTTTGTTACATAGGATGTAGGAGCAGCATCTAGACAGTCCTTGGTTGGAGGAGCAGTTACAGCCCAGAGGAGAGGTGACATGAGTTTGCTTTCCACTGACAGGCATCTGAGTGGACCCAGGTGGATGACAGAGTGACTGGTGCTTTCTTTGAGGTAGTGGAACCTCAACACTCACATGCCAAGGTCAGTCAGTTGAGGAGGCCTGACGGGTGACTTGCTTCTAAGCCCGAGGATATGCGTGCAATTGCTACTAACTTTTACCATGAGTTACAGTCTACAGAGTCCCAGTCAAAGCGTCAGGATGCATGGAGGGAGAAGGTTTGGGAACAGATGCCTTGTCTTGTGAATGAGGAGATGTGTCAGAGGCTTGAGTTTCCACTTCAGCTTGAGGAGCTACACACGGCTCTTAGGGCCCTCCCTCGTGTTAGTTGTCCAGGTGAGGATGGGTTGACTCCCAGTTTTTTCTTGGAGTACTAGGACCTGCTTGGACTAGATCTCTGTAGTGCTTTTCAGTACATTTTGCACACAGGAGTGATGCCTGACAGCATGAGTGAGGGCTTGATCTACCTCATTCCCAAGGAGGGTGGCTTCTTGGATGAGATATGACAGTGGCGCCCCATCACCATCCTCAACTCAGCCTACAAAATTATTGCCAAGGTTCTGAGTTTGAGGATTCATCCACTTCTATAGAGCCTTATACATAAGACTCAGACAGGTTTTGTCAAGGAACGCAGTATCCTTGACAACATCTTTACTTTTTGGGAGGCTTCTGCCCTGGCATGGCTCCGTGGTGAGGACCTCGTGATTCTTCTTCTCGATTTTGAGAAGGCATACGATAGAGTTGACTGGGACTTTCTAGAGGGTACTCTACGCAGGATGGGCTTGTCAGATGCTTGGATCAGAAGGGTGTCAGCTTTGTATAGACAGGCTCATAGTCAGGTACTCTTGGCAAGAGGTAGAGGTGATCGCTTCATGCTTACACACTCGGTCAGACAGGGCTGTCCTCTTGCCCCCTTCCTCTTTTTGTTCTATGCGGAGGTGATGAGCAGGTTTTTGGTGTCGCAACGGGTTGGTCTATGGGGCTTAGCACTCCCTATTCGGGGAGATAAGCTACTGGACACTGAGTTTGCCAATGACTCAGCCTTGTACTTAGATGGCCAGGAGGCCAACCTTCACAGGTGTGAGTAGGATCTGGAGACCTTTTGTTGTGCATCGGGCGCACTAATCAACTGGAGAATGACAATGGCTTTCTCGGTTGGTAGTGCTCCTATGCCAGATTGGATGCCAGGAGAGGGTTTTAGGTGGATTCCCCCAGGGACTGCAGTTTGGTACTTGGGTTGTCAGGTTGGTTTGGACTTGTCTCCCAAGCAGCAGATTGCTCCCCTTCTCCTATCTATCAGGATAAAGTTGTTACGTTGGAGCTCAACACGACTTTCTTTGGCTGGCAGAGTAGTAGTTGCCAACCAGGTGTTGTTGGCGACTATGTGGTACATCACTTCCTGCTGGATCTTCTTGAGTTCTTGTACCAGCAAGGTGGAGAGGCTGATTAGGAACTTCCTTTGGTCAGGACATGACACTCAGATTGCCCGAGCCAAAGTGGCTTGGCAAGTCATCACTCTTCCTTGTTCACAGGGAGGGCTTGGGATCATTGATCCAGCACAGCAGAGCAGAGCCCTTCTTGGGGAGTTCATCGTCAGAGGACTTCTTCCAGGTGAGGAGCCCTGGAAGGAGTTCTTGCTACAGCGGCTTCATGCTAGGGTGCCTCAGGCAGGAGGCCCTTGGAAACCTTTGACCAGATGGATCTTTACAGAGATGCGCAAAGTTGGTTTGAGCAGGAGATTGGAGGACCGCTTCGCTATGAGTTTGCTTCGATCTTGGGAGATCTTGCGGCGTGGCCTAGAGCAAAGACAGCCTATGTGCATGGAGGAGCGCCTACGGCATCCCCTCATCTGGAAACCCATGGTTAGCACTCAGAGAGGACACTTGGTTGGTAGTCGGCCTCATGTTTCTTAGGGTCCCATGGCAGCAGGTCCAGCACGCTCTCTAGGTGACTGTCTAGAGTTCACAGGTTTGTCAGAGGAGGTGCAGAGTCTCCAACTACTACAAGGCATGAGAGGGGTGCAGAGCATGTGCCAGGACATCTCACATTCAGTTCCAACTGAGTGGCTCACGCCTCTCGAGCCAGTAGCACTCCGGTGGATGGGAGCCTTCACACGACTGGAGGTTCTCATCTCAGTCAGGGCCTGCTTAGATATTTTCCCAGCCCTTTTCTTCGAGCTTCAGTGTGGGGGACACCTTTAGCGAGTTGCAGTAGAGGCCCTGCAGGTAGCAGAGTGCTGTTTTCAAAGGATCCGAGTAGTGGGCATCTGTGGGAGGACCTGTGTCATAGACCGTGACCCAGCAGCTCTTCAGACTGGAAACTCGAGGTTGTGGGCTTGGGAGTGTTGTCCACTAGCACGAGTACAGTGGGATCCTGATGAGTGGCTATGGAGGGATCCCTTCTCTTCTGTAGACCACCCAAGAATCCTGTTCTTTCAGTACACTTTTCGATTGGGACGTCATATACTAGCAGCACAGAGAGAGGCCCGCCCCGCTGCAGCACCTCATTGGTAGGAGTAGGGTCTCACAGTTGAGTTCTTGACAACATTTTGGGAGAGGTTGTGGGACTCCAGACAGGCGAGGCGAGTCACCTTGTTTCAGTGGTTGGTCACACACAGAGCTACAGCAATTGGGAGTTGGCTAGTGCATAGTGGCCTCTCGGCCGCATGTGCAGCCTGTGACCAATCTTGTGGAGAGTCAGCGTCACTGTCTTTGGGACTGTCCCTCGGCCAAGCAGATGTGGCTATGAGTTCTTCGGCTGATGCCTGCTCTCTCCACGGCTCGATAGTACACTTGGAGAGAAGCGGCTTGGTCTACCCTCACGGGCTCGGCACTTCAGCTTGAGCTATCTTCCACCAGCAGAATGATACTGATGCAAGAGGGGCGACCTACACTTTAGCCTGCGACCTACAGAGCTTACTCCAAAGGAGTGGTGTAGTGAGAGAGAGGAGTGTTGGGAGCTTATCAGTGGCCTGACACTCTGGTTCATCTGGCGGGCCGGTTGCTTCCGCATCTTTGAGGCTCGCCTTGTGCCACCAGCAAAGACTATTTGTGATTTTTGGCTAGAGCTGATCCACACTCTTAGAGGATAGCTCGAGGGACTACAGGGAAGCTCTGACCGCATGTGGGAGTGCAGAGAGGCTTTCCTTTGACTTTGGTGTCCTGGGCCTTTCTACACCATGGTCCAAGGTGTACTCCGATGGCACTACCGACCACCTGTGTGGCTTTTCCCTCCCCCCATTTCTTGATTTAGCCCCATTGTACATATGCTGGTTTTTTCATTGGGAGAGTCTCCCACCATGGTTGTTGTAGACCTCTCTTGAAGAGGTGGTTGTAGCCCTATGGGCAGTTTCAGTAACTAATAGAAGAATCTTTTTCTGGCAAAAAAAATGTTTTTGGCCATCTAATAGTAACTGAAATCAACTTACCAAAACAAACCATCATAAACAGGTCGGTTAACTCACGAGGTCATATGGTACTCTCCCTTGGTAGCACCCCTATACGTGTAGGTAAAACCGGTTATGGAACGATTAATAACTCCCATTCTCAAGGTGATAACGAAGACCTAAATACATTTATTATCAAGTTTCATCAAGCTTTTCAATTGGTTAAGTGGGTTTGTCCATCCGGTGAATCTATATAATGGTTCTCCAAGGAGCCTAGAGTCAAACAAATTGGTTAAGTGCAGTGGGCAACAAGCTGTTTTTTGACCATATCTCCTTAGCTTGTGCATGATTTTCACATGACACCAAAGAGACAAAATTCTCTAAATGATCTGTTTTATCTCTGGTATAAAGGGTTTGGATGATTGTTGGATGGGAGAGCGACTCACATACCCTTGAAGTGCATGCAATCACTACCTAGATCAACATAATGTCAATCGAGGACACAGATGACACGATAGGCACACGGAGGAAATCTCTCTAGCTTGTCAGGCTGAGACCATCCTACACATACAACACTCTGGAAGGCCAACTAAACCACAATCAAGAACCTCACTGCTCTCAACTACACCACCTAGCCACATACACACATGCGGAAGGTAACTCACCTAATCATGCCAGATTCATACGAAACTTAAGGAACACCATCCTCTCACTAGGATACACCTGTCCCTAAGCTTCTACACTCAGAACCCTCACTCAAAACCCATCTGCAGAAAACGCGTAGGATGACAGAGCAGAATTTTGAAAGTGCCTGAAACTGAAATTTATGAGTACCTATGCTTAGCTTATGTCGCCACGATTCTATAGACTACTAGCACGCAGAAAACAGACATCGTTTGATACACTTATGGCCACAAATAGCTCGTAGATGCGTCGGTGTGTGGGCTTCGTCTCGCGTGGAATGCTTGGCGTTGTCGCGTAGCTCTCCTCAAGCCTACAACAATGGTGCAGTCGGATCTCCAATGTGTTGAGCGAGCCGGGCGTAGCGAGAGGATAAAGCTCACGCTCACTCTCTTTCTCTCTCACACACAGTAGACGGCAGCGCTAAAGTTTTGATTATGATAAAAGTCTTCTTTACAAAATGACCTAGGTACCATATATACTAAGGCTACCTTAGGTTTAACCAAAAATGGGGTTGAAAGGGTCAAATGGCTTTGTATTTACAATCTGGAAGTGCCATTGCACCCGGCTTCTGAAACTAGAATAACTACTCATTACAAATGACGTTTATAGCCATAATCCGCAGCATTTCATAACTCGCAAAAGATAAGACTTTGGTACGAAACTTGAGTTATGTTGTGTTGTTGACCCAGCGGTCAACAATGATTCATAACAGTTTCTGAGTTATGACCAAAACAGTGTTCCTACTGACGTGAAACGAAAAGCGCTTTTTATGCACGCAAGTGAACATAAATGCATCATGTGCATAAATTACCGTGTTAAAAATGATGAAATAATCATGGTGCAACTGCATATGCACTCGATTGATTCATACATGCACTCCTATACAAAAAAACAATCACTGAGAGAGTGACTACTCAAAAAAACGACATAGAGAGAGATGATGATGGCTATGGAGTTTAGAGCTTCTCATTGTACTTTAGAATCGATTAGGGGCTGTCAAAAGGCTTCTTGCTTTGTCAGAAGAGAGCGGTGATGAGAGCTACGTAGAGATATCCGCCACAAAAGCTTCGGGAGAGTGTGTACACCGTGAAACAAGAGAGAAGAATCAAGATAGTAAGCAAGTAGAGAGAGAATATCCTTCTTCTTCTTTCTCTTCTTCCCAAGAGAGAAGAGTTTATGGAGATGGTGATGAAGAGCTTGCACCACTCCATATAATAGATACGTATAGCCTTGTGGTAGTAGACGCAACAAACGACACTGAAAACTGAGGCTTGCAGGTCAATTTATAGGCACTGGGTCAGGCTGGAGTAACCCCCAAGCAGAAAACTAGCGCTAGTTTTTAGCCCAAGAATAGTTTCCTGCTTCTGGCAACTTTGCAAAAAACATGCCTTTGCTTTTGGTGGTCAACTTTCCCACTTACCATTCAATTTTTACAGCAAAATTGGCCAATTGAACAGTATCCGGTCAACTAATGGAAACCTTCGCTAGACAATGCGGCACCGTAATGTCTCGACATAATTATGACTTTCCCGTATTGCCCTAGCGTATTTACGGTTTTTCTTTTTATAAAAATAATTCTCGTAAAAATCCTGTTTGGTCCTGTTTCTGTTCCAGGTGATCATTTTTAAATCCGACGGAGACTAAAATTAATATTTTTATGTTTAGGTCATCATAAAAAGCACATTGCTTTTCAAAAACGCCGGAAAGCAGGAAAAGCTATAATAGCATAAAGAGAAAAAAAATAAAATTTTCTAAAATTGAACCACGGGTTCCCCTCGTCACTAGAATAAGAAAGCAGACTCGCTTTTCACTAAAAAGCAATAAAAATCATGAAAAGATAATAGTAATATGAAAAGCACTCAAAAAGCAGATTCTTACAAAATTGAACCATAGCTTCCTTGGAACATGTAGAACAAGGATCCGACCTTGCTTTTTGCAAAACAAAAGCACCTACAAGCATAAAGCATGAAAAAGCTAAAAATAGCGGATTTTTTCAAAACTAAATCAAACGTCCGTCTAACCTACCGGAACATGGAAACGGCCTTTCTTTTTACTTTAGAACCTTACAATACTGTCAATCAAGCATCTTAAATCAAAATTTGACAAAATAGATATTGAAAGCTAATTTTTCTTATTTTTAAAAGAGACCCAAAAAGTGGGGTACTTACATCCTCCTACACTTAAAAAATTTGAAGCGTCCTCATTTCAACATGAAATATGGGTCCTGAGTCAAATAAGTTCAATTAAAGAAGTAGTAGATCAAGCAGTACAATACTCCTCCTCTTTAAGGCATTGGCCACAAGATTTTCCTTCCCAGGTTTATATTCAATCTCAAAAGCATACTCGCATAACAACTCCATCCATCTTTGTTGCCGCATGTTAAGGTCAGGTTGGGTATAGATCCACTCCAAGCTTTTATAGTCAGTATTATGTAGTTCAAATCTCCTTTCAAGAAGATAATGTCGTCATACTTTAAGAGCATGCACAACGGCCAATAATTCCAAGTCATGTGTATGATAATTTAACTCACGTATACGTAACTTACAAGATTCATGAGCTACTGGTTTTCCTTCTTGAGACAGAATGCCACCAATTGCTTGTCCACTTGCATCAGTGAATACAGTAAATGTCTTTAAGAAGTCTGGAAGCTATACTATTGGAGCAGTCACTTTAGCATTCTTAAGCGTATTGATCAATGGAGATGCAAAGTTCCTCTAAATTGCTGATGGTCTAGGTCTAAAATTTCCAAAGTTCCGATTCAAATTGAAGTTTCTCTGCTCATAATTGTTCACCAATCCTGTGAAGCTTGAATTGTTAAATGGACAATCCTTGGATTGATAGATAACTCTATTTCAATGGGCTTGCCTGCATCAAGGACATCTACAAAATTGGCAAGACAAAGACTCCAGAGTCTAGTCTTCATGGATTATGTAACCCTGACATGAATCAAGCTACCTTGACCTCTTGAGTCATCCTTGTTGGAGCATACTTGACAAGGGTTAAGAAATGTTGATAGTATAATTCCAGATCTCTCGTTCCTTGAGTACGGTCAAGAAACTCATTCATACGATCTAAATGATAAACTTTGTTATGATAGTTCTTCTTGAGTTGGGTTTTAAGGTAATTCCAAGTTGTAGCATTAAGATCAACATTGTTTTCTGTGCAATGGTCTCTCCACCAACGCTTGGCTATTTCTCTAGTTTGAACTTAGCAATGATAGCTTTGTTTACTGCTGATGAATGATCCAAATCAAAGTAGTCATCCATGCGCTCAATCCAATCTTCAAGAAACTTTGCCTACATCTTTGCCTTCCCCACTAAAATTTCCAGGTTGAGACTTGCCAAGCATAGCATCGATGTCTGTATCAATGATGGTGTGTTGTGGAACAATAGACGCATTTGCGTTAGCAACAACCACCTATTCTCTAGGAGGCATGGTAACTTACTGCACCATATCAACCAAGGTCACACTAAGTAAAATATTATAATCTGCTTGAAGTCCTTAAATCAAATAGAATAGGCACTTGAAGATAAGATGAGAGAAAAATAGGAGAAAGATTAACGAATAAATTAATCCAATTTCTTTATCACAAAACTTTGGGTTTCCAAAAGTCTACAAGTGTCCTGAAACAAATAAATCCCAATAATCCTTTTCTATCTTTGGTTAAAATATTTGCTTGATCCCAATAATCCTTTTCTATCTTTGGTTAAAATATTTCTTTGTTGGCGTGTGAGTCTTACCATTCTTGAGTAAGGGACCTGCTTGTTACAGGTACCCCCATTTTGGTGTGAATAGTTGCCTACTTGTACCCGAAGTAGTTATCGAAGTAAGCAGATTCTTTTGAAAACACATCCGATGTGTCCCATCCAACTGAGCTATGTATATTTGCACAATCTTCAAGGCACTGAGATTTGTTGTAGGCATTGTATAAAACTTTCACATGGCAAGGATTGTAAATTAGTGACTTTTCAAATAAGTCAAAGAACAACTTTCAAGGTCCGAACTAAAGGAGTCTCGGTCGTTGTTTTCGCATTGACGACCTCATACATTAAACATAACAATGTCGAAGCATTCCATAGCCATTGCTAAAGGAATTATGTTTCTGACTATCCAAGTTTTCTTTATCGGTCTTAGGATAAGCTCATAAGCATTTATGTACAATATTTGATTAGTGATAACAATCTCCATTCCCAACTTGGATTGTATCCACTTGATACTCTTAACATGCGAAGGTTTATGCTCAATTGGTCTAAACTTGGGATTCCTTGTAGCATAATGATACCAATGTATTAGGTACAACAAAATCCGTAGACATCAATATTTTCTTCTCTTCCCTATTATGTGTGGTAGTGACAAGCCTTTGCACTTTCACTCCAGTTTGGAAATGCTCTTTCACCATAAGGCGAGAGAGTATATCTGCCCATATCCCTTGAGGTAAGATGTCAATCATCTACACACACACCCTATCACTCAAGTTAGCTACAATGATAAAACCAATATTCAAACTCAAATATTATATCCTCAAAACAATATATGTTACATCAAAATGAAAATTTTATAACCACAAGAGGCCAAAAGAATATATAATGTTTCTAGGGAGATACATAAATACAAAAGGGTCCTATGAACCAATTCTTGGTTCCTACAATCGAGGTCCTACCCCTATATTTGTTCACATCTTGAGTATCAAAGTTTAACATTTCAACTTGTGATTGAAATATACGTCTTCCTTGTCGTACCATTCCTCTCCTTGTGATACATCTGTGGGTGGTAATCCATTAAAGTAGTTTACATGAGCATGTCGTTCATTTACATCACCTCAATAGAAATATCTACTCAAGTTCACTTCCATTGGTTGTGCTTGGGCAAAGTCATTAATGCACCTTGTCTTATAATAGTCATCAAAGGTAACAGCGATATTGTGAGGGTTGTATTTGAGAATAGGTCCATAGACTCTCTTGAACCAATCCTGGGGTACATAATAGAATTGGTTGCCGCCATTTGACTTCTTCCATACTCTGATTATGACATTCTCACAAAAGCCGTATCTTTGGTTTAGCATTAGGGTCTTCTTACTAAGTATGAGTTCACTACTCGGTATGTCGAAAAGAGAACATAGGTTAAGGTAAATAACATATCCTTGCACTTTAACATCGCCTTCTTGGATCTTTTTCTTTGCCCAAATCTGTGGATTGGTCATAAACCTATGAGGACCTTGTGCTCAATGTTCAACATGAGCTACAACATATAGCTCCCATGCTACGTAAGTGTTTGGTACAAGGTAATCTCTAGCCCCCTTTGAAACTCGAACTAGTTCATTATCCCAATGGAGACTAAATCCAACCGCATAATTGAAAATGACCCTTTGTGCAAGGTCACTCAGGAGTTCATCTAGACAATGAAGAAGACCCATCTAAAAACAAGACAAGGAGAGAGAGAGAAAATGTAGTACATATATGAACCAAAACTAAGTCTACGCTTCTTTTATTCATCAAATTTGATCTTTATGATTTCATTACAATATTATGGGTGTCTCAGAGCTAATTCTCTAAAAATTCTTTTAACTCTCATGATAGGGTATTCTCTTAGACCTCCCACGTGAGAACATGGTCTCTAGTTCTCTTCTAACTTTTCTTTTCCTATAACAGTTGCAAGAGCTTCAAACTTCTTAGCAACTTCAGCAATCCTTAACATTTGGGAGCGCATCACCAAGTAGTAGAACATGTCTTTTGAGTTAAAATAGCCTGAGGTTGGCAACTATGGTCAACATTCTTCCAACAAGTTGTGCTTCCTGGCATGCCAAAGACTTTGGTCCTGATTTCTAAGTAAAAGAGTTCTAGTTCATCCCTTGACAATCATGTCACCGTATTGTTGAATATGGCCAAAAACTCATTCCTCTAGAGAAAGCATTCTAGGAGTCATTTGTTACTACAAAACAAATACTCCAAGAAATTACAACACCATTGTTGAATACTTCAACCACTTCACCATAACTCAAACCAAACACTTCCACTCAAAAAGACAAGTCAAACAAGTACCACCAACCAATGTCACTTATAGATGCACCATGAATACAATATCCTTTCACAAACAGCATGCATGAATGTGTGCATGATGTATAACTAACCTGACTAACATCAGGCTTTAGGCTATCCCCATAACTTTAAGCATAGGCTTTGATACCAGGTGAGAGATACCCCTCCCCAGGGGTCTATGCACAAAATATACAATCTACACCTTTATACAATTTTCAATATACATCAAAGTTGCAGAATCATTTTCATAGGGGAGGAGTTCTTAGCACCCAAACAAGCATGGAGTTTAGGCCATGAGCCAGACTACATCCAAAGGTACCTAGCAACTAGTGCTACCCCTGAATGGGTGTTATGAATGAAAGCGTACTCAAGAAAAATATAACATTGTGGAGGGTGAATATATGTGTACACTGCGTTGCGGGAAGAGAGAGAGAGAGAGAGAGAGAGAGAGAGAGAGAGAGAGAGAGAGAGAGAGAGAGAGAGAGAGAGAGAGAGAGAGAGAGAGAGAGAGAGAGAGAGATAATATAGTGGAGGGTGAAATAGAGTGCACAAAGACATGAAAAAATGACAACAGAGAATCTTTAAATGCCCCGTCTAAATGAAACAGGCAACCATGTATTAATGTAATGAAAAAATCTAGGTAATACCATAACATCAAAAAGTTTATGATAAAATAACCAGCAGAGCACCGGACCCTGTGTAGGAATCGACCGGTCCACCCATCCACATCCGCTCTACTATGGACAGAGAAGATTTCACTTTGCTGGGAGCGAGGGAGAACACCTCCAACCTACCTGAGCTAGACATAAGCTGAGGATGTTTTGCCTCCCTCCATGAACCCAAGCTCTGAAAGGATCCCAAGTACTAGTAGGTGGTAGGGTGTCAACACCAACCATATCACTTTAGGTGTGACGCCTCTTTGATGCCCACCACCGGGTGTTTAGGCAAAGACAAGGAAAAATCCCCGACGCGTTAGCCGTGTAGGTCAATCAACCCTCGACGGACTAATCGTGTAGATGAGCCTAACAAAAAACAAGAAGACCTAGGAAACACCCCCAATCCAACAAAGCCCCAGGTCAACAACCCTTTAGTGTAAGGCTAATCGATGTAGGTGATCTTAGTCTTGTAGCAACGCTGCCATGAGAAACATAGCACATGAGTCTAATCACAATAGCACTTCCCATATGCACAAAAAATCTTTTCCAAGTAGTTAGATTGTACAAGATCTCTACCATTACATGTCTATCATAAACCATCTAGACCACTTCATGATCCAATTCCAAAACCATAAACCATCAACCAATCACATGACATGGGTGATCACTCCATCCAACTTGGGTGAGGCACGACCAATCCTCTATAACCACTTTAGAACATAACATGGCTGCAAAAATTTTGACAGCATTTTTGTAGCATAACCATATCCAGAAAAAAAACCATGAGCCACACCGGATTCCACCATAAAATCACAACCATAATCCATGAGGGAATATCAGCCCTTAACCATAAATCATAATCACACTGAACCAACTCCCACACTTGAATTTTGACATATCCCCTGCAGCCAATCGGAGCTCCTGTACATATGACTCTTAAGACAAGATCCGTTCATGCATATAGAGAGTCTGATCGGCAACTAATCATGATATAAAAATCCAATTTTGACAACATCCAACCATGAAAAGTTGATCCATCACATCTGTACTTCGCCTCCCTAGCACATAGAGCTAGTTTTGACCATATGATACATTCCATCACCCTAAACATGATGCAAAACAGCTCCAACCTGTAGGTCAACCATAAACCATAACTTCACACATATGCAAAAAACAATTTTTTGACATTTTTGAGAGCGTGCATAACATACAAATGAAAGTATTTGACCTCAAACCAATGCATCAAGCTTAGATCCATAATATATACTAGCACTCTATCACATCACTTCACCCATATGGTACTCACACAAACGGTAACCCAAAAAGAAAGCCACTTTAATCATATCTGCCTATGCGGTTTGGGATGTCTAACCATATACTCTCACATAAGTTTATGGCCATCTAATAGCTGAAACAAACTCACCAAAACAAACCATAAATCATACATAAACAGCTCAGTTAACTCACGAGGTCATATCGTACTCCCCCTTGGTAGCGCCCTTATACGTTGTTGGGAAAACAAGAGCAAGGGGCACCTCTATAGCAATGTCTCCCAGTAGCACTCAAGACACAAGATCAGCATCACAAACGGTATCAAAATAACCTCAAAAAAACCACAACTCAAAGACAAGTGATCTCTCAGGATTTTACCAGCACACGTCCACGCAAAAGACCACCATGAAAATTAGGAAGCACTTACACTGGCATGGATTTACAGCACATGCCGACCAATGCACTTGAGAGAAAGATATTCCACCTTCACCATATAACTCTTCAAAGACACAATTTTGAAGTGTACACACATCTCCAAACAAGAGAGCTTCCATAACCTACCATACACCAAACTGCTTGCAAGATGCCATATCCTGTGCGCTGTGGGAAATAGATTGTATCTCCCAAACCACAAGTCCAAAAGGGATTGTTTCAAGCCTCAAACATTCTCTATAACAAAAGATTTGAAAAACACAAATTTCAATTCTATGTACCTCTATGTGCAAAATTGGCACGAACGGCAAGCTGCCAAGGCCCGACTACGCGTACGAAGGCTAGTCGAGGGCAAAAAACTGCATCCAAAAGCATCAAGAAGCCACAACAATCCAAAACCTGCAATTTTCTGATATTTGACTGAATTTTTTTTAGTTTTTACATGTGTTTTAGTTATATACAAGTCTCCCTTTAAAAAACTCACTCATGGGCACGTAGTAGCCCGACAAAACTGTCACTAGACTAGAGACTTGCCCCTGCATGTACATGTGCTTGCTAAAGCAAGATAAAAATCCCAAAAAAAGAAAGCTCACATACACTTTTGACATCGGGCATCATGTCCGTATGTACAAATTTACAAAAAAACGGGGTTCTCAAAATGCGCACAACATAGTTCGCCAAACCCCCAGTCTGCTAGAGAATTCATGCGCAACAAAGCAGACTATGCAAAAGCTTGTGTAGAAAGATACATCATGTTCAAAGGAATCAAAACCATATACCCTTACCACGATCAAATGGAAAAGTATTATCCCTTGCATCCATTGTGCACACATAATGGCATCCTTCAAAGTCACAAGGACAATCATCAATCACTAGTGAGCTCCAACCATCAAGGTTCATGTCATACAAACCAAAATACCATGGATCAACATTCTCACCATCATGAAATGTATCACTCACATCAAGCCAAGACAAAACATCCACTGTATCCATGTTATCATGGCCATCCCAACTTTCCAAGCTACAATCCTCTTCAACATCCACACATGCATGTGAGGTTTTCATAAGCTTTTTCACCCTTGACAATGCATGACACACCTTGACTTGCATCTCCTCATTCATCTCAACTTGTGGATCATCAAATCCCCAATCAAGACTACCATCACAATCCACATCACTCAAACCAACCTCTTGCTCACAATAAAAATCATAACTAGTAGGAGACTCAATGCCACCAATAGCATCATCTACATCACAGACATCAATCTTAGCATCCCAAATGGGTCCACGTGCCCACAACTCATCTAAATACCATATCAACTCATAAGATGGAGAAGAAAAAACATCATCCAGAATGTCAACATGCATATCATTTACACCACAAGCAAGAGAACCAATAAGCATGTGATCCAAACACATAGAAGTATGAAAGACCTTGTCTTCACAAGCATTTGTATAGGAAACCAAATCAGCCATGTCATTGCTCTCTTTGTCATACATGCATCCAAGGTCTTTTCTTTCACAATACTGTTTGCACATAACTCCTCATCAATATCTACATCATCAAGAGAGAGAACCTCATCTTCTACATCAGACTGAACCTCATCGTCATTGTTACAACCATCACTAGTGACAGAGGAGCTCTTGTGTGAAATGCATGAAGAAGTAGAAGACTGATTGACAGCTTCCAACCATCTTTTTTGCTTCAAGAAATCAACAATTCTCTTCACACCCAACAAGTCAGTGCAAGCAACCTCAATGCCCAGACATCTTGGAAGAGTACTAATGAACAAGAACCTCTCTCTTGTTGTATCCAAAACCATATCCTCAAGCACCTCTTACTCTTGCTTGAGAGAGCAAAACCTCATGTAATGCATGTCCAAGTCTTCTAACCTGCTTAGCATCAACTGTCTCATTGCATCATTCATCCTAATCAATGCATCACTAAGCTTAACCATGGCTGCACTTTTATGTATGAACCATCAAAATTGAAGGTAACTCAATCCAACAATCCAATCAAACTTGTAAATTGAATGTCACTTGAAGCAACTCCTCGGTGGCGGAACCAAAACACTATTGGAAAAGAGCAAGGGACACCTCTACAGCAATGTCTCCCAATAGCGCTCAAGACACAATATCAGCACCAAAAACAGTATTAAAAGAACCTCAACAAAACCACAACTCAAAGATAAGTGATCTCTAGGGAATTTACCAGCACACGCCCACCCAAAGACCACCATGAAAATTAGGAAGCACTTACCCTGGCATGGATTTACAGCACATGCCGACTAATGCACTTGAGAGAAAGAGATTCTACCTTCACCAAATAACTCTTCAAAAACACAATTTTAAAGTGTACACACATCTCCAAACAAGAGAGCTTCCAGAACCAACCATACACCAAACTGCCTGCAAGATGCCATATCCTGTGCGCTGTGGGAAATAGACTGTATCTCCCAAACCACAAGTCCAAAAGAGATTTTTTCAAGCCTCAAACATTCTCTTCATTCTCTACAACAAAAGCTTTGAAGACCACAAATTTCAATTCTATGTACCTTTATGTGCAAAAATTGGTGCGAACAGCAAGCTGCCATGGCCCGACTACGCGTAGGAAGGCTAGTCGAGGGAAAAAAACTTTTATGTACCTTTATGTGCAAAAATTGGTGCGAACAGCAAGATGCCATGGCCCGACTACGCGTAGGAAGGCTAGTCGAGGGCAAAAAACTGAATCCAAAAGCATCAAGAAGCCACAACGACCTAAAACCTACAATTTTATGATATTTGACTGAACATTTTTTAGGTTTTACATGTGTTTCAATTATATACAAGTCTCCCTTCAAAAAACACACTCACGAGCACTTACAGTAGCCCGACAGCTGTCACTAGACTAGCGACTTGCCCTACATGTACATGTGCTTGCTAAAGCAAGATAAAAACCCCACAAAAAGAAATCTCACACACATTTTTTATATCGGGCTTCATGTCCGTATGTACAAATTTACAAAAAACAGGGTTCTCAAAATGCGCGCAACAATGTGTAGGTAAAATGGGTTATGGAACGATTAATAAGTCGCATTCCCGAGGTGATAACGGAGACCTAAATACATTTATCATCAAGTTTCATCAAGATTTTCAATTGTTTAAGTGGGTTTGCCCATCCAATGAATCTATATAGTGGTTCTCCAAGGAGCCTAGAGTAAAAAAAAACTGGTTGTGCAGTAGGTATCACGTTGTTTTTTGACCATATCTCCTTAGCTCGTGCGTGATTTTCACATGACACCAAAGAGAGAAAATTCTCTAAACAATGTGCTTTATCTCTATTATAAAGGGTCGGGCTGATTCATAATGGTTTATGAGTTATGACCAAAATAGTGTTCCTACCGCCTATATGACGTGAAATGAAAAGCACTTGTTATGCACAGACGTGATCATAAACGCATCATGTGCATCAATCCACGTGTAAAACATGATAAAATAATCTTGGGGAAATTTCATACGCACTTGGTTAATCCATTCATGCACTCGTATACAAAAAACAATCACCGAGAAAGTGACTACTAAAAAAAACACATACAGAGAGAGAGAGATGATGATGGCTATGGAGTTTAGAGCTTCTCACCGTGCTTTAGAATCGATTAGGGATTGTTGAAAGGTTTCTTGCTTTGCCAAAAGAGAGCGGTGATGAGATCTACGTAGAGATATCCGCTACGAAAGCTTCCGGAGAGCGCGTACACCATGAAACGAGAGAGAAGATAGTAAGCAAGTAGAGAGATAATATCCTTCTTCTTCTTCTTCCCAAGAGAGAAGAGATTATGGAGACGGTGATGAAGAGCTTGGAGGTATTGGGAGTTGTAAGTGAGATACAAAAGCATTTCATTTTGCATTTTTTCCGGTGCTTTGAAAGTATTGTTCCATCATATGTTTTTCTTTCAACTTATTGTGAAAAATTGACACATAAAACTCATTCAAATCAAGAAAGTTGGAGAAACCTTCAAGGTCCTTGGAAATTGACCAAAATTTGGGGCTTTTTGATATTTTGGAGTCCAAATTCAAAAATAAGTAAAAATATAACCTCTATAGGGTACAAGCATACAATTGACCAAATTTCATACTAAAAAATGGTCAGACATGGATCATGATCCATGTCCCCTTGATCATTTGGAGCTAAGATTTGAGCACTGAGTAGATGGCAACAATTGGGACAACTTTGGAATTTCCTCTCTAGCATGTGTCAAAGTGTGTCTGCACTTATACATCTTTGTTGCTGTCTCATACGTCTAGAACAATGGAGCCTAATGTGCCCTATGTGACCACAATGCCAACAACGCAAGCATCGGCGAGAGAGAGATTGATGTCTCTCAGAAGTCACCGTAGAGGACTCTACACTGTCACACATATCTGCAACCATAAGTGAATAGCTAAGAATCAAAGTACGGTAATAAATCTAGGAAAAATATGGTAGAATCTCTCCTCTAAATAGAGCAAACTCTCAAGTACAATCTCAACCATAAACCATGCCAAAAAGGTGGGAGGTATTTTGACCACTACACAATGCTCAAAAGCATGATCAATCGCATCAAACCTGCCACTCACATATGCATAAAACCAATTCCACAATCTGCAAACTCTACAAGCATAAACTGAACAAACTACTCAATCGAGCATAAAGCGCATAACCATATACGCAAGTAGAGTGTGAGATCCCCCACCCCGTTACCATATCCATTTGGCAAAAGGAGGGTACTTGATAGGTTGCTTGGCCCTAATCAATTGAGAAAATAATAGTCAGATAGAAAAGATTTCTAATAAACAGACTCTCGTCACCAAGTAACTTGAGTCCGAGCCATGGAAATGGGGTCCTAGCCCAGTACGAGTCTTGCCATACATCGAGCGACAATTTTCGAGCGAACAAAAATCCGAGCGAATATTTATATGGCATGGGCCCATCTTGCCCTATGTGGTGCGGTTTGAGCCCCATCCTCAACATCAAGGATGAAGCAAAGGGGGCATGCCACCTAGGGACCATGTCCACAATTTTCTTCTTTACTCTCTCTCTCTCTCTCTCTCTCTCTCTCTCTCTCTCTCATATATAGAATATGGAGAAACACCTTCAAAGCCTAAAAGAGTAGTGATCTATGAGTCCTGATTCTTGTCTTCACATCCCTCTTAAAGAGAGGCAACTCATGAGGTTTTGACTCCAAGAGTTCTAGGGCACATACTTTTTGCATACTCTTTGTCACTCCTCTTGGATCCCCTCACTCTTTCTCTCTTGCTACAAATGTGCTCTCTTCTTTGTTTGACCATATCACACAAGATTGTGTCTTCTCTCTCTCTCTCTCTCTCTCTCTCTCTCTCTCACACACACACACACACACACACACACACACACACACACACACACACACATACACACACACACACACACACATGCTCTCTTTCTCTCTACACATGTGCTCGTGAATGTAGCAAAGGTGGAAGCTACTAGACGACGAAGGCAAGCCCAAGGTGCAGTGTTGCATAGACTAGGCAATGCATGTGTGTGGGTGAGGGTTATTAGTTAGGGAAAAAAATGAGGGGGAGATTTGTATTAGGTCCAAGTCACACTAAGGTAAGGAAACGAAGGCCATGCAGAGGTGGTAGATAGTCATTTGCATATGAAAAGGAGAGAGTTGGCCTAAATCCCTTGTCAGAGGGATGATCTCCCACCGTCGGCCAAGTTCTCCAAGCAGACACCAACTACAAAAAATGTACGCGGGAGTTTATTTCAGAGGCACCCTTGTGTGACAAAAGACTTAGAAGCCATTCTAAAATACGAAAGTGAATGGATCTTTTTTTTTGAAACTCTTCAATGTGTATACAAATTAAAAAGAAGTGAGACTCTCTCTCACTGTTAGAAAAAGACTTGGAAATTTACACAAGTTTTAGTGTAATTCTTGGCACAAGCTTCAAATTTCCTTCCACATTCGAAGGTCATCTTTTTTCATAAGGAAAACTCTCTTGCTTTACCATATTGAGCTCAAGAGGTTCCGTGTAGACTACATCTGCTTCCAAAGCCACTCCACCGCGAGCAGTTCAGTGAGTTGAGTATGATCCGAGTATATTAAAAAAGTTATGCTTGATTGCACCTATTACCTCACGCATGCTCTGTCTGCAATGTGACACGTACATGCTTTCATCTCTCTGCCACATATCCTCCCTCGCACGACACCTGTCCACAGCAGGCAAACCTCTACTTTTCCTTCATTTTCATTTCAATTTTGAATTCAAAGACTAAAGTTTGCTTGAATTCTAAGTATCTTTGTAGTGAATACAAAGTGAGTATGTCCCTCTAATCTTTGAAAGCAAGTCAAATTAGGAAGAATCTCGTGAGATACTCCCAAAGGTTCAAGGGTAAAAGGAGAGGAGCCGACACGTGGAAAGAGAGAGAAAAAGAGAGAAGAGGAGACATAAAGAGGTGCCCGAGATCTTTATGTTTCTCGTTTCATGATGAGGACTCGCTCAGAGATAGAAAATCCGGATGGGGATGAGAATGTGATGATGCATGCGCCATGGCGCAAGTCAGAGAAGTGCTACAATGTGGGTCGTCCTATGGAACAACGGAGGTAGAGACAGACATTCTTTGTTCAAATGTTCACAACAGCTTGTCTCCGCCTTTACGTGACGAGGTATGCAAGCGAGGGTGTCTTGCTCTTTCTCTGTCACACTGTCAGGTTGTGACATGCAGTTTTGGACAGATGTGTTGTCCTTGCAAGGGTTTGGACTATCAGTTTCTACTTGCATGTCGCTTGCCAACTCCAATCAGTGCACTGCTTAGCTGAGCAAGCAAACATGAGAGTTCTCTTGTAGCTGGCTGCGTAGAAGCGCTGCGACAAAGATAGCAAATCGCCCTCGCATTGTGGGCAGCAAGATGTCATCCGTTGCGGGTCCAGCTTAATGGGCAGCTTGGGCTGGGGGCATGCTGCAGCAACAGGAGAGGATAAGGAAGGGGGCAAGCTACAGGGCGAACGCAACTCAGGCTAGGGATGGGGAGAGAGAGAGAGAGAGAGAGAGAGAGAGAGAGAGAGAGAGAGAGAGAGAGAGAGAGAGAGAGAGAGAGAGAGAGAGAGAGAGAGAGAGAGAGAGAGAGAGAGAGAGAGAGAGAGAGAGAGAGAGAGAGAGAGAGAGAGAGAGGCTCTGTGCTGCAAGACGAGAGGAGGACGGGCGGCGACCGGGGGGGGGGGGGGGGGGGGGGGGGGGGGTCCTTCCTTTTTTGTTTGGGAAATATGAGGCGATAGGGAGGGAATCACGGTTGATTCCATCTAATGAAGCGTTCATTGAGCCAGTATGTCAGTGAAAGAAAATTAACACTTGGTAATATAGAGCTTGTGAGTAGATACAAAAAGAATGAGCTTTTGTTTTAAAAAAGCCTCCCTAAAGGATCTGCGCTGGCGCAGATCCTTTCGGAAGGATTTAAAAAAAAAAACTCAATGTTTCTTTTGTAGTGAATAAAACTCAATCTTTTTGTATTATCTTTTTATAAATACTACCTACTTGTGAAAGTTCGAGTGTCGAGAAAGCCACCTTCACTAGCAGGCCTGCAAACCCCTTCATCATTAGCTGAAGTCATCCTATGCAACCCACAACTCCAATCTCCTCTTCCTTCGTGGCTTCCCCACGTTCGTCATGATTTCTGTGGGTACATCTGGTTACCCCTCCTTGTTTTGGGGCTTGCACAGTCAGGTTTGTGGCCAAGATCAATATGCTACACGAAAAGACTGCAGTTCCACTACCCTCAAAAGATGCTTACTCGACACCTTTTCCCTTTCCTATTCAATCCTAAAATCGCATCTGGTGAGATTCTCTTCTCAGTTCCTTTTTCAAAGTGTGTTTCACCTACTCATTTTGTATTCATAAGACTCAATCTGTTTGTACCTACTCATTTTGTATTCATAAATCTCAATGTTTTTGTACCTACTCATTTTGTATTCACTACACAAAAAAGATTGAGTTTTTTCTTAAAGCCCCCCTAAAGGATCTGCGTCGGCACAGATCCTTTAATGAGCTCTTTTTTTCTAAATTCAATTTTTTTGCAGTGAATAAAAAATGAGTAGAGTTAAAGGACCCTTGGTTTGTGTGGGAACGAGGCCTCCTATGTTGCACAACCTGCAAGGCCTCGAAGCTGGGGGGCTCGAAGGGGGCGTTGCGTAGAGATCTCAAGCTTGAGGGCTCGATGGGGGTGGTAGGGCGGGTCAAGTGTGCCTCTGCAGGGGGTGTTGCCTAGAGATCTCAATCTGCAAAGTCTCTAGGGTGAGGTGGCGAGCAAGCCTACCTTCTTGCTATTGCTTTTCCTCGGTGGTCCCCATATTTTTTATCATACGAGAGGCATCACCCCTCCTGCCTCCTCATTGAGAGGTAATGAGATTCCTGGCTATTGTTTCATCACGGGATGTTCTCGGTTCTGCACTTTGCATGTTCATTGCTAGGGCAAGGCTCCCTTCTAATATCATGTGGTTTCTGCTTCAAGGTGCATGTCGACTCTAATCTTGGAGGATGTTGGTGCTTCTGTTTGGCTGGCTTGTGATTTTGACCTTGGTTGTGGGTTTGGCTTCGGTTATTCATGGTGGTCTTGGTAGATTGCGAGTCTGGGGTGGTCTACTTTGCTTTTTGGTGTCCTAGGTGTTCTTGTCCGGATCTTTTTTAGTTGCTACCCTTGGTGGTGGCTTTCGTCGATCAAGCTATTATGTCGTGTCTATTCGGAGGTTCCCTCTGGGCAGGTGGTTTCTCGGTGGCAGAGACACCGTCCTGGTGGAAACTAGAGATGCCTCTAGTGGTGATGGGGAATGTGGGTCCCGCCCTCTCGACATGCTATGTGGACCAATTTTTTGTTTGTTTTGGGTTGGCCTCTGATGTTCTGGTTGTGTAAAAGGCCATAATCTGTTCTATTGTGTGCTAGTGTGATGCCATGGCTCATTTTGAGCATGGCTTTTTATGTAATTCTATTTTCTCTAGTATATATACTAATAACTATTGTGAGTACCGAAAAAAAAGTGAACAGAGTCTTTTTACTCTCTCTCTCTCTCTCTCTCTCTCTCTCTACTAAATGTCAAAGTGAATACACTTTTCTTTTTTTAAGCTTTGTGATATAAACAAAAAAAACCTCAAGGGTCTCTATCAGTGCAGGGTCTCTACTAAATGTCAAAGTGAATACACTTTTCTTTTTTTAAGCTTTGTGATATAAACAAAAAAAACCTCAAGGGTCTCTATCAGTGCAGGGATATTTTTTTACTATACAATGAGAGAGAGAGAGAGAGAGAGGGAGAGAGGGAGGAAGGAAACTGAACTACACGGCTGCATCTGTTGTTAACAAAAACTTGTGATGATTAGCAACTTCAATTCTCACTATGTCTTTTACCAATAGTAGCCCACAACTAGCAAGGCACACAACAACAATCTTTTACTACCTCTCTGGTAAGAAAACACACATTTAAGAGTTTGGCAGAGACACTTTCCCCCGCCTACTCATCACAAGTTTTCTAGAAGCACGTTGAGAGAGAGAGAGAGAGAGAGAGAGAGAGAGAGAGAGAGAGAGAGAGAGAGAGAGAGAGAGAGAGAGAGAGAGAGATTTGCCCCTCCTTTTTTTTTTGCTATAGCCCTTATCCCCAACAATCTTTGCACTTGAGGATGGTGGTGGCACTACTAGATGTGGAAGTGGTGGCGGACACACAACCTTGCTGATGAGCAGGAGCAGGGTATTTTTGTGTGGAGGCTACAACACAAGAATTTCTATAGAGTCATTAAAAACATACTCCACATTTTGTTTTTTTTTGTGTGTGTGTGTGTGTGTGTGTGTGTGTGTGTGTGTGAGAGAGAGAGAGAGAGAGAGAGAGAGAGAGAGAGAGAGATGGATTTTTTAAAAGACTTCCCTTTTAAGAAACGCGGGGAGACAAGCATGCAGTAGTCGTTTCAACACTAACTTCTTGCTTGTCGACATTCAATTTTGTCTTTTGGGATCTTGGTTATAGATTTCTCATAAAAGCTAAATAAAACTCAGCAAGGATATTGATACTAGTCAACAAATAACAACAAATAGGTGACGGTCTCAATTCGCAGCACCCTAAAATATTGACGATAGTCAGCTAATAAGGTTGCCCCATGAGCAAAGAGATGAAAAATAGTCAAATATAGTACAAAAATAGGGAAAAAGGGGGGGGGGGGGGGGGGTGTTTCCTGCAAGGTCGAGCGTTGATGCACAGGAATGCCTGCAGACAGCATGTTAACAATGTTAGACCATTGCTTTTTTTTAAAAAGATCACAAACTTACAAAATTCCTTTGGACAATAGAAATTTTTTATTTATTTTCTAGCAATAAATACAAGAAAGAACAATCTCAAGAGTTGTCCAATGTGAGTCTTGCTAGAACCTATCTCTTGCTTAGCATATCCATTCTTAAATTTAACCACCACCATATTTAGGAGGTCTAGGGCCAATTTATTTAGTCTCTCAAGTGAATAAATGCATGACTTATAGGAACTCTTGGCTATGTGTGTTTCGATAAAGTGCCTCTCATTAACTCGCTCGGTTTTATCATCGCTCGAAAAAGTTCGCTCGGAGTTTGAGATTCCTCCCCTGTCTTGTAGGGAAAGCATGAACTAACAAAATATTTTGGCGTTCCTAATTCTCACCTTCCAAAAGAGAGAAATCCCAAATGCCTTTTTCCCCATAATTTTCAAAGGCACGTACAATTGGAAATTCTTGACTCTTTGCACAATGAGTCTCTAGTTTTGCTTCTTCTATCAAGGAGGAGCAGAGAGTTTCTCAACTAATTGAGACCACCCATCCTTGACTGGCAACCTGAGCAAGTCCCCACTTTCCACCCTCACACTCACACTTTGTTTTACTTGTTTTATAATTACTACAACATGATTGTTCCGAATACACAAAGTTCCTTTTTATGATTTCCATCACAAGTTCGTTAAGACAGCCCTTCAACATCAAATTGGCACCAAGACAATATTTTCCTAGTAAACATACTTGACAACATAAATTCATTGACTATTCCAATACTCTGGAGTCGTAGAAACTTCCTTCACCGGATGTTTACTCCATCCGACCATACAACTGGCCGCTCATACAACCTCCCCAACTTGAAGAATTGAGATGTCCTCATCTCAAAGGTAATATACAAACAAATAACGAAGCCAATTGAATGCTTTGTTTGATACACATGACAAAATCTTTAAGAACTCCATCATAAGGTTACCATAACAAGCATCTACCATTTGCAATATGAGGTCATATTCTTGCATCAATTAGGTACATCAATTTACTGTACAAAGAAAGATTATAACCATGCATAGACTAGGGCAAAAAAAGAGAATCAAACTCAACTTTACTATGTATAGATTATGTGCAAATTGATTAGTGCAATAGGAGATCCTAATCATGCATCACTTTAATGTACAAAGAAGATTACAATCGTGCATCAATTTTAGTGCAAAAGAAATAAATTTTGGCCTTATTATGCATCAAATTAATGCACAAAAGTAGATCAATTTCTCAAAGATATGCACTAAATTCTATGCAAAACAAGGGGTTAATTTCACCTTGATTATGCTACAATTAAGTGCATAAAGGAGAAAAGAACAATTAATTCATTACTATGCACTAATATGCATGAGTGAAAAAGAAACAATTTATCATCGAGATGTATTTATATGCATCAATCAAGAGAGCAATTTAAACTTTACTATGCATTATTATGCATAAATCAAGAGAATTGAATCTCCTTGAGAGATTAAGGTTTCATAACGATCCTTAATCCAACAAGGGAGGGTGTGATCAATAGATGAGAGGCTATTGACATTCACACACACATTGAGAGAGACTATGGAATATAGATTGTTGTAACCAGCTAGCATAGAGTAGTAGTAGGATAGGCTCGACATAAGACCTCTAGAGAAAAAAGTCTATGGAGTAGTAGGATTATCATAACTTAAAATTAATTACCCTTTGATTAAGTCTCCTTGTGTGTGCTAGGTGACGTAGATACGCTCCTCCAAGGACTCGCTCTGGCAGCAGCACTTCGTTGTAGAGATCCTGGGGTAGTGTGTGTGTCTACAATTGAGTGTGAATGCCCTTTATATAGGGTTTGGAGGTTCCTTGTTGCCCAATTCAACCCCATACCTCCCTAGCTCGCCCCTTCTTGCTAAAATAAAGAGTAGAGGTCTCACAAGCTCCTACTTAGCCATTAGAGGTGTCCCTCGTTACCCTTTTGGGTGATACACCTCATGTAGTGCCCCTATGCTCATAGTCAATTATTCTATAAGAGATAGGTCCATGGATATGGGTCATTTATGAGCATACATGGACATACATACCCATGCACACGCATACATATGCATACCTTAGACTTAGGAATTAATTTATTAACACTATGATGAAAATTAATGTCTAGAGTGAGCTTGACTTACCACAACTTAATTCTAAAACTTGCTAGTAAAAGACAATCTTGACGATGACAATCTAAGGTGTTATTGGCACACACCTGCTATATTTAGTAATTTTTGGGACAGATGGCTATTTTTATGGAAATTCAGGACTGGGTAGATTTTGACGAGACGGTCGTGTCTAGGTGGGTGTAAGAACCTCAAAACTTTCTATTTTAAGAGGAAAATGAAAAACAATAAAAATATTATTTTTAAAAATGCTACAACAATATATTTATCATTAACTCTTCACAGGTGGAAAAACTGCCAAAAATAGCAACTTTTTATATATGGCTAGAATGGCTTGATATGTATTCCTTTACATGAGGAGATAAACAAAGTTAAGGAAGCGTAGTTTGTCTCTATGATATTGAACACACGGAGTTTATCTATGAGATCGAACACATGGAGTATATCTATGAGATCGAACACACATAGTGGATGTCGTCAATTGTGGTAGTACCCAAAAAGAATGGCAAACTACGAGTATGTGTAAATATCAAGCAGGTGAATGCTACTATAATCACAGACAACTATCCCTTATACGTCACAGAACCATGTTATTGAGAGTGTTGCAGACAAGGAACTTACAACTTTCTTGATGGCTTTCTGGGATTCAACCAGCTCACCATAAAGACAATGGATCAACAAAAAACAACCTTTACAACAGAATGGGGCATATTTACTTGTCAGTTGATGCCATTTGTCTTAACCAATGTGCCTGCCTCATTTCAAAGACTGATGAGGGCATTCAAGGAATATCTAAGAAAATTCTTTGAGATTTGTGTGTGCATTCTCTGAGAAGAGACAAACATGTTGAAAACTTTTTAAAAAATCTTTGAGAAGTGAAAAACTTATTGCATTTGACTAAATCCTGAAAAATGTGTCTTCATGGTAAGGCAAGGTAATATTTTGGGGCATATTGTGTCCAAAAATGACATTTCTATAGATATTGAGAAGATAAACATGATTGTTTCTCTTTTGAGACCCACCGAAGCTAGAGAAGTTTAAGCCTTTATGGGCCATTATGGCTATTATGAAAGGTTTATTTACATGTATGGAATTGTTGCTAAACCTCTCTATGCTCTCATCACAAAATTCGAGTGGAGTGAAGAACATGAGAAAGCGTTTCAACAATTGAAACAAAGATTGGTTTTTGCTCTAATTCTGAAAGCTCCCGATTTGAGTGGAGTGAAGAATATGAGAAAGCGTTTCAACAATTGAAGCAAAGATTGGGTTTTGCTCTAATTGTAAAAGCTCTTGATTGGAACAAGATCTTCCACATTCATGTACATGTGTCGGCTTATGAAATTGGATGCATCTTAGCACAACCCGGAGAGAACAATATGGATTTTCTATTACTCTAATTGTAGACAGTTCAATAGTCCAGAGCAAAACTACATGACCATAAAAAGAGAGGGCTGCTTGGGAATGATCTATGCATTCAATAAGTTTAGATATTAGCTTCTTGCAAACAAATTTGTCAATTTTGTGGATCACTAGGTACTATTGTATTTAGTGAACAACGGCCGGTGGGGCCGGCTTACAACGATCAAGCTCAGAATCAAATCACTACAACTCAAATTTTTACAAAAGTTGGCTCAAATATCACTCGATTAAAATTAGATTTTCTTATATTTACAAAGCCTTCTCAAAAAAAAAAAATGGATTACAAAATTGTGGCTTTATGACAACGTGGCCACCTAGGAGGGTGATGTATGGTCCATCTACTAACATTCCCACCTTCCTAGCCATTGCACATCCTCGTGCAAGCTTTTCCTTCAGCTTGATCAACACTTGGTCTTCAGGTTAAATGTCCTTTTCTCTAGGGTCTTGGTGATGTTTCTACACTTTTTGTCCCTTGCCACTATGTCTGCTTGGACTATTGAAAGGGTTGTTCATGATTGTGATTTGATAAGCAATGTGGCGGGCTGTCAAGTCCTTTGTCATGGGGTTGATATTTGGTTAGATAATATGTGGCCACAATGATATATTGAGCATGTGTTCTATATGCAAGAGGTGTGATAGGTCCAACAAATTAAATACCCCATTTGGTGAAAGCCCTTGCTCCCATCATAGGTCGTAATGGTATTTTGTCTCGCCTCATAGGTGCTTTGGTACGTTGGCATTCATCAAAATTTTCCTGTATAGTTTGACATCCATGAACAACGTCGGCCACCAAATTTGTGCAACAAGGATTGCTTTCACAATCTTTTTTGTACGACAAAATGTCCACCTTCCTGTCGACATTAGCTTGCTCAAGGATTTGTATATATTCAATTTTTGTGGCACATATGCACAAATGGTTATCATTTCCCTATTCCTAGAGTTGGTTCTGAATTATCAAATAGCTCTCTTCTTTAGCCTCAATGGATCTTTCTCCTGAATTTACTCATCCCCTCTAGCAAGACGGACTTGGTCAAGTAATCCACAATGTATGAACTCCACTCCGGTACAAGTACTACATGGAACAATGTTGCATGTTCTATAGGTACCTTGTTTGCACAAACATCACATGAACTAATATACTCATGAATAGTTCATTGCATATTAGGCGAATACACGCCAAGTCTCATCAATTGTTGAAATGTTTATGCTTTTCCATTGTGAATCCCCATCATTTGCACATGATCTTGGCTCAGGTACATGTTTTTCTTTGTTGGCTCTATACATAGCCTCAATAGTCCATCATTATCTTGCTTGTATAGGCTTCCAGCTATTAGCATAAGTGTTTGTGTCTACTCAACGACTAATTCTAGTCTCTCAATATGCAATGAACCAATTTTCAACAAATTTATGACACGTTTTCTCCACCTCAATACCATTTTGATATTGAATATATAAGATTAGGATAGGTCATCATCAACTCCTTTCGATGCTTCCCCATGAGTCAATCTAAACAAATGGGCAACCCTTTGATGTGTAGTCCCTTTTTTTACTAAGACAATGAAACCAAACTCAAGCAATATGATAAACCATCAAACCAAATGTGCGCCATGTATTGCATGGGTTTTTCACCAAGTATAACAGTACTTGATGATCCACAAAGAATACAAATTTATCTGCAAGAAGGTAGTGTAAACATTTTCACTGCATAGACCATTCATAACCCTTCTCTTTTTGTGGTCATGTAATTCTTTTTTGCACTATTAATTTGTCTATTGGAGGAATAGATGGGAAAATCCATTTTGTGCTCTCTAGGCTATGCCAAGATACATCCAATAGCATATGTTGATGCATTGGCATAGACACAAAATATTTTATTCCAATCAAGAGCTTTCAAAATCAAAGCAGATATCATTCTTGATGTGAATTTCTTGAATGCTTTCTCACACTTGTTGGTCCACTCAAACTTTGTGATAAGAGCATAGAGAGGCTTGGAAATGATTGCATACATATAGGTTAATCTTCTATAGTAGCCAAAGTGGCCCATAAAATCTTGTACCTCTCTAACATTTGTAGGTCTTAGAAGAGAAACAATTACTTGTACCTTTTTAAGATCAATGGAAATGCCATAATTGGACACTATGTGCACCAAAATCTTTTCTTGTCTTACCATGAAGACATGCTTCTCCAAATTTAAGCAGATACGATATGTATTTCTCCTTTCATTCTACGAACGGATCATCAAAGTCTTAAGTATTGCATGACGATGCAGACCAAGCTCTCCGACAAACAAATGAGGTGGGCCAATTTCATTTTCGTATTGCTCAAATTGCTAGCAAGAATAATCAAGTAGCCTATGCACTCTCAAGACGGCCGTAAGTGAATGCGGTTTCCATAGCAACTCACAATGATCTATCATCTATGATAGATGAGTATGCTATTGATCCTGATTTTAGAGATGTGATTTCAGCCCTTGCATTAGGGAAGAAAGAGGAACCATTTACTTTACAAGATGGTTATCTTCTCTATGGTAATACAATATGCATTACTAACAAACTACGTGAGAAAGTAATATATGAATCTCATGCTCCTCTTTATGCGGGGCATAGAGGGGTTCATTAAACCCTAAAGAAGATTTAAACATATTTCTATTGGCCTACCATGAAAGCAAACATACAAGAGTATGTTTCTAACCGTGTGGTATGCCAAAAGACGAAGTTTGATAGAGGGAGGCAACTTGGATTGCTTCAATCTTTGTCAATCCCTAATTCACCATGGAAGAGCATATCCATGGATTTTATCTTTGGATTTCCTATCCATGGGCATACGGGAATATGGACGATAGTAGGCAGGTTTAGTAAACAAGCTCATTTTATACCTGTGTCAAAAAGACTATCAAAGCCCATTAAATGGCAACCCTATTCATTTCACAAATCTTCAAGTTCATAGATGGTCAATGTCCATAGTGTAGTGTTGGATAGAGATCCTAGAATGACCAGTAATTTCTGGAAGGGTCTCTTTGAGAATTTAGGGACAGGGCTAAATTTCTCTTTGACATATCACCCGCAAACGGATGGCCAAAGTGAAATAGCTAGCCTAACAATTCTTGATCTACTAAAATCCTATGTAATGGAAGTACAGCAAAGGTCCCAATGGGAGAAGTACTTACCCTAGTGGATTATGCCCACAATAACAGTGTACATACCTCCACGAGAAGATCACCTTTCGAGGAAATTGAGGAAAGATCAAAAGGTTCCCTACTACTTAACGTACATGGGAAGATCTTCGCTGCACATGAGTATAGCCAAGACCTACAAGAATCTTTCCAAAAGATTAATGATGCTATCTCTATCTCACAACAAAGGCAAAAGGTTGGTGTTGATAAGAACATAAGAGCCCAAGCCTTTAAAGAAAATGATTGGGTCTTACTTAAATTTCCCAAGGCTGAATTAAGACACACGACGGGCAAGAATCCTACGGGACACCAAAAGTACTATGCTAAGCTAGCAAAAAGGTACTATGGTCTCTTCGAGATTCTTTAATCTTAGGCTGATCAATGAGATGGCATATCAACTCAAGTTGCCCAGCCATTGGCTTATACACAATGCTTTCCATGTGAGCCTACTAAAGCCTTACAAAGGAGAGCCACCTCAAGAACCAACTATTGAAGACCCACCGGAGATCGAGCACCAAAAAGTGGTGCTGCAGCTCGAGTCCATTCTCCGACATGAAGACAAGGTATTAAGAGGTGGTAAGACTATCGGACGATATCTTATTAAGTTTAAGAATTATCCTTTTGAAGATGCTAGATCGATGAAAGGCATACAATTTAGGGATAACCTAAACCTTGTCAATTCTTACAATGCTTCCCTAGAGTAAGCAAATGTACAAATGTTTAAAGTGAATAAATATTGTGTCTTATAAGACTCTCTTTTTCTTTATTGTGCACAAAAATGACATAGTATGCATGCTTAGATTAAGTTTGCGGAGACGACGTCTCCCAAACAACAAGTAGAGCTTGTCACTCTACTATGGAAGATTGATAAGACTAATGTGTAGACATGCTTGCAGCAGCTTAGGCTCTCAAGCACCAAATGGACTAGTCATCCATTCTGGAACGATGTCGTAGGGTAACATAGGAATCCTCTACCCGCTAGAAAAAGGACTAATGAATAGGCTTTATCTTCTCTACCCCATAATCGAGGACGACTATGATTTCAATAGAGAGGTAATGTCATAATAACTAATATCTTATTCTCCTAAATGATTTTCTCGTGTTAAACTGATCATTTAATATGGGGACGTGCCAGGGGAGAGAAATCTAGAATATTGGTTAAGCTGGCAGACTGGCCACAGCAGGGATCCAAAGGGGGGGGGCATCTGCAAAAGAGCAAGGTGCAACAATGGGCTTTAAAGACCCTAAGGTTCAGCCCACCAATACGCTAAGGTTCCAAAAATCAAAGGTTGTGTCCAATGGTTAAGCTTAGAAAAATTGGATGCTTTGTGTGTGTACAAAAGTCTTCATGAATCCTACAAAGGAGGGGGTGAACTTTCGAAGTGGGATGAGAGAGAAACACACACACACACACACACACACACACACACTCACACTCACAAGCCTCCTTTACACAAAGGGAACGAGGGACACATGTCAGCGTCCTAGCCTAGATGCCCACAAGCTGTACTCAAATCCTATTGGATGGCCATGGAGGTGGAACATTGCGAATTAGGCTAGAGTAAATCTAGTTTAATTAATTTAAAAACATTTAATAAAAGAACCAATAAGAATTAATCTCTCTAGAAGACTATTGGACAGTCTCCCAAGGGGTCAATTGAGCATTTAGCAGCCCAATGGCTTGTCTGATTCCTATTGGCCACGAGAAAAAGGGGTCCAATGAGAGTTTAGTTGCATTAATTAATTACCTAAAGCTCTCACAAAAGGGGAAAGGGGGACACATGTCAAAAGGCTATCACTTAAGCTACTTTATTTTCATTGGCTAAGCTTGGAGAGGTCAAATGAGGTGCCAGCATGAGTAAATTCCATGAGGGGCTGACCAAGAGAGAGAGGGGGCTGAATTTTCAAAGGCATTATCTCACACACTCGCACACAATCTCAGGTGTGAAGCAAGAACACACTCTCTCTCTCTCTCCTTCTCAAGCTTTAATGGAAAGCTTATCACCTACTCCAAGCTTGTGAAAAGGGAGGCCTACACCAACAACTCTTGGCTTTGTGATGCAAATCCAACCAAGAGCCAATCTTCAATGCATGCTCATCTCCTCTACCATGCTAATTACTAAGCTATGCTATGCTAACATGAGTGACTATGGGAGGAGATGTACATCTTTCTCGTAAGAGTACTCCTTCTTCCTCTCAATCTACTCTCATACCCCACTAGCTCTCACCATCTTCAAAGGTGTGTGAGGTCTTGGGTCTAAGACCGTGAGGGGATTGATGTTGTGTTTTATAAGTGTTTTTCTTGGTGCTTGAAGCTTCCATCTTTATTGCACTAGCTAGTATTGAAGGAACACAAAGAATTGTATTGTAAAATGTCTCTCTTGATGGGAGAAACCTACAATACAAAGCCTTTTGGAGGGGGGACCGGCTCCATGTAAATCCGGTCCTCAACTTTTCAATAGCTTAATTAGGGGCATGAGTAGGCTACTAATGATGCCCCTATGCTTGTTAACTACCTTATTTCTAGGCTTCAACAAGCCATGGGCAATCCATCCCTCCAAAGTGAAGTGCAACGGCAGCTTTGTGCCCATGGGATTCTCCAAGCTCCCCATCATGAAGAGAGAGTACCTAGGAGGCCTCCTTGTAAGACTCCCAAAAGAGGCCTCTCTCCGATTCAGGAAGAAGAAGAATGTCCATACGAAGGGCTCAAAAATTTGCTTCTTGATGATGCATCTCCTTCCCAAAGGAGAATTCAAGAGCCCTCACCAAAGGAATGAGAAAGAAGTGAGTCTCCTACCACCTTGGTGGAGATGGCTCCACGAAGACGGCGGACTAAACGCTCTCCATCACCTCCTAAATAGAGAAGACCATCGCACACTTCTCCACACTATAATTCAAAGAGGGATGACAAAAAGCAAGAGAAGAAAAAGGCGAGAAGAGGTCACCCTCTTCTCCATCTTCTTCACCCTCTTCCTCTTATGAAGAAAGTGATGGTGCAGACAAAGAAGATCAAGGCAAGAAAAAGGTGAGAAAGAGGTCACCCTCTTCTCCATCTTCCTCAAATTCTTCATCTTCTGAAGAAAGCGATGGTGCAACTTTTGAACCATAAAAAAGAAGAGGCCATAGGAAATCCTATGCTGCATGGAAGAGATCATCCAAGCTCAAGAAGTTGAAAGAGGGAAGAAAGAGCATCTACCTACGATGGCACCTTTGGTGCTACGGATCAAGTCTTGGCTTTCATCCAACAATTTGATGCGATGTTTGGAGATGAGGGCTTCACGGAGTCCTCTAAGCTACACCATGTAGCTATGCACTTTCAAAAGTCCGCCAAGCAATGGTGGTCTAGCTTACGGGCCAAAGGTGAAGCTCCACAAACATGGAAAGCTTTAAGAGCTTCCATTATGAAGTAGTTTTTGGCCACCGATGCCAAAGAAAAATTACGCATCGAATGGCAAAGCTTGAAGCTCTCTCCCTATGAATCCATTCATAAATATGTAGACAAGTTTTGGGACTTACATCTCAAAGCCACTGTCTTCGAAAAGATGGATTTTGGAGAGAAAAAGCAACAATTTTTCACGGGCTTAACTGAAGAAATGGCAGAGTATGTCAACTCCCAAAGGCCACGCACAATATCGAAGGTTATACACCATGCTATGGTGGCTTCTTGAATCAATTTCCAAACAGGGGCTAAGAGAAATTCTAAGCCCACTTAAAACAAGGGTTCCAATGAGCCAAAGGGGAAGGACAATGTCCAAAAGTCTCCTAAGGGCAATTCCAACAAAGCTAAGGAGATGGTAGTTTACATAGGCAAAAAAAAACTCTCTCTTGAAGAGCTTGAGCGTTATCGCAAGCATAATCACTATTTCAAGTGCAGTGAAAAAGGGCATGTGTACCATGCTTGTCCCCAAAAGAACACCCAACATGAGCCTCCTAGAGCTACCTTGGTCAAAATCCAAGAAGAGGAAGCTCACCACAAAGGATCTCCTCTATGCCATGCTTGGGGAAAGTTAAGAGAACATGATGCTTTTATTCTCTTTGACCCTGGTTGTACTCACAATTTCATATCCACAGAGTTGGCCACCAAGGTAGGCATCCAAGCCTATGAGATGGGACATGTCCTACCCGCAGACGGTGCTTTCAAGGGGCAAGAAGCTTCAGTCACTCCCTTAATTGGGAAATTGAGGCTCCATGTCCAAAGCTATGTGGACAAAGAGGACTTCTTTATCTCTCCTCTCAAGCACGAGGATGTAATCCTAGGGGCACCATGGTTTGATCGCATGGCTGCCAATGTTAAATTCCCTAAAAGGAAGATCTACTTTAAGAATAAGGAGAAAGGTATGTACATAGATGCTAAGGAAATGGGTAACACCATACCCATTGTACATAGGCAAGCTTTCAATATGTCACTAAAGAGCTCTATTTTTGTGTACATGATTTTTGTTAAAGATTCTCAAAATGAATCTAATGCTTTAGCAAAAGAGAATATAAACACTCACAAGGAATTACAATTAACCAATTTTCTCAAGGGGTTTCAAGATGTCTTTATTGATGACATCCCTTGTGAACTACCTCCTAAAGGAGGCAATGATGACCATGCAATTGAACTTCTTCCAGGAAGTTCACCGCCTAATAAACCTCCTTTTAGAGTTTCTCAAGCTTAGCAAGAGGAGATTATGTGGCAAGTGCATGAGTTAGTTGAGAAGGGCATGGTTAGGCCTATGCTCATATCCATTTTGCTCACCTATGTGCAAAAGAAAGACGGCACATATCGTATGTGTCTTGACTATAGAGCACTAAATAGGATCACTATCAAGAATAGGTTTCCCATTCCACGAGTAATAGACCTATTTGATAAGCTACAAGGATCGACCTACTTCAGTAGGATTGACCTAAAAACTGGCTATCATCAAATAAGGATAGTTGATCAAGACATTGTAAAGACCGCATTTCACCCTACGTTTGGTCTTTACGAATACATTGTCATGTCTTTTGGATTGACCAATGCACCAGCCACATTCAACCGCTTGATGGAGAAGCTAGTCAGGCCTCACTGAACCTTTACTGGAGTGTTCTTTGATGATATTATCATCTACTCTAATTCACTAGATGAACGCAAGCAACATCTCTAGGTAATATTTCAAGTTCTAAGAGAGAATAAACTTTATGTTAATCGAAAGAAAAGTGAATCTTTCTTGCAAGAGATTCAGTATTTAGGTCACCATTATCTCTCAAGGTGGCATCCAAATGGATCCATCAAAAGTTAGAGGTAATAAAAGGATGTCCTAAACCAAGGAATCTTCATGAACTAAGAAGCTTTAGGTATGTGTGCATACTATAGACGTTTCATAGAAAAGTTTTCACAAATTGCAGGACCATGACCTAACAAAGAAAAACGTTAGGTATACATGGTTTTCCAAGGAGAACAATGCTTTCAAAAATCTTAAAGAAAAGCTTATCTCTCAACCTGTGCTTACACTACCGGATCTCTCGCATCACATTTGAGGTCAAATGTGATGCTTGTGGTGATTTCCTTGGAGCTGTTTTGCTCCAAGAAGGGCGCGCCATATCCTATGGAAGTCGAAGGCTCGACCCTGTTGAGAAAGTTCTAGGCATATATAAAAAGGAACTCCTTGCAATTCTACATGCCTTAGACTCATGGAAGCACTATTTATTGGGGACTCCTTTCATTATGCAAACGGATCACCAAAGTCTTAAGTACTTCATGATGTAGATCAATCTCTCTGACAAACAAATGAGGTGGGCAAATTTCCTTTCACAATTTCATTTTCATATTGCTCACATTGTTGGCAAGAATAATCAAGTAGCCAATGCACTCTCAAGATGGCCGAGAGTGAATGCGGTTTTCATAGCAACTCACAATGATCTATCTTCTATGATAGATAAGTATGCTATTGATCCCAATTTTACAGATGTGATTTCATCCCTTGCATTAAGGAAGAAAGAGGAACCATTTACTTTACAATATGGTTATCTTCTCTATGGTAATAGAGTATACGTTACTAACTCACTACGTGAGAAAGTAATGTATGAGTCCCATGCTCCTCCTTATGCGGGCCATAGATGGATTCAGTTTACCCTAAAGGGGATTGAAACATATTTCTATTGGCCTACCATGAAAGCCAACATACAAGAGTATGTTTCTAAATGTGTGCTATACCAAAAGACAAAGTTTGATAGAGAGAAGCAACCTGGATTGCTTCAACCTTTGCCAATCCCTAATTCACCATGGGAGAGAATATCCATGGATTTTATCTTTGGATTGCCTAAGTCTATCCATGGGAATACGGGAATATGGATTATAGTAGACAGGTTTAGTAAACAAGCTCATTGTATACCTGTCAAAAAGACTATCAAAGCCCATCAAATGGCAACCCTCTTCATTTCACAAATCTTCAAGTACCATGGCTTGCCAATGTCCATAGTATCGGATAGAGATCCTAGAATGACCAGTAATTTTTGGAAGGGTCTCTTTGAGAATTTAGGGACAAGGCTAAATTTATCTTCGGCCTATCACCCACAAACGGATGGCCAAAGTGAAAATAACTAACCTAACAATCTTTATCTACTAAAAGCCTATGTAACGTAAGTAGATCAAAGGTCCCAATAGTACTTACCCTAGTGGAGTATGACTACAATAACACTACACATACCTCCATGGGAAAAGCACCTTTCAAGGTAATTGAGGGAACACCAAAAAGTCCCTTGCTACTTAAGGTACACGGGAAGATCTTCGCTCTGCAGATGAGTATAGCTAAGACCTACAAGAATCTTTCCAAAAGATTAAGGATTCTATCTCTATCTCACAACAAAGGCAAAAGGTTGCTGTTGATAAGCACAGAAGAGTCCAACCCTTTAAATAAAATGATTGGGTCTTACTTAAATTTCCCAAGGCTCAATTAAGGCACACGACGGGCAAGAATCGTACGGGACACCAAAAGTACTATGCTAAGTTAGCAAAAAGGTACTATGGTCCCTTCCAGATTCTTAGGCCGATCAATGAGATGGCCTATCAACTCAAGTTGACTAGCCATTGGCTCATACACAATGCTTTTCATGTGAGCCTACTAAAGCCTTACAAAGTAGAGCCACCTCAAGAACCAACTATTGAAGACCCACCAGAGATCAAGGACAAAGAAGAGGTGTTGCAGCCCGAGTCCAATCTCCGCCTTGAAGACAAGGTATTAAGAGGTGGTAAGACTATCTGACGATATCTTATTAAGTTAAGAACTATCCTTTTGAAGATGCTATATGGATGCAAGGCATAAAATTAAAGAATAACCTAAAACTTGTCAATGCTTACAATGCTTCCCTAGAGTAAGTAAATGTAATAGTGTTTAAAATGAATAAAGTTTTGTCTTATAAGACTCTCTTTCTTTATTGTGCACAAAAATGAAGTAGTATGCATGCTTAGATCAAGTTTGCGGAGACGATGTCTCCCAAACACCAAGTAGAGCTTGTCATTCTACTATGGAACATTGATAGGACTAATGTACAAACATGCTTGCGGCAGCTTAAGCTCTCAAGCGCCAAATGGACTAGTCATCCATTCTGGAACAATGTCGTAGGGTAACATAGGGATCCTCTACCCACTAGAAAAAGGACTAATGAATAGGCTTTATCTTCTCTACCCCATAATCGAGGACGACTATGATTTCAAGAGAGAGGTAATGTCATAATAACTAATATCTAATTCTCCTAAATGATTTTCTCATGTTAAACTGATCATTTAATATGGGAAAGTGCCAAGGGAGAAAAAGCTAGAATATTGGTTAAGCTAGCACACCGCCGGCCACAGTAGAGATCCAAAGGAGGGAAAATAGGGATCCAAAGGGGGAGCCATCTGCAAAAGAGCAAGGTGCAACAATAGGCTTTTAAGACCCTAAGGTTAAGCCCATTAATACTTCCAAAATGCTAAGGTTCCAAAAATCAAAGGTTGTGTCCAATGGTTACGCTTAGGGAAATTGGATGCTTTGTGTGTGTTTGTACAAAAGTCTTCATGAATCCTACAAAGGAGGGGGTGAGCCTTGCAAGTAGGGGATGAGAGAGAAACACACACAGACACACTCACAAGTCTCCTTTACACAAAGGGAATGAGGGACACATGTCAGCTCCCTAGCCCAGATGCCCATAAGGTGTACTCAAATCTGTAAGGTTTCCAGTTTCTGAAACCTTAGAAATTGTACAAAGCTTGTTAAATTTAATTTGAAAACAATGTAGAATGATTCCACTCTGGCTGATATTGGTATTTTTGGAATCATAACCAGAGCTTTACTATGGTTAGTATTTTTCAGAATCAGATTCCAATAAAATCTGGAAAAGTTATGGACCCTTAAAGGTTACACTAGGAATTCAATTAGTTAAGTAATATTTGATGGTTTCAGTAATTATTATTAACAAAGACTTTCTTATCCTAAGGTTCTAGAAATTACTGATATTTCAAATTTTCATCATTAAAAATCAGTGAAATTAGTCAAAATCAATTCTGAAAACTGAGGGGGCTGTGTGGAGCTGTGGGAACCTGCCCAAGACAAATTTAGCAGCAGGTGGCGCTACTTGGAAGCTGGGGCCTTGCTTGAGGTGCCAGAACCTGCCAAGAACAGCCCAAGGGCCCAGAAAAACTATAAAAAGACCCCCTTCCTTCACAAAAAAATTAGACTCAGAGCCTTGGTACATTCTCTCTCATCTAGAGAGACCTCTACACAGAAATCACTAGAGAGCAAAGATCTAGTTGGTTAATCAACGGTAATTAGCACTAACCTTTCTTAACTAGCAAAGCTAGGTTAACCTATTTACAAATTTCTTAATTAATTGAAGATTAAACCTATGTATACTAAAAAATCCTCTCCTAATTCAAAATTCTCTGCTAAATTATTATATCATATTAGGGCTGAAATTACTCATTTTAACCATAAATTAATGATAATTATACTAATTAAGTTTAGATTAAGATGAGATAATTATCAAAGTTGTGTTAGATTGTCATTATGCTAGGAAAATTATCTTGTAATTTTTTGAGTAATTTTCATAATTAATTAAGCAGAATTACATTGTTTTCAAGACAAAAGTAAAGGGGGAAATGATCAAACTAATCCAAAATGATTTGAGATAATTATCAGAGGTAATCACATCTTATGGAACCCATAATAACTATCTTAACCTCAGATAATTAGCCTAACTAATTATCTCAACATAATTACACTGTTTTTAGGGAAAAATAAAAGGAGGAAAATAGCAAACTAATCCAAAATGCTTTGAGATAATTATCAAAGGTAAATCACATGTTATGAAACCCATGATAACTATATTACCCTCAGATAATTAGTTTAACTAATTATCTTAACAGAATTACAGTGTTTTTAGGGAAAAAAGGGAGAAAATAGCAAACTAATCCAAAATACTTTGAGATAATTATCAGAGGTAAATCACATCTTATGGAACTCGTAATAATTATTTTAACTACAGATAATTAGTCTAACTAATTATCTCAATAGTATTACACTATTTTTAGGAGAAAATAAAAGGTGAAAAATAGAAAACTAATCCAAAATACTTTGAGATAATTATTAGAGGTAAATCTCACCTTATGGGACCCATGATAATTATCTTAATCTCAGATAATTAATTTAACTAATTATCTCAAAAGAATTATACTATTTCTAGGGGAAAATACAAGGGAGAAAATAGAAAACTAAACCAAAATACTTTGACATAATTATTAAAGGTAGAACACATCTTATGGAACCTCAGATAATTAGTTTAATTAATTATCTCAACAGAATTACACGGTTTTTAGGTAAAACTAAAAGGGGGAAAATAGTAAATTAATCCAAAAACCTTTGAGATAAGTATCAGAGGTAAAACACACCTTGAGGAACCCATGAAAAACATCTTAACCTCAGATAATTAGTTTAAATACTTATCTTTATTAGAAGTAACCAATTTTGTGTATAAACTAGAGAAAGAAAATTAGTTAATGAATTTATATAATTACCCAAAATCACTATTGCTATCGGCAAGTTTACCTATATTAGACCATAAGTATAGAAGGAAAAAGTTATAGATCAATTTTATGAAAATTCCTAAATATAAAACATATCAAATTACATCTAGGGTGAGTAATCCACTAGAAGATAGAAATTATAATTTACTTAGGCCAATTATAAGATATTCTTGGAATATAGACTAAGGAGAAACCCAACAATGACGTTACAGGAAAAATATCTCATCCAATAAACTATCAAGAATACCTACTTATTCCAAAAATCTTTATTTTTGGGTAAAAAGGAAGAAAAGAGATTATTCATTAAAACCTCTAATCGATTAACTCCTTTTATAAAGGCTGCCAATATGGCTCCAAAGAGAAGTCCAGAGGAAATCCTCTTACCTAAGAAGAGGATATTAGCAACAAAAGAAATAAAGCCACTCATGACCTTGAGGCTGGGCCTATTCATAGGCCTACAGAGGAAAGTCTGCAGGCTCCAGCGCAGCGGCACATGGACGACTAGTCCAGGTGGATTTCTATTTTTTTCGCTTAAGTCTTTTAAAGTTCATTTCTAAGTTAGCATTGCATATGTAAGGGTTAGGAAGGATAAACTGGCTGTAAATGGAAGGTAACTTCCAAGAAACCAATGAGCAATGATTGTAAATAGAACAGAAATGATTGGGTTATGACTAATTGACCTAGGAAAGAAATGTTTGACCATCCTTAAGACAGCTTTTGTCTCAAGACACCTCTGATTCCTTGGAATATTTTACTACAGGTAATGAGTAATGATGGCGATTCCTCCATGGATGAGTCGGTTTTCTCAGTGCGCGTGGAGTCTTTACCCCATGCTTGTTTGTGCTTGTGGATATTACTTAGGATATCAAGTTTATCCTAGAGGACCGGAACCGCCCGGTTGTATGGGCAACCGGTTGGCGTATGGGCGCCCGGACTATGGGTGATGGATTTTCCCACCTCGATTTTTATAAATAAGAAATGGGTGCCGTTTTTTCACCCCTGTATAGGTGGTCTTAAGACAAGCCAGTACTGGTCAGAGATACTTCAGAATGACAGTACCTTGTCTTAAGTCTAAAGATATTTGGTTGCTAAAAGAATGTTTTCAATACTATTTTTCAAGGGTTGTCTTAATGAATTCAGTTATGAAAGTTAAAGGAAATCATTGTTTTAATTGTGACAAGAATGTGGTAGTAATTAAACAACACAGAATCATGTGTGAGTGCGGGGTGGTAAGTGGGGATTGACTAAGGTTGTCAATCATGGATGGGTGGACCTGATTAGTCAGGTAACTATCCATTCCCGCGCACTAAAAACTTCTAGAAACTTCTTCACTTGGAAGAGGAATCCACCAACGGCTGTGCCCTCACACATGTTAGGGGAAAAAAAGCGTTGGCTAAGGAAACCTTAATCTGAATGATGGAAGTTATAGGGCCGCAATAATTTTTGCTTTTAACAAGTTGTCCCGTTTCCACTGCGAGACAGGACTAGGTCTCCTTCTAGGGCTATAAACCTAAACCATTATCAATGGTAAGGGTGAATTCCCTGGAATTCTTCTTGTTTAGGAACTCAGATCAAGTGGTATCAGAGCATGGTTTAACAAGGTCCTGACCCTAGGATGAAAAAGTTGAAAGAATAGGCACAAGTTATATTGCATTTTTAATTATGGTATGTTGTGAAATGAAAATTTTCCTATCAATACAGGAAAATATCCGCCAAGCTTACGAAAAGTTTGTGATTTTCAACATCATGTTCGAGGCTGCTTACAACTCCAGTAAATTTTAATTTCGCTAGAGCATCATGCAATTATTAGATGAAATGTTTTCCCCTCCTCCTACATGGGGAATCAGCTGTTCATAGTTTGGAGGAATTTTCCTGATTGATGTGAGACAGGTAGAAGGTTTGGCACTCAATTTGAAAAGACTCAAGTGGGCAGAAACACTTCGGATCATTGAAGTTTTCTTTTTCAGTGGGACTGAAGATCAAGATCAGACCATTACTATAGATGGGGTAGAAGTGTCACAAAATCAGTGGGTATATGATCAGGTAGCCAAAGTGATATACCCAGGTAGGATCAGACCCATGAGGGTAGGCCCAAAATTTAGAGGACCAAAAGATGTTATATTTTTTGATCCCCTGTCAGACCCACTAGTGGTGAAGAGGATTTTGGTATAGAGAGTTACATCTTGTATATAGCATGAGTCCATCTTGTATATAGTATGAGTCCATCTTGTATATAGCATGAGTCCATCTTGTACATAGTATGAGTCAGTGTTGTATTAACTCTTATATACACCATGGTTTTATGACATGCTTTGTATAGTTTAATTGAGATGGTTATAGTAATTGTCGGATTTCTGTTTTCATTCAAAATTTCAAAAGTATATAGATTAGAAAAATTTCATGACAAAACAAAATTATTGTTATCACTAAAAGATCTTCATTAATTAAAAACCCAGGGTAATGCAAAAAGCCTCTACACTCCCACCCAGGAAAAGCAACTACTACTGAAACAAGTTCAACTCCCAACTTTCAAGGGAGAGGGAACCAACTTAGAACGTGATGCCAAAGCCTGGATCGACGCCATGGACGATTATTTCTTGGAAACAGGAACTGCTTCGGAAAATCAAGCAATGTTAGGAATGTTTTGACTCACTGGAGATGCAAAACTCTGGTGGAAACAATACTGTAGAGATAACCCTTCCATTAGTCCCTCCTGGGTAAGAATGAAGCAGGCAGTGAAGAAAGATATCTTCCTCCAGCTCACCAAGCTATTAAAATGAATGAATTCTTCGCCCTCAAACAGTTAGGGCTTACTTTGGAAGAATACTACACCAAGTATATGTCTTTACGACGTTATGCACCACCAATGACAATGGAACGATAGATTGCTCGTTTCTGCCAGGGTCTAAACAAATCTTTAAGTACCCGCTTAGAAACTATGAGACCCATATCTATTCAAGATGCTCTTCTGAGAGCTAAACCACTTGCAGCTGAAGGAAACTCCCCTGCAAGGAACTATTACAACTACAATAACTTTAGAGGAAGAGCAAGGGGAAATTACAACCGAGGAAATCAACGAAGGGCAGTGTCAGCTGCAGCCACTATAGAGCATACTTTTCCAAACATCAGATGCTATGGATGCAATAGAATGGGACACTACAAGAGACAATGCCCCGAGGGGAAAAATCCCCTAGTTGCTGCTAGAACCACTCCTCAGACTCAGATAGGACAAGAAAATAATCAAAGAGGTAGAGGAAATAGAGGACGAGGCAGAGGACAAGGCAGAGGAAGAGGTAGAGGAGCCAGAGCTTATGCTACAGTAGGAGAGCCAACCTTGCTGGATGAGGAAGACGAAAGAGCTACTCTTTTTGCCGCCATTGCTAACCCTGGAGCTCGGCAACAATATGTTGTCATCCAAACCATTGCAAATAGAGAAGGTGAAAAATTTTAACTACTTATAGATTGAGGCAGCAGACACTCTTTTCTCTCCCCTAAATGTTTAAGGAAACTTAAATTGAACCAATATCCCACTAAGAAATTAGTGGTAGAACTAGCAAATGGGAAAGAGGTTCTATCTCAATTTATAGACGGGGAAGTTGAGTTTGAACTAGGAGGAACCCTTACTTTATCTTACTTTTGGACTCTACCAGTAGGAATCTATGATGGTATTCTAGGAATGGATTGGTTAATAAAAAATCAAGCCCATATTCACTGTGCTCAAGGGAACCTATCCTTCCAAAATCACTTAGGTGAAGAAACGTTGGGATCAAATGGGAAGCCTAAGGCTCATTTAGTTAAGGCTAGTTGACTTCTGAAGGGGTTACGTAAGGGAGAAGAGATCTTTGTAGTAAAACTTAATAAGGCTAATGATTCAAGGGACAACACACCTCCAGAATGGCTAAAGGAATTTTTGGATATATCCTTAATCTTTGTGGGGTCTACTGAAACAAGGTTAAGGAAGCTACCCTGGAAGATGAGGATTATCAAAAACTTCTACAGGTTATTAATCAACAGGACCTAAAAGAGAAAGAGAAAGATAGAATCAAGGACTATTCACTTGAGGATGGGCTTCTCTATTATAAGCATCCACTTAACATTCCTAAGAATCCAACATTAAAGGAGTTAATCCTTCATGAAGGACACAACGCTCCAGTTGCCGGCCATCTTGGCTATGCAAAGACCCTTAATGCCATAAGGAAAATCTATTTTTGGCTAGGAATGAAAAGAGATATATTGCGCTACATCAAACAATGTCTTTCCTGTCAAAGGATTAAGGCTGAATGAGTAATGATGCCAGGAAAACTTCAACCTCTGGACATTCCTCAAATGAAGTGGGAACTCATTAGCATGGACTTTGTAATAGGCCTTCCCATCGTTCAAGGGGGTTACGACTCCATTATGGTGGTAGTGGATATGATGACTAAATGTTCTCATTTGATGCCTGTGAAAACAACTTACACTAATCAGACATAATCCGTTTATTTATCAAAGAGATCTTCAGATTACATGGACTTCCTAAGAGAATAGTCAGTGAGACAGAGATGCAAAATTTACTTCAAAATTTTGGAAAGCTTTATTTGAATCCTTAGGTACCCAGCTATGTTTCAGTACAGATTATCACCCTCAGAAGGATGGCCAGACGGAAAGAGTGAATCAAGTTATTGAAGACATCCTTAGAGCCTACTGTAGTAGAGAACCCCGAAAATGGATACAATTTATTCCTCTGGTGGAATTCGCCTATAATTCCTCATTTCATAAAAGCATTGGGATGTCACCATTTAATGCTCTTTATGGGCATGAATGTATATCACCCCTAAACTTTGACCCTACTACAAGAGTAGAAGCTTCAAAGCAAATGTTGGAGGAGATGGATGCCCAAACCAAAGCCATACGACAGGACATTCAAGCAGCTAAGGACCGCCAAAAACATTATGTTGATAAAAAACGGTCTGATTGGTTTTTCAAACAAGGGGATAAAGTATTCCTTAGGGTACAGCCAAAGAGAAGCACTTTATCCTTGGAAAAATACAAAAAATTAAGTCCCAGATATTGTGGACCTTATGAAGTGATTAAAGTAATCAGTGATCAAGCTTACAAATTAAAGCTACCTGAACACCTCGAAGTCCATAATGTATTTTGTATCAGTCTTCTAAAACCCTACATTCCAAATCCCAATCACACTCTAGACGACAAACAGATTGTGATGTAGAAGCAAGGAATTCTCGATACTAGGAAAAGAAGTCTACGAAACAGAGTAATCAGGAAACATTTAGTAAAATGGAAGGACTATCCCACTGAAGACACCACATGGGAGGACGAAGTATCACTTCGCAAAGATTTTCCCAATTTCGGTTGAGATGAGGACACCTCGATTCCTTAAGTTGGGGTGATTGTAAGGTTTCCAGTTTCTGAAACCTTAGAAATTGTACAAAGCCTGTTAAATTTAATTTGAAAACACTGTAGAATGATTCAACTATGGTTGATATTGGTATTTTTGGAATCATAACCAGAGCTTTATTATGGTTAGTATTTTTCAGAATTAGATTTCGATAAAATCTGGAAAAGTTACGGGCCCCGAAAGGTTACACTAGGAATTCAATTAGTTTAAAATTAAAATTGGATGGTTTCAATAATTATTATTAACAAAGACTTTCTTATCCTAAGGTTCTAATTAATTATGAAAATCACTCAAAAAATTACAAGATAATTTTTCTAGCATAATGACAATCTAACAGAGCTCTGGTAATTATCTCATCTTAATCTAAACTTAATTAGTATAATTATCATTAATTTATGAATAAAATGAGTAGTTCAGTCCTAATATGATATAATAATTAATTACCTTAGTATCCCTAAGCTTAATCACAATAACCAGCAGAGAATTTTGAATTAGGAGAGGATTTTTGAGTATACATAGGTTTAATCTTTAATTAATTAAGAAATTTGTAAATAGGTTAACCTAGCTTTGCTAATTAAGAAAGGTTAGTGGTAATTACCGTTGATTAACCAACTAGAGCTTTGCTCTCTAGTGATTTCTGCGTAGAGGTCTCTCTAGATGAGAGAGAATGTACCAAGGCTCCAAGTCTAATTTTTTTTGTGAAGGAAGGGGGTCTTTTTATAGTTTTTCTGGGCCCTTGGCCTGTTCTTGGCAAAGTCTGGCACCTCAAGCAAGGCCGCAACTTCCAAGTAGCGCCACCTACTGCTAAATCTATCCCATGTAGGTTCCCACAGCTCCATACAGCCCCCTCAGCTTCCATAATCGATTTTGACTAATTTCACTGATTTTTAATGATAAAAGTTAGAATTCCATTGTTTTTAAGAGAAAGTAAAGGGAGAAATCACCAAACTAATCCAAAATGCTTTGAGATAATTATCAGAGGTAAATCACATCTTATGAAACCCATGATAATTATCTTAACCTCAAATCATTAGCCTAACTAATTATCTCAATAGAATTATAATGTTTTTAGGAGAAAATAAAAGGGGAAAATAGCAAAATAATCCAAAATGCTTTGAGATAATTATCAAAGGTGAATCATATTTTACAAAACCCAGGATAATTATCTTAACCTTAGATAATTAGTCTAATAATTATCTCAACAAAATTACACTGTTTTTAGGAGATAATAAAAGTGGAAAAACAACAAACTAATCCAAAATGCTTTGAGATAATTATCAGAGGTAAAACACATCTTATGAAACTTGTGATAATTATCTTAACCTTAGATAATTAGTTTAACTAATTATCTCAATAGAATTACACTATTTTTAGGAAAAAATAAAAGGGGGAAAATAGCAAAGATAATTATCAAAGTTAAATCACATCCTATAAAACCCGTGATAATTATTTTCATCTCAGATAATTAGTCTAACTAATTATCTCAACAGAATTACATTGCTTTTAGGAAAAAAAAAGGAGAAAAGATGCAACTATCAAAGATAATTATCAAAGGTAAATCAAATCCTATAAAACCCGTGATAATTATTTTCATCTCAGATAATTAATCTAACTAATTATCTCAACAGAATTACATTGCTTTTAGGGAAAAAAAAGGAGAAAATAGCAAACTAATTCAAAATTCTTTGAGATAATTATCATAAGTAAATCACATCTTATGAAACCCGTGATAATTATGTTAACTGCAGAAAATTATTGTAACTAATTATCTCAAGAGAATTACACTATTTTTAGGAGAAAGTAAAAGTGGAAAAATAGCAAACTAATCCAAAATGCTTTGAGATAATTATTAGAGGTAAATCACACCATATGGGACCCATAATATTTATGTTAACCTCAAATAATTAGTCTAACTAATTATCTCAATAGAATTACACTTTTTTAGGAGAAAATACAAGGGAGAAAAAAGCAAACTAATCAAAAATTCTTTGAGATAATTATCAGAGGTAAAATACATCTTATGGAACCCATGATAATTATCTTAACTTCAGATAATTAGTTTAACTAATTATCTCATCAGAATTACATTGTTCTTAGGAGAAAATAAAAGGGGGAAAATAGTAAATTAATCCAAAAATCTTTGAGATAATTATCAAAGTAAAACACACCTTGAGGAACCCGTGATAAATATCTTAACCTCAGATAATTAGTGTAAATACTTATCTTCATTAGAAGTAACCGATTTTGTGTATAAACTAGAGAAAGGAAATTAGTAAATGAATTTATATAATTACCCAAAATCACTATTGAAGGTTGGGAAAATTACCTTACCCTAATTGATTGGTATAACAAATTACTATCGGCAAAGTTTACCTAAATTAGACCATAAGTATAGAAAGGAAAAGTTATAGATTAGTTTTATGAAAATTCCTAAACATAGATCATATCAAATTACATCTAGGGTGAGTAATCCACTAGCAGATAGGAATTATAATTTACTAAGACCAATTATAAGATATTATTGGAATATAGACTAAGGAGAAACCCAGTAAAATAGCTCCCCTAATAATATGATAATTATGGGAAAATACTAATAGTACAAGGAAGTTACAAGAGAAATATCTCATCCGATAAACTATCAAGGATATCTACTTATTCCAAAAATCCTTATTTTTGGGTAAAAAGGAAGAAAATAGATTATTCAATAAAACCTCTAATCGATTAACTCCTTTTATAAAGGCTGCCAATATGGCTCCAAAGAGAACCAGAGGAAATCCTCTTACCAAGGAAGAGGATATTAGCAACAAAAGAAGTAAAGCCACTCATGACCATGAGGCTGGGCCTAGTCATAGGCCTATGGAGGAAAGTCTGCAGGCTCCAGCGCAATAGCACATGGATGACCAGTCCTAGGTGGATTTCTATTTTGTTTGCTTAAGTCTTTTAAAGTTCATTTCTAAGTTAGCATTGCATACATAAGGGTTAGGAAGGATAAACTGGCCGTAAATGGAAGGTAACTTCCAAGAAACCAACGAGCAATGATTGTAAATAGGAAAGAAATGATTGGGTTATGACTGATTGACCTAGGAAATAAATATTTGACCATCCTTAAGACAGCTTTTGTCTCAAGACACCTCTGATTCCTTGGAATATTTTACTCCAGGTAATGAGTAATGATGGCGATTCCGCCATGGATGAGTCAGTTTCCTCACCGCCCGTGGAGTCTTTACCCCGTGCTTGTTTGTTCTTGTGGATATTACTTAGGATATCAAGTTTATCCTAGAGGAACCGCCCGGTTGTATGGGCAAGCGGTTTGGCATATGGGCACCCGGACTATGGGTGATGGATTTTTCCACCCCGGTTTTTATAAATAAGGAATGAGTGCCGTTTTTTCACCCCTGTATAGGTGGTCTTGAGACAAGCCATTACTGGTCAAAGATACTTCAGAATGACAGTACCTTGTCTTAACTCTAAAGATGTTTGTTTGCTAAAAGAATGTTTTCAATACTATTTTTCAAGGGTTGTCTTAATGAATTCAGTTATGAAAGTTAAAGGAAATCATTGTTTTAATTGTGACAAGAATGTGGTACTAAGTAAACAACACAGAATCATGTGTGAGTGCGAGGTGGTAAGTGGGGATTGACTAAGGTTGTCAATCATGGACAGGTGGACCTTAATAGTCAGGTAACTATCCATTTCCGCGCACTAAAAACTTCTAGAAACTTCTTCACTTGGAAGAGGAATCCACCAACGGTTGTGCCCTCACACATGTTAGGGGGAAAAAGCGTTGGCAACCTTAATCTAAATGATGGAAGTTATAGGGCCGGAATAATTTTTTGTTTTTAACAAGTTGTCCCGTCCCGTTTCCACTCCAAGATAGGACTAGGTCTCCTTCTAGGGCTATAAACCTAAACCATTATCAATGGTAAGGGTGAACTCCCTGGAATTCTTCTTGTTTAGGAACTTAGATTTTATTAGGCCTAGAGACCTGTCAAGGGTCCCATCCCGCTTTTGGTGTCGGCGGGTTTGGAGACCTCACAAAATCCTATTGGATGGCCATGGAGGTGGACCAATGAGAATTAGGCTAGAGTAAATCTAGTTTAATTAATTTAAAAACACTTAATAAAAAGAACCAATAAGAATTAAGCTCTTTAGAAGACTATTGGACAGTCTCCCAAGGGGTCCAATGAGCATTCAGCAGCCCAATGGCTTGCGTGATTCCTATTGGCCAGGAGGCAAAGGGGTCCAATGAGAGTTTTGTTGCTTTAATTAATTACCTAAAGCCCTCACAAAAGAGGAAAGGGGTACACATGTCAGAAGGCTATCACTTATGCTGCTTAATTTTCATTAGCTAAGCCTGGAGAGGTCCAATGAGGTGCCAACAGGAGTAAATTCCATGAGGGGTCGACCAAGAGAGAGAGGTGGCTGAATTTTCAAAGGCATTATCAAAGCTTAGGTGTGAATCAAGAAGACTCTCTCTCTCCTTCTCAAGCTTTAATGGAAAGCTTATCACCTACTCCAAGCTTGTGAGAAGGGAGGCCTACACCAACAACTGTTGGCTTTGTAATGCAAATCCAACCAAGAGACAAGCTTCAATGCATGCTCATCTCCTCTACCATGATAATTACTAAGCTATGCTATGATAGTATGAGTGATTATGTGAGGAGATGTACATCTTTATCGTAAGACTACTCCTTCCTCTCAATCTACCCTCATACCCCGCTAGCTCTCATCAAAGGTGTGTGAGGTATTGGGTCTGAGACCGTGAGGGATTGATGTTATGTTTTATAAGTGTTTTTCTTAGTGCTTGAAACTTCCATCTTCATTGCACTAGCTAGTATTGAAGGAACACAAAGAATTGTATTGTGAAATGTCTCTCTTGATCGGAGAAACCTACAATACAAAGCCTTTTGGAGGGGGGATCGGCTCCATGTAAATCTGGTCATCAACTGTTGTCAATAGCTTAATTTCTCTCTCTTTTGAAGTATTTTTCATGCTATCTAACTAGGTGTTATGCTTTTTGTTGCTCTCTCCACCCAAGCACTCTTGTTATGCTCATTAGGAACCTATTCTAATGAAGTGCTCACTATGTCATGTTATTTTCCGTTACACACAAGTTACTAGGCCATTAAATGTTACTTTTGGGACACCCAAAGGACATTAATTTCCCACTCATTAATGCATGTTGGCTATCCCAAAACATGAATTTTAGTATCAAGAAATGCACCATCATAATGGTATGTGAGAAGATGTTACTGAAATCTTTGGATCAATGGAGACATATAACTATGATGGGAATTTTCTATAAAATTATGGAAAAGGCTATGGCCCTTAGAATGAACCCCACTCTCAAAAAATATGTTTACAAATCCCATTTTTCATTCATTCATGAGAAATCTATATAGTATTATTTTGACTATCAAACTGGCCATTGAAGATTCCCTTAGATCCAATGATGACATTATTCTCATGCATTTGGAATTTACAAGGGCTTTTGATACAATGCAATGGGAATTTATTTATTCTATTATAATCTAGATGGGATTTGGACATAGAATGCGTAATTGCATCTATCTTCTATCTTCTAGCCAAGTAGACTTGTTCTAGATTCAACTTTAATGAGAGACTCTTGCTACATATCTTGTCCCTATCCTTATTGCCAAAAATGTGAGACGAGATTAGTACTTGCTATAGCAAACACATACCTTGTTTACCTTTTTGGACAAGCACGTTGAGTAGGGTAGTAATCAAGGAGTCCAATTGGGTAATGAGCAGCACGAGAGTCACTTTTCAAAATGTGTGTCATACAATCTGAGTCAATCAAAGAGAATTATTAATACTTCAAAATGTATACATAAAAGATGGGGTTTTTTAAATAGGAACATAGTGTAAAAATAGCATGTATATAGGGGTGTTCTTAATAATGTTAAGAATTAATGAGTAGCTAAATAGAGATTAGAGTGGCATACTTAATGGAGAGATAATTTTCACACACAAGAGAGATATAATGGGGGGGTTGGGGGGGGGGGGGGGGAGAGAGAGAGAGAGAGAGAGAGAGAGAGAGAGAGAGAGAGTACACAATATACGTGGTTTGCCCCAAGTGTGGACTACATTCACGAGAAAGAATTCACTCAATGGCATTGCACTTAATGGAACCCCCCTTGCTTCACTCTCTTTCACCACCACTTCACACCATCCACCACTATTTTCTGTGTAGAGAAGGCCTCCTTTTATAGGCCAAAAGGAGCCTCTATGGGTTGGCCTCTCTCATGAGAGACATCCGTCCATGCGCCCATGTGTAGCCACCCTTGTGTAGACAAGTCCAAGTAGAATTCCAGCCACCGGCCATCGAATGCATGCCATCAAACGTCGCCATTGACCAATTGGCCATTGACTACCGCAACCATTTTTTGGCCACTGTTTGGCCATAATACTTTTTTAAAAAAGTAAAAAATTTGGTAAGTTTGAATTTTTGGCTTTTTGCCAAGTGAATTTTCTCACACGCGATGGCTTCTCTTCATAACAGGGGTCTTACAATTGTGCATTTTTTAGAATAGAAATTATAAGGGGTGAACCACGCTCCATTTAACAATCTCCCACTTGGAGATTGATCTCCACCAAACCTATGATTGCTTTTTGTTCTAGATTCTTATCCTTCAATGCCAATTGAAGATGATCAAATATCAACTTCTCCACATGTCTACAAGATGAACTCGCTTGTGTGCACCTTTCCAAGCTTTATTTATTCCTCTTCTAAAAGTGAACATATGAAGTGATATGTCACTTCTATATGCTTCATTCTTGAATGAAGGCGTGAATTCTTTGCATGATGAATGGCGCTTTAACTATCACTGTACAAAATTGGATTTGAATTTTTGGTTTTTTGATAAGTGACTTTTCTCATGCATGATGGCTTCTGCTCATAATAGGGGCCTGTCAAATGTGTGTTTTCTAGAATAAAAATTACAAGGGGTGAATCAGGCTTCATTCTTATCAGATAATTTATTTAATGCACATGATATAGGGATCATCTGATGAGTGACTATCCCACGATGAATAGTTTTTGGATCAAGGCTTTGCAATCATGCTTTGTTGACCATAAAAGCTACAAGTGTTAATGTAGACAGATACTTGAACAGATTGGATCTCTTTGTTTCTAAAATTGTTTTGAAGTTGAATTTGTTTAAGTCCTCACTAAATGATGTATCTATCAATGATTTTCAAGCCTTGATGTAGAATGGGAAAAATTTGTAAGATCCCCAATTTTTGGGTCTCTTTTAAAAATAACAAAAATTAGCTTTCATATCTATTTTATCACATTTTGATTTAATATGCTTGATTGACAGTATTGGAAGGTTTTAAAGTAAAAAGCAAGGTCATTTCCATGTTCCAATAGGTTAGACGGACGTTTGATTCAGTTTTCAAAAAATCCGCTATTTTTAGCTTTTTATGCTTTTAGGTGCTTTTTTGCAAAAAGCAAGGTCAGATCCTTGATCTACATGTTCCAGGGAAGCTATGGTTCAATTTTGTAAAAATCTGCTTTTTGAGTGCTTTTCACACTATTTTTAGCTTTTCATGGTTTTTGGTGCTTTTTAGTGAAAAGCAAGTCCCCTTTCTTATTCTAGTGGATGAGGGGAACCTAGGGTACAATTTTAGACTTTTCTTTTTTTTTCCTTTTCAAGCTATTTTAGCTTTTCGTGCTTTTTGGAGTTTTTGAAAAGTAATGTGCTTTTTATGATGACCTAAACATAAAAATATTAATTTTAGTCTCCGTCGGATTTAAAAATGATCACCCGAAGCAGAAACAGGACCAAACGGGATTTTTACAGGAATTATTTTTATAAAAAGCGATACCGTAAATACTCCAGGGCAGTACGAGAAAGTCATAATTATGTTGGGACATTACGATGCCGTATAGTCTAGCTAAGGTTTCCATTAATTGGCTGGATACTGTTCAATTAGCCAATTTTGTTGTAAAAATTGAATGGTAAGTGGGAAAGTTGACCACCAAAAGCAAAGGCATGTTTTTAGCAAAGTTTCCAAAAGCAGGAATCTATTCTTGGGCCAAAAACTAGCGCTAGTTTTCTGCTCGGGGGTTACTCCAGCATGACCCAATGCCTATAAATTGACTTGGAAGCATCAGTTTCCAGTGACGTCTGTTGCGTCTACTATCGCAAGGCTATACATATCTATTATTGTTGGAATTAGGGTTGCAGGGAAATGCACACAGCTTGGAGAACATGAAGGAAGCGCAAGGCACACAACAGAGAGTGTATTACTGAGTGTGCAATGGAAAGATAGATACCCCTAGAGTGATGGACGTATATACAATGCAAAGGGGAAAAAACCAGATGAAGGAAGCTCAAGGCACACAACAAAGAGTGTATTACTTAGTGTGCAATGGAAAGATAGATAGCCCTAGAGTGATGGGTGTAATACAATGCACAGGGGGGAAAACCTCCTAAAGAGGGAAAAAATGCCCCTGAGGTCCTAGTGTGTTCACACACATCACTACCACATGTATATGGTAACAAATCCCCCCTGGAGTGATGCGGTGAACGAGAGCTCGCACATGAGTAAAGGGAAGAGCCATGCCCCGAGGACATGATCAGCCCACAAAGGGGAGTAAGCCCAAAGCTTTGTGGAAAGCTTCGAACTTCTCATGAGACAATTCCTTTGTGAAAAGATATGCAAGGTTGTCCTGTGTTGGCACATAAGCCAAGCTAATCTATCCTGCTCAGAGCCTCTCCCTCACATAGTGGTAACGCACCTCAATGTGCTTTGTGCGAGCATGAAAAACTAGATTCCTCGCAATTGCCAATGCGCTCTGATTGTCAGTGTAGATAGTGTTGGCAATGTCCTATCCCACCCAAATCGGCCATAAGACATCAATATTCTCCAGGATGTGTGGTATCAATTTGGGTATCAATTATGTGGAGAATAGATGTAGAAAGTCCCCAACTCCTAGACCCAAGCACTAAGCCTGTATCTAGCTGCTTGAAAATGGAATGGAAATCAAAATCAAAGGGCTTTAAAGTAAAATATATGACTAGGTCACTCACCACCTATGGCTCACTATCCCCCAAAAATGGCAGCAATGTTAGCGGGTTGTCACGAGATGATAGACGTTTCTAGCATAGCTATCTGGCACTAACATAATGTCAATACTTAGGGAATCGATTTGGATGGCGCACGAAAACTCTTTAAGTGTATCAACCTCAAGAAGTGAAGCTATAAAACAAGGCCATGATCTCTAGCACTGGTAAATCTATCACTCTCAAATCTAGCAAACTGTATATGTCTTATGTCACCGCACTCGGTCTTCACTCCATCTTGGCACTCAAACAAAGTCCAAATGCAACAAAATTGTACGAGGAGGTGTAAGACACCTAGGGGAACTATCCTACCAAATTTGGTTGCAATTTGATAAGGTACTAAAATCATGATCCATCATGATCAAGGTCCTGAAAACTGCAATAGAACATACCAAAAAGTCACCCTATGATCTAGGAACACTCTCCTATGGCCAAAACATCAAAAAACAACCATTAATGCACTCAAAATATCCAATTTAGCTCGCTAACATGTTGTTGTGAACCACAATAGAATTGACAATGATTACAATCAAATTAAAGAGCAATAGACAAGGAACACAATGCAATAATTGGAATCAAATTTGGATTACCAAAGCTAAATAAAAATAAATACAAAGCACGTGAGAGTAGCCGCTCTCAGTTGTATGCTCCAAAACGCATAAAACCTTTTAATAATGATAATGTTTTCTTTAACACTTACAAAAACTGAGCTTTATACCTGGGGCTATCTTGGCCAGTGGACGTCTTTACAAAGCTCAAACTCAATTTTAGACTTTACAACTCAAATTTTACATAAACTGGCTCAAAAATTATCTTACTAAAATCAGAGACTCTCCTATAGCTACAAAGATTTTCCACAAAAATAATGATGGGATATCAAACTTTTAGGGAACACAATGAAGGGGTCGACTAGGAGGGAACCCATCTAATCCATCTGCCAACATAGTGCAAAGGGAGGAACATGATCCTTGCATACATCCCCATCAAAATATTTCTGATAAGGGCTTCATTTTCCAAGTTCCAAGCAATGCCCTCGATGCCTTCAAGGAACTCCTGCCAAGGATGTTTTGTTGCATCAATATCTTCAAACGCTTGTATACATGTGATGATCATTCTTGCTATCTTTGTCAGCATTTGGCATGTGAGGTCAGGCACATCCCTCATTTGAGCAATCATCACTTTCATGGAGACCATGTATGATTCTTTTGGCTTGTAGTTGTTGATCAGATTGGAAAGTACATGGTAATTTAGAATAGAGGGCCTCCTGGTCCTCCATGTGTAATAGCTCTCCCATGATTTTTGTATAGGGATTGGACAATAGGTTCTATACATGTGATGATCATTCTTGCTATCTTTGTCAGCATTTGGCATGTGAGGTCAGGCACATCCCTCATTTGAGCAATCATCACTTTCATGGCGACCATGTATGATTCTTTTGGCTTGTAGTTGTTGATCGGATTGGAAAGTACATGGTAATTTAGAATAGAGGGCCTCCTGGTCCTCCATGTGTAATAGCTCTCCCATGATTTTTGTCTAGGGATTGGACAATAGGTTGGATCAATTTTGAGGTTTTGAGGGGCGTTCTTGTAATAGCCACTTCTTTCTCCATAGGGATTGACTCTCCAGGATGAGTAGCACTTGGTCTGTTGTGATTGACGCATCCTTATAATTTCCCTTTGCATTAGGTTCCATTGCTGGCAAGAGTTTCTTTTTTTGCAATATGGCTTCTTAAATCATTATTGGAAGTGCCATCATCATGTGGCCAAAGTTATTCACTAACTCATTTGGATTGATCATCAATAGTGCCATTGAATCTAGCACGTTGAGCTCATAAAGTATATATTCTTTATGTGAGCCAGTTGGCATGCCATCTATCCACTTCTTTAGCTCATCACGACCATCTATCTGCTCTCTTTTCTCTTCAAAGTCATGCGGACCTCCCACAGATGATGTGCTTGGAAAATCCACGAGGGTAGATATGTACTTTCAAATTCACCATTTGTTGTGCTGGTTGGACAAATACAGTAGCCTTTGTTTGGAAAGCAATGATTGCCATATCTTTAGCTTGTAACTATTTAATGTGATTTTTTGCTTGAATGGTCATTTTGGCTTTTGTTTTGGATATCTATTCCTAGAGCTCCTTGATTTATTGCTCCCTTTGAGTGTTTGTTGCCATTGATCTAGCCTTCCGCATTTGTCTTGTTAGCTTTTCTTGGGCGAGCTCCACCTTCAATGCTTTGATTTCCTTTGCACTGGCTGTTGGAGCTTGAGATGTTGAAGTGGGGTGGGGAACCTCTTAGAGAGTGTCAACAGAGTCCATACGTGTGCTTCATGACATCAAAAGACTCACACAATTTTGTATAATTCTTTTTCTCTCCTACCAAGGTCTCTCAACAGCTTGATGCTCTATGTGAAACTCATTGTTGGCCTCGATCTATTTCTCTAGATCTTGAAAAATAATGGCCACATTTTGTTTTTCTCACTCCAAGGTAGCTTGTAGTTTCTACTTACCTTCTTGTAGGCAGTCAATTGGTAGAGCCTTTGAATTGTAATCTTATCACTTCAAGATGGTCTTCTAAATAAAAATATTTGATGAGTTTGTATGATGCCTCAACATCTACCCTTGACAGAGGTGGTGCCTCTCTATGCACTTGAGTCATTGGTTGCCAAAAAGTCTATGGCACTTCGTCTCATTTTTGCTGACCGTTGGAATTTTTCTCTTTAGGTTTCTTGTGCTCTTCTTCCGGCTTGCTTTGATCAAGTTTTTTATCACAATATTTATGCTCAGTTTGAGTTTCATTTCTTTATTTTGGATTCCTTATTGTCTCCTTGATCTTTCAGTTCTTCTTGATTCTAGTCAGCAGGAGGAGGAGTTAGCGGTTTCGGTGAGACTTGATGTTGCCCAGTCTTAGATCTCCTCTCCTCTTGCTAACTTGTCGTAGTTTTGTCTTTAGGAGACTCTCTTTGCATTGATTGTTGGCTCCTTGGAGATTCCAAGTCTGCTATTTTTTTGCCTCTTGGAATCTTCTTCTTCTCTTTGATCAGATTTGTACTTCAATACTCATGGATTGTTTGCCTATAAGATCTAGCCAACTAAGATTCTTCACTAGCTTTTTGCATTTTTGTTGTTTAAGCTTCTCAAGTCTCACCTCTTTTATTTTCTTGAGCTTTTTATCAAGATCTATTTCATCATCTTCTTTGTCTTCAAGGGGAACTTCTACTATCTCATTCTTTCTGGTGGCTAGCTTAGCCAACCGTTCCTCTTGTAGATGTTACACTTCCTCCATGGATCTCTGACTTGTGATTTTTGAATTTGGTCATAAGACTGCATTATTTTTCAAATGAATGGAATGGTGATGTCTTCTTCCTCTTGAGTAGAGTGATATTTTGGAGGTATGTCGTATTTTCTTCCTCTCATCTCTCCACTTAGCTCAAAGTCTGACTCAATGGCCTCATTGTCTAGTGTTTTGGCCCTAGAGCTCTATCCTTTTGTTCTTCTCTTGGTGGATGTTGTGGATGAGTTGCACAACATTGACTACACTGAATACTTTTCCTTTTGTAATAAATTCAACTGGGATTCGGCCTCCAATAGCTCATCTATCATGCCCATTTCTTGAGATTCTATTTTGGTCAGCACTAAATCTGCATTCATGTATGTTTTGTTTGGTTATTTCCCTTTAACTTTGTCTCGGTTAGGTTCTCTTATATGTAATTCCCTAGGTCACATCTGATGACTCTCCTTTCTACCAAGCACATTGCCATCACTGCTATGTGGAGGTTTGGCTCTATGCACCTCAGTGGCTTTTGGACTTTGAGGTGTTACAAGATAATCCAAAGGATCAACTCAATCTCTAAGTAGATGAGATCCTTCTAAGTCAATTTATGCCCCTATTGCTTGACAAAGGCCTTATCATTGTTGATTGCCTTTGTTTTGTGGAGTAAATTTTTGTTGTCGACTGGTATGTGAAGGTCCTGGTTGATTAGGTCATCGATGATGTTTACTTTGACCATTTTTGCATCCTTCTCTATTGAGGTAGCTTCACCATTATACGATATTGAGCTCATCAGGCCCATGGGCTCTCTGGTAGTCTGTGCCCCACGACAGTAGTCTAAAAACTATATCTAGTTGCAAGCACCTTGCTCCTCCAAGACTTCCCTTTGTTGATGGAGGGTCCATATGTATTTCGGGAAGATTGTGGTCTTTAGTTTTGTGCCATCTGTAGCTTGGAACTTGAAAATGAACATTTGTTCGTATTTTTGCCAACTCGTCATCGATGATGTGGGATTTTTCATTGAAAGAGATATCCACAATCTTGTATGGGGTTGTTTCCCATTCCTTGTGAGCCTTTTGACAAGGCATCTTGCTACCAAATATCATTTTTTAAAGCCTGGGAACTGATTGAGATGTTGTCAAAAAGTCAAAATAACACAAACTTGACCATAAAATGAAAAATGATCATAAGTTGATCAAAACGGTTTCAAATTTGAACAAACTTCACCAGTGTCACTAGGACAACTATGAGCACTAGGTTAATGGGTTGGAGGTCAGTTTTGGGTCAGTGGTACATGCTTCACAATCCACGTTGAAACACATTTTAAAGATCTGCTTATAGCATCTGATTTGATATGTTATGGGGATGCTATGGCTGAAATCTTTTGTCATTAGGATCGTTGGTTGGGATCTAAGCCAAAATTTGGAAAATTTTAAAAACTTAGAGAATTTTGGCATCTTTACAAGAGTTTTGATATTCAAATGACTTGAGTTTGAGGCTGAGCTTTGCTTGGCATCTGGGAGTTGATGGCTAGGTGTTGCTCTGGAAATGTGAAAAAGGTAGATGGATCGCGATCCATGTTTGGTCACATCTGGAGATGTAATTTTGGGGACAAGTCCCTATAGCCTATCCTAGCGCACTGATGGAATATTTACAATTTTGGATTTTCTTTTCCTAAGTTTACCCAATTTCTCATCCTATGGCCCAATTTTTCCAAAATTTTGCATAGTAGTTTCTTGGGGCCAAGTTGGGTTGATCCTTGTGGCTAGAATGTGTTGAATTTTGTTGATCTGATGCTTTGAGCTTGAAATTTATGCCCAAGGCAAGCTGACTATCCAATTTCATTTCACTTGGAGCCTCTTTGACCCCTCTAATTGAGATGTCAATATTTGCCCACTTGACGAGCATTTTGGGACTCGTTTTGAATATATAAGTACACCAAAATTTCACTTTACTTTGGTTTTGAAAGATTCCATAACTTTGCATTGACTATTTGAAAATTGCACAACAGCTAGAAATAAAACAATCTTGCATTAATTCCTTGATATCTTGATGATCTTTAGCTCTGCTAACACTATGGACTCTAACTCTATCAAATTTGCCCCTCAAGTACATGGATCACGATCTATGTTCTGAAGCCAAATTGCATCAAACATGGGGGGGAGGTTCTTGATAAGTCCCTTAAGCTATTGCTCAAAAAAAATTTAAAGTTTGGATCAAATTTTCTTTGTCTGGGTCAAAATGACCATTTTTAGATTGATTTTCTAATTTTCTAGGGTTTTAGGGTTTATTAAAGTCCATTTCTTCCCAAAATTACATGGTGATATCTTCTAAATGAGATTTAGTTGTTGATCATCATTTTGCAGTATTCTAACATTGTATGGTACATGGATTGTGATCCATGTTTGGAAGCATTTTGCAACTATGAATGAATAGTGGATTTTGAAACTAGGGAAGTATCTTGCTAAAAAAATTTGGATTTGGAGGTGAAGGAACATGAATAGATCCATGTTCCACCCCCAAATTGCAATGTGATTGCATGATTGGATTTTAACCTGCTTGAAGAGTTTCATCATGAATTCTTTTTGTGCTTGGATAATATTTTATGCTCATATGATCCCATAACAGTTTGTAGATAGTTTGTAAACAATCGGTTTTAGTTTTCATCCATGCAATTGATTTGGTGTTTTTTGTGTATTGTGGGCTATATATACTTGTTCCTAAATAGTAGAGGAGCATGCTTGTTGAAGTGGGGTGTGGTAGCTCTGAGTGTCTGCAGTAGGAAAAAAAGTGAGAATGTGGATCTAGGTCAAAACAGCTCTCTCTCTCTCTCTCTCTCTCTCTCTCTCTCTCTCTCTCTCTCTCTCTCTCTCTCTCTCTCTCTCTCTCTCTCTCTCTCTCTCTCTCTCTCTCTAACAACTAAAAATGAGCCCTTTTTGACCCATTTTGCCTATATGTGCCCAACCTACCCGAGGTGACAAGTGTATACTTACCTTAGCTGCCCTAATTTCTCATAGTATACCACCTACAACTTCCCTTGATTTTGTAGTTCTGGTCCATCGTAGCTTGATCCCAAATTTGACGTGCCAAATTCTTCCAAACTTGAGATTCTTGAATCTCTTGCTTTGTTGATCCGGTGTTTGCTTTCAAAACTTGATTCTGACTTTCCTAGCAGCTACTTTTACTCCCCCTTCCCGTTTTAAGTCATCCTAGATGAAGGTTTCTGCAATATTCATAGGTGCAAACAATGTGGCTATGCAAGGCCATGGAATATGACCCTATAATTCTTATGGAAGCGATGCAATGGGTAACACTATATTGTGTAAGATGAGGGTACTGAATAGATTGTTTAGTGGTTTTTGTTGGTGAGTTTTCATCTAGACTGGATTTTCCAAACAAAAGTCTTGTAAAAAAAGTCGCCCGTTCTTTGATGGTTGGATTAGTGAGTACCATGGGAGGATTGGTGATTTGGCTTCACTTAACTTTGGGTACCCACTTGAAGATTGGCTTTGGAGACTGTAAAGATGGTTTTTGATTTGATTATTTGGTTCTCCATTGCCATGTTGGTTGTTGTTTGATTGTTTGCTTCTCTGATGTGAATTTGGGAATCCATTTGTACTTGGCTGAACTTGATGAAGTATTTGGTTGCTTTGTGGATTCCGTTCATTGTTTAGGCTTGTTTTGAGGGGTTTGTGATCCTTGGAAGCTTGCCTTGGATGATTTGGAAGTCTTATTTGAAAGTAATGCATTGGGTATCCATTTTTAGTTTGGCTTGGTTTCCAATATGGATTTATTCACCCAAACTTGTTTGGCATGTCTCCCGTGGATGTTTAGGGATTGCTGTGGTAAAATGGTGAGACATGGCTCCTTTGATTCAGATTGTACGTTCCAACTGTGGTCTGTTTTTGGAACATCGATCGTGTGAGTACGTTTACTGGTACCACAGGTGTACTTTGTGGTGTCCTTGAGGTTGTATTTCAAATTGTCATCCTGCAAATCTAAAACTTCTTTGTAAGTGTGCATCCATGAAATTTCTAAGGTGATTTCTTCATTCAAATCCGTATCTACCATGATATGGAATTAACGTGCACAGTGGTTTCCACTAATGTTAATTGAGACATTGGCTTGTCCAAAACTGACCATTGTTTCTCTGTCGGCTGCCCAAAGCAATCTTTGTTGGTTCTATTATGGAGTTCAATATTTTGAGGTATGTAGAATACCGCACGGCATTAACATGCACTCTAGTATCCACAAGCTCTCATTCTAGTTTTCCATCGGCAAGCTAGACATTGATGTGTACATCCATACCTCCAAGCCAACTCTACTCAATCTAGATTGCTTTGATAGAATGAGATGGTATTTCTATTTGCCAAATTGGAGCACTGTCCTCTGTCCATCACACTTAAACAAAGCTCTTTCACTTGCTCTCAAAAAACTTGAATTGTACATACCCAATGTTGTGGAATGGTTGCCACACTTATGTCTGCCTAGTTTTCCACTTGAACTTCATCTCACAACTTTGGGCTTGAATGGGAGCTACCGCTTTGTAGCCCAACATGCCATGCTCGATCTTCTTCTTAATCTCTCTAATCTTCACTTGTGCAATTTTCAAAACACCATTGTAATTCTTTAGACTCGTGAAATCCACTTTCTCCTACACCTTGGGGGTGTAAGCATGCCATAAACTTGTCCAATTTGAAGTATTCTCACCTTTGGCCAATTGCATCACCGTTGAAAATGATGCCCAACATTCTTCAAAACAATAAAAAAACATTGAAATCTTCACTTATATTGTAGTTGAGATCCTTAAGTTTTGCATCCATGTTGACCGGACACACCTCTTTACAAAAAGCTTGTTAAAAGTAAGCTCTTAGAGCCAGCCACATCTACCTTGGTTCACATTTTAATGCATCAAACCATACCTTGGCCTTAACATGCATCACCAACAGAATGATTTGCATCTTTCTATCTTCATTTGGCATACATAACAATAGCATGTACAATTTGAAGTCTACAATCCACTCGTCTAGATCCTTCTTGCTAGTAAAAATTGGTCCATAGCTTTGTGCCACCATTTTCTTTTTTCTAAATGGCTCTTTCACTTCAATCAAAGAGCAACCATGGGGGAATCAAAAGATGGAGAGGGGGAATGGCAAACACACCCAAAATATGTAAAAATGCCCCTATATAGCTCAAGGGATTCATATTATCCCTATCCTCTTAAAGACACCTTCAAAAATACACTATTTGTAGCAAATTTTCACATTTAGACACCACAATACACACACACTCTATAAAAACACAATTTGGCACACACAATCACTACTCTGGTTTTACACCACAGAAACACACCTCTCTCTTGCTCTCTCTTTTTACACACCAACAATCTGGGAGGCACCCACATGCACTCGATCCGCACACAAGCACAAGAGACTCACATAAAGGAAGAGGAGGAAGGGGGAGTCTACACCGAAAAGAAATTAAAAATGGTTTGATTGTGATCCAAAAACATGTACAAAGCATCCAATTACAAAAAAAAATGGATTTAGCGTGCTCCTAAACTTCACACAATCCCCAAAAAACTCCTACACGTTTCCCAAGGAAAGCATAAAAAGGGGCTTTTTTACTCTTTTTTTATTACCCCCAAGCTCCCTCTCTCTCTTATGATGCTTATAGGGAGTCCCATATCTTATATATATACCTTGCGTACCCGACCACGAATAGCGCATGAGGGATTATCGGGTGTCATGTGGTGGCAACCTTAGAGGAATCCACCCCCTTGGGGGTTAAAACACTCACAATTTTTCTAAAAACAATCTGCACAACTTTGGGAAGTGATCAAGTTCCGGATTCCCATCCTATAAAAACCCACCTAAAGTTCACCTTACCTAGTGCAAACCCCAACTACATCTCCACAGTTCCACATTCTTGAGGCCTCAAACTACGGCTCCATAGGCTAGCAAAAGTCACATGCCAACCAATCGCAATCATAATCTGCCAATTTTGACTTGTCATAAATCACTACCTAGAGAGCTCCTATTGGCATGTTGTAACTTCCAAAGCGTTCCAACTGCTATTGCATACCTTTCCAATTCCTAGCAAATTTCACAAGAACTCTAATGACATGTTTTCCAAAGTGGTCAAATCATTGTAGAACCAACCCTTAACAACTTTTCTTTTTCCCATAACGTGAACATCTGGACTCTGATTGTAGATTTGAAAAGATAGGCATGCACCATAAATCGATCAATTCAAACCTACCAACTCACATACACCCCAAGACATTGCTGAATTTGTCCATCTGGTGGGATTTTGGGAACCAATTCTTCCTTTCACTTGCAATATCTTGACCATTATAACTCCAATTGATGAGTTGCCTTGATTGTTGAGGTAAGCTTGTAGCTTACAATCACAATGAGAACAAACCCTTAAGCCAAGCATGCACCATTTATTTTCATAATCACCTTCTTCCTATAGAACCTATAAGCCTCACACATGCTACACACTTGATAGCCACATGCTACTTGTGGTAGCTTACATGACCCTTGCTATTTCCACTCGCGGGGTCCATATCCATCCAATCATTGATTGAACCTCCACATTGAGCCTATAAATGGGCATTATCCAAATCTTGTAACTCTCTTTGATTCTAATCAATCAAGCAAGTTTTCTTCTCATTGCATTGAGTCCCGGGGAGTCACATGGAAAACTTTTCGCACCATGTAAGTGCAGGGGAGGGGGAATTTTTTACAAGTTACATAAGCTTATAAGTTAGTGGTAGGCCTCCAATAATTTATCTCCCAAGCTTAAAAATAAGGGAGGGGGTTATCATATTTAGTTGGGGGGGGGGGAGGATTGACCCAGGTTTATTACTTGTAATAATTGGTCACCGGTGTGCACTAGAACTCAGATGAATTTTGGGGAAGTTTTTTATCAGGTCACACATTAAATTTTGCATCAAGCCGGTCATAGATAAAGGTTGATTTGGAGCAGGTCAATGGTTGATTTACACTAGCTTTGGATGGGTCAGAATTGGACGTGTAGCCAGAGTGCAAGTTGATCGGGCACATAGTTTGGAAGTCAAACTAAGACACATTGAGGGTACATCTAGTTATCAACAGAAGTGGTCCCTTAGTACGTTGTCGGCGTTCACTATGCTACACACTCTTTGACTAGTTTTACTTATTAAGATCATGTGAGACCTAAATTTTATATGTAACATAGGGGTATTATAGTTTTCTTCATTGATTTTTGTATAAGCGTAGAAAGGGGGTCATATTCCCTAATATGAGTCATATATAAGGGTTTTATCAAAGTTTTTTGCTTGCAGGTGGCATCCCATTTTGTATATAGAGTGAATCCCCCACGCATTGAGTACATTTCTCTAATTTACCTATTCCTAATTTTTATGAATCTCTTATTATGATGAATGCCTCATTTTGTATATAGAGTGAATCCCCCACACATTGAGTACATTTCTCTAATTTACCTATTCCTAATTTTTATGAATCTCTTATTATGATGAATGCCTCATTGGTATATCGAGAATATATCCATCATAGACATTACAAGTGGTATCAAAGCTAATATGTGATTAGAATTTCCTTATTACGTTACTTAGATCCCTATACTAGATTTAATGCTCTCTCTCTCTCTCTCTCTCTCTCTCTCTCTCTCTCTCTCTCTCTCTCTCTCTCTCTCTCAAAATAGGACTCTCTCTCAAACCCTAGCGTTCTCTCTTCTGCCGCTTCCACAGTCCTCCCCTTGGGCGATGGGCTGCCCTAGAAGGGGACGTTAAGGTCGAGCCCTAATTGCCCTAAACCTGCCAAACACCCCCTGCTCGCTCAGCAAGTCAACAAGCTCAGCAAGTCCCGCCATTTCACAGGACCAGCGACTCCCCTGCTCGCTCAGCAACTCCCGCCATTTCGCGATCCTCTGTGCTCGGGTCCTACTACTGCCGACTGTAGCTCTTATGCTCGAGTATTGCCAAAGTTGAGTTTAAGGCACCGTAGATTCGCACAGGGGTGGGCTTGAAGATTCGCATCTACAATCTCATCTACAGTTGAAGTGCCCACTGTAGATTGGTTGTGGTCGAAGTACTGTATGTACATGTCTAGCAAATGAACTTAACCTAACCCTAAGGTTCTAGGTGATTATCAAACTCAAATCTTGTTCTCCACAGATTTTACTTCGAGATTTTAATGATGCCAACCAACACTCCGAAGACTCCTGCGAGACGACCAACTTTTGCGGCAGTGGTGGCAGCTCCCAGCAAAATTGATCGAATCACACAACTTCAAGCAGCCCTTGATCAAGTCATGGAGGAAAACCGCGACCTCAAAACTTGCCTTAGTGAGCTAGAGGCGCTCTTTGATTCTGTGATTGGTCTTACAACCGACAAAGTCAAGGAGGTGGAAGCAAAGGTCACACACATTCACTCGGCAACCATTGCCAAAGTGCACACATGTGTGACAATGGAACTCCGCGAACAAAGATTACAGCAAGAAAACACCTTGAATATTCTCATAGGTGGGCTTCCCTCACCATGGTGTACTACCGAAGACACCCTTGAAGAGGAAATTATTAAGCTCAATGACACTCTTCAACTTGTTCAAATCAAGCCAGAAACGATCTCTTGGATCAACGATACACACAGGCATGTGCCACCCAAGCAATGTGTTCTCACTTTTAGAGACGATGAGGAGCGGTTGAAGCTGCTACGACAGACCCACCTTCTCAAGGGAACAAAATTGTGGATTATAGAAGAGTTGACTATGAATCAACTTAAGAATACAAAAAGTGAGCTTAAGAAGATGCATGAAGCATGGAAGGAAGGTAAATGGGCAGTCTATCGAGGAGGTAAAGCCGTCATTCAGGAGTTTCGAACTCCTAAAGGGACTCCCCCCTCATCCGACTCCCCCTAGGTTTTTGTTTGTTACCCTCCCAACGGACTCTCAGTCCTTAACTGAACACTATCGTTGTAATGTTTTGTATGGTTTACCCTAGCGGACTCTCAGTCCTTAACTGAAGACTATCGTTGTAATGTTTTGTATGGTCCAATAGGTCATATCTGACCTCCATGGACAATAATTGAATCTCTCTCTCTCTCTCTCTCTCTCTCTCTCTCTCTCTCTCTCTCTCTAAGAACTACATTGATTAATAACTCTTTAGGAGTATTCTAATAAAGTTCAAGCCTAATTATCTCTCTCCTTGAATTTGGGGACATCTACATGGCAACTTCCTTGACCAAGTGATTAGAGCTAATTGAAGCGAGCATTAAAATGTGTGTTTTTTGCTTAACTAGATTTTCTTCATTCATTGTGCTTTGTTTGTTTCTCTTTAGAACTAGAATTTTTAAGCCAAATTACGTTACTTGAGAGCATTAAATGAATTGATGCTCATATGTGTGTGATGACGCTTTCACAAGCTTTTAAGGGAACCAATTAATGTTGTATTTGGCCCAACCATTGAGCAAGGACATCTTAATTAATTTTTATTCTTGATTTGTTCACTAATTTTCTACTTAAATGCTTTTGATTATGTGGTGTGTGTGTGTGTGTGTGTGTGTTTGTTTTAGGAGAACGTCGCGATTAAACGACAAAGGTAAGCAGGCCTTAGGAGGAGCCAAGCGACCCCTCATTCACCATTTTTGGTAAGAGGTGGCAACAATTGTGGTTGCTCACCTACTCGACGATGACTTTTTCAGGTTTTGTTGTTGAAAACCTATTGCATATAGCCTAGAGACCCCTAATCTCAAGTTTCATGTAATTTGGATTTGATTTGATACCTCTACATCCATTATAGTGAAAGATAGACCGCACAAGAGACTTAGGCATTTTTCTTTTTAGTTGCTTCTTGTCTTCAGAGTGACACCTCTCTCCTCGGTGCATTGTTGCTTAGGGGCTATGTCCTTGAATTGACATATTTATAATGGTTTTATTTCTCACTAGGCTACTTAGTTTCACTTAAAATGACATTAATACCTAAAAACATGCAAATAAACACATTAGATAACCTAGAGCTAAAACCACTCATTGCGTCACGCGCGCGCACACACACACTCAAACATAGCACATTGAGCATGTACATGATGCCAAGAGTATGAGGAAGCAACATAAGAGATTTCATCAGCAATGCATACTTGTACAATGAGTAGTGAGCACGCAAGTGTAAGCATACTCTTCACTATATGAGCTCAATAGTTATTAGATCCTTAATAGTTACAAATTCTGTCTTTATACCTAAGGTTTAAAAATTGGGTATTTGGCTAGAAAGGGATAATTATTTCAAAAATTTGGTGGACTAGGGTATCTAGTCTCTCATTAAGTACAAAACTTCTTGGAGATAATCAGATTCTTTTGAGCTCAAGACTTACAATGCTAGCTTTGGTGAAAATAGATGATTAAGTGGATGAATTTTTGCAGACCCATCCAAAATGGCATGATGAGTCCCTTGCTTTGACACTCCTCCATCTCGGCTTCTTATTGTCCCTGACAAGACTTCACTCTTTGAGCATGGGCTTTCTTTGTTTTTGTTCGTCTAGATATTGTTGGAAGGACAGCATCATTTGTTGCACCTGATTCTCCTTATGTGGTCTGTAGATTCTTGTCAAAGAATTTTCTCATTTGTGGAGGGTGTAGGCCACAAATCTGAGCCGGAGGTCCTTGTAGATTGACATGAAAATACTGGAATCTATTTTGAAATATCGTGTATAGAAATCCTCCCTGAAGGTTTGCATGTAGTGTCTTGGGAGGAGCATAATTCTAGAAAAGAGGCCATAGGATACCTTCATCTTGGGGGTATCATTCAAGTTGAATATAAGTCCTTTGTATCCCTCCAATAATGAAGTCTACTTTACTTTGATGGCTTCTATATTTTTGAATGTATTAATACATGCGGAGAGCATGTAGAGATTCTTTTGACATCATTTTGCATGCTATGTCTAGCTTCCCTCAAACTAATCTGATCATTTTCTTGATAGACTTATTCATATATGCGAGTGAAGGTTACTCTCTTGGTTCGTGGAAGACTAGGTAGTTTAGCCATGTAGGGTGAGAAATAAGCATTTGCTCGAAGTCATCCCACCTTCTCCTCCTAATGATTGGGCAGTATGTTGGGTCAATCTGAAGGTGGATTGGAGCAAATGATTTTACATTGTTTTCCCCCATGAACTAAACTTTCAATGTTGGCTTGGCCTCTTTGATATTCTCAGTGGTCTATTTTGAGAGATCTATATCCCTTCAGCATTTGAGTGGTGGCACCGACCACGGTAGCCTCCACTTGGTGATTTTTCATGTTGAGACCCTGGATCTACTTTCCCTACCCCTTGGTGGTTCTTTTGATCCCTTACATTCAAGTTCTGCTCACTTGTGCAACCCCCCATGTACATGTTTCTAACTTTGGTGCCTCTACCCCGATTTGTGTTTTTTTGTGAGTGGGTTAGTATTTTGCATGCATTTATAAGCAACATAGAACCGATGTTAAAGAGGTAAGCATATGGTATATCATCATCCACTCCTTCGAGTGCTTCTTTGTTGGGTAACCTAGAGAGATGATCTACTCTGAGGTGTGTTTTACCTTTCTTTACCAGTAATGTAAAATCAAACTCAAACAATATGGTGAACCATCGAACAATTCTTCTTGTATTGCAAGGTTTTTTTATCAAATATAAGAGAGCTTGGTGGTCTGTGGGAAAAACAAATTTGTTGGCCAAAAGGTAATGCTTAAATTTATTTACGGCATATATCATACCTAATATTTCTCATTCTGTGGTTGTGTAGTTCTTTTCTGTCCTATTCAACTATTGATGGCATAGCAGACTGGGAAATCTATTGTTCCTTTTCTTGCTTGAGCCAAGATATAGCCTATTAAAAATGCCAAGGCATCAATGTGAACAAGGAATATTTTATCCCAATTTGGTGCTTTGAGTATTGGTGTTGATATAAGCACATCCTTAAGTTTTTTAAATGATGCCTCACATTCTTTTGTTTAATCAAAGACAACTATCAATCTATACAAGGGTTGTGCAATGACTGCATACATGTATATGTAATCATCCGTAGTATCCATAGTGTCCCATGAAGGATTGTACTTGCTTAGCAGTAGTTGGCATTGGCATTTCCACAATCACCTTGATCTTATCAAGATCCGTAGATATACCATTCTTAGAGACAATATGTCTCAAGATTCTACCTTGTCTTACCATGAAGGCACATTTTTCAAGATTCAGATAGATTCTATAAGTCCTGCACTTCTTGAATACCTTTCGTAGATGCTCAATGTGTTCTGCCCTAAGGATAGAGTGAACACAAAGGTTTTCCATGTAAATATCTATGAATATCCGCAAGTAATCCTTGAAGGCTTGTGTTGTTAACCTTTTGAATGTGGCCGGTGCATTGGTTAAGCCAAAATACACTACCCTATAAGCATATATTCCCCATTCCATGGCGAATGTCGTTTTGTATTGGTCTTCTATTGCGATAGCCAATTGGTTTTATCCTAAGAATTTGTTTAAAAAAGAGTAGGCTTGCTTGCCAGCCACTCGCTCAAGCACATGCTTTGTGATTGGTAAGAGATAGTTATCCCTTATTGCTGCAGCATTCACTTTTTTGAGATTCACACATACATGTAATTTCCCATTTTTCTTAGGGACCACCACAATGGGTGACACTCTGTCAGTGTGTTCAATCTCATAAATGAATTTTGTCTCCTTAATCTTGTCAATCTCCTCTTTAATCTATTTGGTAAATGTGTCATTGTAGGTATAGGGACGTTGTCTGCAGGGTTTGGCATCAGGTTTCAAGGGAATCGTGCGTTGACATATCGATGGATCTACTCCCTTGAGGTCTTTATATAACCATGCAAAAACATCTCTATACTCCTTAGGGAGTTGGATGAGCAACTCCTCTTCTTCTATATTTGAATACGTTGCTACGTAGACCGGCTTTGCATCCTCTCCAGGTTCTGCTAGGTCTATTCATTTTATGTTTTCTCGGCCATCATATGACTCATTTCCTTTTTTCTCCCTTATTGATTGAGTCATCACTATTTTCCTATCGTGGATAGTGAATTTTTTATAGTGGGGAGGGACATCCATATATATTTTTTTAATGCTCTCTTCTTCTTCACTTTCCATCTCTGTTGTCCATACTTCCTTCAATGTTTTCTTGAGTTCCTAATATTTCTTTTTACGCTCGACCCTAATCCATTTTGGTTCCCCAAACTCATTCATCCTTGGTTATTTTGGTTTCTTTTTGAGTCTTTTGAGATTGCGTCCTCAATCTCTTGATACCCTCTTCTGTTTTTGTGTCTTGAGTTTTTGTGAATTGACCTAATATTTTGTCTTTTACACAATCTTTTGCCTTTACAAGCATCAAGAATTGTGTTTTACCTTTTACTCTCTTCATTAGATTTTCTCTAGCCAAGCTCAAGGCTCTTTTCTTCATATAGTGTTGTTGCCTTCTAGGTTTTTGATTTGGAAAGTCATAAAATCTGACATCTTCTATGGTCTCTTCTTGATCACTACGGTTGTTAGAGCATTTGTTATCTGCATCATTATCACATTTGAAATTCTCTAAGGAGTCTTAAAACAACTCTTCCTCTCCCTTTTTGTCTTGATTTGTCATTTTGGGTTCCTCTGAGGCTGGACTCTTGCCTTGTTAGAGCATTCGTTATCTGCATCATTATTAGATTTGAAATTCTCTGGAGAGTCTTAAAACAAATCTTCCTCTCCCTTTTTGTCCTGCTTTGTCATTTTGGGTTCCTTTGAGCCTAGACTCTCGCCCTCTTCTTCAATTGTACTGACCATGTAAGATGGTATCACATCATAATCATCCTTGTCATAGAACTTTGTTGAGGGATTGTCCGCCACAACCCACATCCAAAGTTTCGAGAATGTGTTTGCATCCTAAAGGCTCTAGTGCTTCCTCTAGAAAGTGTTTTGGGATGTAGTCTTTGTCTTCTAAAGCCCTTTCTAGGATACACTCTTCCTACTTTAAGCTCCCACAATCTAAAGCTGCACACATCCATAGTTTTTTGGTCCGGCCTAACCTTGTTGGAAGTTCAGATCTAGCTAATGTAGTTGAATCAAACTCCTCAATAGGTGTTCTTGTTACATTCTTATAGATTTGGTCTTTTAAGTTTATCATGGCCATGGTCTCTTACCATCGTCCACATGTTAGGTCTTATTTGTAATAGCTCAATCAACGTTATTGTGCATGTTACAAGTGTTGACAAAATGTTTATCCCCTTTAGAGTTGATGAATTTCTTGGGAGAGAGTCTATGTGATGGGACTGAACAACATCTAATTTGGCCTCATGTTCTCCCATATAGGATGGTAGTGTTCTTAGCAAATGGGGTTGGTTTTCTATAGACAGAACAGACCCTTGGTATCCCAAATACAATTGCATTTCTAGATTCATTTGAGATCTTGCCTCAAATTCCTCTATCTGTGGAAGAAACACTCCTCTTCCATCACTGGTCTAATTTACACGTTTTCTTAGCTCACTAGCTTCATTGGGCTCTCTGACCTATTTCCATAGTTTTTCAAGACCATCTATTTCTCCACATTTCTCTGGTATACCTAGGTGGAATCCCTTAAAAGATTCATCCGTGGTATTAAACACTATCTTTTGTTATGGTGCTAGGTTTTTGAGTTTTGGTTGGTGCTTTTGACTAGAATATCGCTCTATTCAACTACCGGTTTGGTGGGATCATTGGTGCTGGTGGGACAATTGTCACATCTTCAGGTTTCCCATCTAGAAAGGTTCTAGTAAGGCTTGGGCTGTTTGAATCATTTTCTGACATATTTCAAGAATTTTCTTCTCTAGTTCTGTATATGGCTATGTCATCCACCTTTGTTCTTGATTTTGATCATTTTTTAGCCATTCATCATATGCTTTAAGGAGGATGTTTGTGTTTTGTTGACCTTTTCTTCCAAAATGGATCCTCTTGAACTAGCACTCTTGGGTTCCTCAACTAAGCCTAGCTCTGGTACTACCTTAGGGGTTCCCTTTTCCTTGTTTGTTTCTCCTTCTAGTTTTCTCAATTTTTCTCTTGTTCATTTTAGTTCTTTGGCTAAGGAAGACTGTTCACATTCCTACCTAGCTTTCCACGTGATTCGCTGACTTTTTCTCTCAATACTAGGTGCCTCAGTGAAATATGAATTCACCCCAATGATTTCATCATGAGGACAGTCTCTCATCATGTGGTCACCGCCACACTTATAACAAGGTTCTTTGGGTTATTGAGGGGCTTCTTGAGCAGCCCTTTGCTGATAAGCAGGTCTTGATCCCACTAGTCCTCCATTTCCTATGAATAGCAATGTGTGTTCGTCCAAGTTGTAACTACCTTCTTTTGCATCATGTGCAGTAGTTGGTGGTCCAACAGACTCCTACAGGTCTTGTTCCTAGTAATGGGGGTTGTTCTCCTAAGACTGGTTGTCGTCTTTCAACTCTTACTAGTCCCAAAATAATTATTGTTGTGTATCTAGGTATTAGAGGAACTTGCACTTGTGCTACTTGAGCTTGTGGGGCATACTGATATTCATTTATGTATCCCTTGTTGTAATAGATCCTCGAGAATAGAACTCTTTAATCACGTGATTTGTCCATTTTTTCTCTATCACACACCACTTAGGTTTATTAGCCTATGGCTTAGCAAATGAATTAATCCTGTTGAGCACCTCTTCGATGAGTTGTTCTTAATTTAGTGGAGATTCAATTTTTTGTACTAACTTGGCGTACTTATATCCACTATGCTATGATGAGGACTCATCGTCTAAATCCTTTATTCGCCTTCCTTGTAGAAAACACAATTGTCTACCAAGTATAGAGCTTCTTTTGTCAATCCATTCAGTGTGGTGCTCTTTTTCATGTGTAGATCTTTTTGGAGATTTGCATTCCTCACTCCTTGAATAAAAATGAGCATTAACCTTGACTAGGTCAGCAGTTCTTCTACTAGACAGAACTTCACATATCTCTTCAGTTTGTAAGGCTGATTTTTGTATAGTTTTCCCTTCTTTCTGCTTGAATTTATGGATTTGCAATATGGGTGTTGTGAGCTATCCCTCTTCGAGTGATAAATTTGTCAAACACCTCCCCAATCAACTTGAAACCCCTAGGTTCTATGGAATCAAACCAAGTGATGGAATCCTCTTCAAGGGTTAGCCCAAATCCTACAAATTAAGTTGGAAAGTCTAGGACCTTAGCTCTAATGACGCGCACAAATGTTTCCATGTGATCCATGGGATCTCTGTTCTTGGAATATTTCTTGTTTACCCACTTTTAGACGTGAGATCATCTGATTCTATGGTGATCTACCAATCTAAGCATAAGGTCTCCCAGTCCTCCTCTCTCGGGGAGGTCACTATAATTAAAAAATGCCTATTACCTGGATTCCATAGTAAGGATTATTTTACTCTATATTTTCTCACATTTTCACATACAAAAGGGTGTTGAAAAATAATCTTGAAAATAAATTAACAGATTAAATAGGAAAAGGAACCTTTTTATTTGTAAAAAATCATAGCTAAAAGGTTTTATGAATAGTCCTTGAATGCATGTTGGTGGAGCCAAAGTGTGTCGACCCTAGTAGAGGGTGCAAACAATGATGTATATGCTTACAGGGGTAGGCATGGGTGATTAAGCAAATACGAAGACCCATTGCAATCAAGGAGATCCAGGAAGTGTATGTTTTATGTGGTTATAAAGGCCTAAGCATAAAGATTTCATGCTTGGAGAAAAGGGTTTTACATGTGAATAGGCTCATAGGACATGCAAGGCAACTTGGATAGAGGAAGACATGTGGTCAGTGGAAAAAAGGAAAGTGTGTGAGAGACTTCACACCTCTACATGAGGGAGGCCCAAAAATTCTTAGTCTGTAATTTTTTTGTAAAAACGACCGAAGTAGAACAAGAAAAATGTCATTTTGAGCATTTTTTCGTCTTACGCACAGAGGCTAATTATGCACTGATTAGGAGATAATTAAGTTTTTGTACTCATCTTTGTTAAGGAGGGCTGCAGACAGATGGATGCAAACAAAATGGAGAGGGAGAGAGCTCTGAGAGAACTTTGTTTATTGTATGCTCCACCACAGCCCATCAATTGAAGAAGAAGCAAGCTCTGATTGTGTTGTTTTTTGTGTTGCTTCCCCTCCCCTTTCTTCTCTTCTGCTCTGTTGGGCAGTGTTTTTGAGTGTGTGTAGGCACGTGTGCCCCTTCGAGGGTGTGATGTGCACACACACACACACACACACACACACACACACACACACACAGGTGATTGTGTGCAAGGGAAACAAGAAATTGATGTGTTTATGAGTGTGTGATAGATTGTGATTTGCACGAGTGTGTGCGCGTATGCTCTGATTTGAAGGTGAAGCGAGGATTTTGCCGATGTCAAGCAGATGCAAGATTTGAAGAGCAAGTGTTGAAAGATATGGTGTGGACAGGATTTCCCATCTTCACTAGGATGGAGGATGAGGAAACATGGCTACAAGATTACGGGTTGTTTTTATTGAAAAGTAGATTGTCAAGAATTGAAGGCGCGGTGCATGTATTTTTGCTCTTGGTTCGGGGAAAAGAAAAGCGCTGGTTCGATGGTCTAATTGACAAAGAATAGGCAAATTTCAAAGCATTGGAGGAAGATTTTTGGTGCCAATTTGTGCCAGATGTGCGGCTAGATGAGATGAAGACAAAGCTTGATGGGTTGAAGCAAAGTCTAAAAGCAGATTTTTGACATGGGTGTTGGAAGCCCTTTGGGAAAAACTGATCAAGGTAACTACTGCTGAAAATGTGGATTATCTTAAAATGAGAAAAAAAATTTACTGCTTGCATGAAGAAGTGCAAGACAAGGTGGAGTCGGATGACCCGATGTCGTATAACAAAGTGGTGGCTCTAGCAATAGGGTGGAATTGGAAGGGGAGGCAGCGTTTGCAAGATGTGGGGATGCCAAGGCAGATTAAAGCGGTGATAGTCAAGCCAAAAGTGGTACAAAGGGAGATGCTTGTATAGGAAGAGCCAAGGGTCTTATGGTTGTAGAGAGATAGAGTCGTGTCGATGCCAAGGATGCCAGAGAGGGAAATTCTAATTATGGAAGAAGTGAAGGCGGCTCCAGATCATTCAAGAGAGGTGCTATCAAACCAAGATATGGATGGTCAAGTTCCTTTGAAGTGTGTGAGCAGTCAAAGAGTACGGTTCGCAGAGGAGGTCAAAGTGGTAGAGCCTGAAGAGATTGTAGGGAATGGGATCATGCTAGCTAGGGTGGATGAAAGAGAAACATAGTGCAAGTGTGTGTGTGTGTAAGCAAGATTATCACTCAAGTGAATTAGGTTCCAAGATAGAATTAGCTTGGACTCATAAACACAATCTTGAGTATTGACTTAGCTTAGCGCAGGCTCGCCATAGACAAGCATGTAGTGCAAACTTGAATTGTGTTGATTATTCATGAAAGTGAGCTTTAAGTAACTCTACATCTTCACTCCATTACTCAGACTTTAGGACAAAACCGACACTTTACAATCCTCCCCTTGGCATTTGGACTAAGACAAAATATTGAAGATGCAATATCCACACCGGATGATAAGTTGGTATCCACACAGGATGGTAAAACCCACACAAGAAAATAAAAGTCCTCCCCTACAAGTAGAGAGGCTACATCTTTAAAGTATTTCATCAAAGAAGACAAGGTTGTTCAGAATCTTGCCTTTGTCTTCTTCTTCATCCTCCACCATGTGAGTTGATCCTTTGTTAGGTTTCTTTCCTACATAGCTTCTATTGTTACTTCTACTACTGTTTCTTTCTCCACTATCACTGCCTCCATTTGAGTAGCATCAAGAAGGAGGGTGTCCCTTCTTACTACATTTGTTACAAGGTTTGTTGTGTAGCAGTCTTTCGCTATGTGTCCCATTCTTCCACATTCATAACACTTTCTTCCAGTTGATGATGTTGATGTGGTGAATATCTTTCCCTTGAGGATGTCGTAACAAAAGCCCCTCCTGATGATGTTAATGTATCTTTTTGCGTTCTTCTTCTGCTTGGATTGAATTGATGACATCTTGGCAAGGTGGAGCGGGTTCTTTTTCATCATGGATTGTAACTAACTAGTCATAAGAAGGTGGAAGTGCACTTAATAGTACGGCCACTTTGTCGTCTTCTAGTACTTCAACTTGGATGTAAGTGAGATGCACGCAGACAATGCTCTTAAGCCTATTTACTAGGCTAGCAATGTCCTCCCTTTCAATGATAATGATCTTGTAAAGTTGTCTTTTGAGACTAACTTTACTTCTTTTGGCCTTGGATCCAAAATTACTTTCTAGGACATGGCAGGCTTCATGTGCATGCTTACACTCTTCTATGAAATGCACATATTTGTCATTCAAGGAAGTGATGATAATTCTTAATGCTTATTCATCGTTGGCCAAATTCAGTGCTCTTGCTATGAGTGTGGATGCCCTAGTGTGCACTCCATCGGGTTCGACTTGTTGCTCTAATGCATTGCTGATGACAGACCACAAACATTTTTTTCATGAGGTATCCTCTTAACTTTGTTTACCACGTGTGAAACCCTTCCCCACTGAATGTTTCTATTCCCTTGTCCCCCATTTTTGCTAATAGAGGGGTCTTAGCTTAGGAAACTCTCATAGCCTGTGTCTATCTCTATACACAGTGCACAAGAATTTGAAATTTATTTGAAGTTGTTGTGCTCAGTTTAGTTTATTTCATTGCAAGTTGAGAGAGAGAGAGAGAGAGATTTATTTGTCAAAGTGAAGCCCCTCTTCATGAATTTTTGCTTTGCTTTGGTTGCATTTTGAAAATGTTGTCGTGCCGCGTTCGGTGAGGACTGCCCCTTTGTCGGCCCTGTTGTTGTTGGCAGTCGACTCGTGGGAGCAAGGCCCTAAAAGGCTAGTGGCTTAAGGAGATCCCCATGGGAAATTGGCCTTAGTAGGCTTGGAGTGAGCTCGGGAAGGCTTGCTTGTTGAAGTCCCTTGGAGAACAAGAGAACCAAAGGTTTGGGCCAATGGCCATGGAAAGGGGGGCTGAAATGGGCTCGTAGCTCGGGCACTTGGGGACAATTACAGGCAGAATAGGGCAGGCGGGGTGAGGCCAGGTAGCAGGGCGGCATCCCCAGGCAGGCACGGCATGGAAAGCAAAAATGCGGGAGAAGGGTCCCCTGCCAACCTGATGGGGTTAAAAGTTGAGGCTCAGCGTGCTTTTGAGATCCACCCACGAGGCACCAAAGTGTCAAGCCCACGATCCAGCATACGCCACGGCTTAATGCCAAGTTGAGCTAGCCAACAAACCCTTTTGGTTTTTCTTGATACGGGTCCGGAATTTAGGAATGATATTTTGAAGTCGGCACAGATTCACACACAAAACACACACACACACACACACACACACACATATTTCAAGCAAAAATTGGGGATGGTGTAGAGGGAACACCCGGCTCATATTGCAGAAGTTGAAGACTCAACAGAGAGCTTGTGTTGAGCACTTCAAGATGAGGTGAGTAGTGTTAGGTAATTGCAAAGGCAGAGAAATTAATTGGAGATGCATAATTTGCAAAAAAAAAACACACACACACTAAGTGCAATGCTAAATACAAATGCAATAATCTACTTGATTAACCACTAAGATTTATTAGTGAGAGTAGTGGCTCATAGGAATCAAACCCATGAGCTTGCTCACAACTAATTAGCGAGTGATTATTAGAGGTGAGGAAGATAAGTAGCGGTAGATTAAGGATCTAAACGATGATAAGTAAGTGCTAATTGAATAATTATAAAAGCATGGCAAAAAACCCTAGCTAGCATACAATGAGCTTTGATACCACTTGTAGGGAATGGGATCGTGCTAGCTAGGATGGATGAAAGAGAAACATAGTGCAAGTGTGTGAGTGTGTGAGTGTGTGTGTAAGCAAGATTATCACTCAATTGATTTAGGTTACAAGATAGAATTAGCTTGGACTCGTAAACACAATCTTGAGTATTGACTTAGCTTAGCATAGGCTCACCATAGACAAGCATGTAGTGCAAACTTGAACTGTGTTGTTTTTCATGAAAGTGAGCTTTAAGTAGCTCTACAGCTTGACTCCATTACATGTGGGATAATTCCTCCTCTTCCTTCCTTCACTCAGACTTCAGGAAAAAACCCACACATTCCTCATCTTGAGACGGAAGAGGAAGTGGAGACAAGCGAAAGTAGAAAATCTTATCAATCAAGGTATGACAAGTTTGATCTCTTTCAAGTTCATAGAGATATTGTGCATGTGTGTGGGAGGTGCTATCAAACCAAGATATGGATGGTCAAGTTCCTTTGAAGTGTGTAAGCAGTCAAAGAGTACGGTTTGCAGAGGAGGTCAAAGTGGTAGAGCCTAAAGAAATTCCTGATCTTGAGATTGAAGAGGAAGTGGAGACAAGCAAAAGTAGCTCTTTGGATGCATATGCAAGCTGGGAAAGCGAATCCTCTTAGTCAAGGTATGACGAGTTTGATCTCTTGCAAGTTCATACAGATATTGTGCATGTGTGTGAAGAGCAATATGGGATGCAAGCTGTGATTGTTGATAGAGAGCAGCTGGAGGAGCCTATATCTACCAGTGATAGTATGCAGAGTCTTTCCAAGAGGGACAAAGTAGCCTTGCCTATTGATGGCTCGAACAATGAGTTAGTGGTTCCCTTCCTCATTGTGGAATCTATCACCATCATCGTGTACTATGATTATTTATAATCCTTGAGTAGGCCGTCTTCAATACAGATGCATTTGCATCCTCAAGCATCTTTGTAAACTAGGGCTCCATGTGCATTTATTCTCTCTAGGAAGATTGTTGTGTATCTTGGTGTGGTCGAAGGGGTTTGGGAGGTGCTACTAGCTATATCCCCTTGCTATTGGAAACCTCCTAGCTGCTAGTTATCCATACAATGGTATGACTTGTTAAAATAGGTGTCAATATCACTACCTTCCTCTATGATTGGTACTAAGGGATCTAACCTAGATTGATTTATGCTCTCTTCTATTGAGACTAGACTCCCTTGGTCAGTCGCTACTCTACCGTCTCTAAAAAAGTATCTACCTGACCTCAAATACATGAAATAAGACAAACATACTCTTGCAAAAATCCCAATCTTTTACTTTTGAGGTTTGCTAGCTCCTTTGTGCAGCCTTTTCTCTTAGGTAACCTGGATACCTATGTGCACAAGATCAAGCACTTTTCCCCTTGGCCCTTTGAGTCATTAGTTCCATTTTCTGTCCGAAATTTTCACTAATTCAAAAAATTGCAAAAGTTTTGAAATTTAGGTAAAAAATTTGACAAATTAAGTCCTAACTTTAACAAGGTCTGCCACAGTGATTTTGAAGTCTGTTCTAGCTCAGCCAAGGAACAACACCTCTTGGGTCAAGTTGGAAAGTTTTAGTAGAGCATCATTGGAGAGTTAATCAAACTAAGATGTAGAATTTCTAGAACCCTTGAAAGATGGCTTATAGAATGGTATGGTCAAATTCTCAATCTTGACCAAATAGCAATTTAACCACAGTAGCTGCCACTCAGGATCAATTTGATCCTAGTAACTTTATGTTGGTTGGTCTCTATCTGGTGAGTCTTTTAACACTCTGTATGAAGTGTTTTAACACTTTTTGATGCCTTTCTGGTCAATGATCAAAAAAATTCTTTTGACATTTGGTTTTTGGGTGATTATAGGGGCCTTTACTGGTCCAAATGAGTCATGGAAGGTATATCTAGGATCCTTGCATTGCTAGGAATCAAGTGGTGCCAACTTGGTCCAAAATTGGCACAGGTGGTAGCAATTGTTGTAGCTACCATTGATGTGATTTTGAGTTTTGACACTTCTTGTAGCTTTCCTTTCACTTGTAAAGTGTTTTTCACCTATGGGTGTCATGAAGTTTTGGAGTTTGACCTATCAAAAGGCACCTTGTTTTCCTGATTTTTGTCCACTTAGGCAATTTTGGTTAGTTCTAGCCAATGTTTAAACTTTTTTGACCTGTGGAAAGTGGATTTGGCAAGTACAAGGCTTGGGATCCTGCCGGTATGCTCTAGAGATGAAAATATGGCAGATGAAAACAATTGTGATAGCTACCACTGATACATGTTTCCTATCCCCAGTGACTTCTTCTAGGTTCCTTACCTCTGGGGCTTCCCAATGACACCTTGTATCACTCAAAATGACCACTTTTTGACCTCTGCCCAAATTTTTAAGTCCAACTTAGCCAATTACTGGAGAATCTGCTCTAACCCACAGTTAATGACTCAAAAAACAACCAAAATTTCCACATATGTCTCCCTAAAGTATATGCAAGTGCACAAAAAAGAATTCCTCAATTCGCACATCCCATTCTCAAGTTATGCATTCCTCAATTTGTGCGTCCCATTCTCAAGTTATGCACCCTTCTTGCCTATTTAGTCTCTTTACTATCAAAAGTTGCAATATATTCAAAATCAACTTTGGCTAGTCTAAGCAACACCAAAACTTATTTTAACATAACTACTATTCTACATCTAACCTCAACAACAAAGTAACAAAATATAAAATAAAATGAAGTGATATTGGGGTAATTGAAAGCTGAATTTTTGAATCTACTCCCAATTCACCAAAACCACCTACAAAACAAAAATTACCACAAGACTCAAAGCATGGACTCAATGCACGATGCACTAAAACCAACAACTAAGGTCATCCTAATCTATAAGGAAACCAAAAGAGAATGTATGGCGCTTTGGTCTACTTAAGAAATCAACAAGCCTCAATGACTCTCCTACCTAAAGACAAATGTAATGAATTGTAACACTTAAGCACTGGTTGAAGAAGAACCTCACCTCCGTGACCTCCTCTGCTAGTGTAAGTCCGACATCCCAACCAAGGGTGCCAATGTTGGGGGGAACGCCACGATCGGACGAAGTAGCCTAGTGAGAACTCAAACCACCATAAATATGTCAATCCAAGGACGTAGCCAACTTGACCAGTGCATGGAAACGTCAAATGGAAAGCCCTAAGTGACAATGCACTGAGGAGAGATGGGTCACTCTCAGTCCAAGAAGCAACTAGAAAGAAAAATTCCTAAGTCTCCCATGCGGTTTATCTTTCTCTCTTGGTCGTAGAGGTGTCAAATGAACTCGAAATGACATGAAACTTGAGATTAGGGGTCTCTAGGCTATAGGCAATAGGTCTCCAACAACAAAACCTGCAAAAGTCACCGGCGGGTAGGTGAGCAACCACAATTGTTGCCTCCTCTTACCTTTGCCAAAAATGATGAATGAGGGCTTGCTTGGCTCCTCCTAACTACTATTTTCCTATGTCCCTGCTTTCTTTCACATAAAACATGATTAACAACTCAAATCAAGCTAATAAACACTCTAGATAGCCTAGAGCTGAAACCGCTCATTGCGTCGAGCTCGTGTGCACACACACACACACACACACACACACACACACAAACATAGCACATTGAGCATGTACATGATGCCAAGATTCTAAGAAAGAAACACAAGATATTTCATTAGCAATGCTTAATCGTACAATGATTAGTGAGTGCACAAGTGTCAGCGTACTCTTCACTATCAAATCCTTAATAATTACAACTTTTGATTTATATACCCAAGGTTTAAAAATTGGGTATTTGGCAAGAAAGGGATAATTATCTCAAAAAATGTGGTGGACTAGGATATCAAGTCTCTCATTAAGTAAAAAACTATTTGGAGATAATCAATTTTTTTCGGGTTCAAGAATTACAATGCCGGCTTTGGCAAAACATAAATGATTAAGTGCATGAATTTTTGTAGACCCGTCCAAACTGGGGTGATTGAGTCCCTTGCTTCAACAGTCTGGCTTAGAGGAAAGAAGAGTAGGACTTCAATGCATTTCTTGTGCTTGTGGGACTTCACCCGTCAATAGCCTTTTTGGGAGGCACTTCACATAAGGGAAAGTTTTATGTAGACTCATTGGCCATGCTACATCTGTCACAACTAGTTGATCTTGGCTCCTACCTCCATCACATGCCATGCCACCACTATAGCCATGCTTCTCTGCAACCTTAAACTATCCCACCATCTTCTATCCTTACACTACACCATCGCCCATCTACCAAGCCTCCTCACTTTAGGCTACTCGTGTCTGCAAATAGGGAGCATTCAATTCAGCAACAACACCTCACAGGCATGCAACTTGGCATCCACTAACCCATGCCACTGAGATCCTAACAAAACCATGCCATTTATTAAAGGCTTGACTCAATGCAATTCACCATCCACTGGACCACACCACTCAAATCTTAACACAACCATGTCATTTGTTGAAGGCTTGACTCGATGACTTGTACACCATCATCACCACTCGATCACCTTGCACACCCATGACATCACAACTTGTCCCACCAATCGGTTCTCTTGTCATTGGATGATCATCGCCACATTGCCTTCCTCTGCCCATTACAGTTTTGCATTTTGCTACTTCATTGGAGCCCACATTGTCTACTACTCTCGTCACACCTGCAAATGCCATTCTTTGGCTTATGGGGGATAATTATTTTTGTTAACCTTAGGCTGCCACAACTCATTAATTCCTTGGCTTTGTATCATTTTCAATTTCATGAACATAACATAAGGCTCTCTTTATTAGAGTTATTTTTGAAGGCCCGATGTCCAAGGCATCAAAGGAGCATCTAAATACCTCAATCATTCAAGCACTAAAGGAAGTGTTTTGAAGATCGTTAAACATTAAAGGCAATATTTGAAGAGCATCAAGCATGAAATCCAAAACAATTTGGAGTTTTTGAACTACACTTCTAAAGTATAAAAAAAACTTCATGGCTCCAATCGGCTTCATTTATATTTTTGGATATTGCTATAATGCATGTATTTATAACTTGAGTCATCAAAGCTTAGTGACATCATTTATGCTATGTATGTCATATGCAGATTGTGAAATTGAGAGGGGTTATAGACGCTGCCAATATCTATTGGTAAGACCACCCCACAATGAAAGCACCAATATCTTTAATCATATATCCAAAATATGCTTCTATGATGAGTATGCACCTAATACGGATCAAACCATGTGCACCCCATATGTGTACCAAAATATCCAAAATATTCTTCTATGATGAGTATGCACCTAATATGGATCAAACCATGTGCATATTGTACCATCATTAGAATCCTCTACATTGAAAAATCAAGGAAATTAATGCATAGAAGATGAGGCCCCTAAGGAAGTTCCCTAAAGAAAGTGATGACGTGCAACTAAAAGTGTTTAGACACTTCTTCAGACCATACAGTTTGGAGGTAAGACCTACTATATTTTGCATTAGCTTTGAAATTTATGAGCCCTAATGTTACCTGATGTAGGGCTTACATCTATTTCTAGCTTTGACACTCTTTAGTTGTGCTAACAACATATATTCACATCATCTTTGGCATCACATTCACTCAATGTCATCCTCGACATCAATAGCCTTCCTTGGCATATCATCGACATAAACCTATGGATCTCTTACACACATTGAGTGATTTTTGGAGTGGGAGTATACTTTTTGGCTCTCCTTGAGGTCTCTCAAGAGATCGAGTTCCCAAGCACACTATTGAGCAATGGAGTATTGATATCAACATCACAAATGGGCTTTGTTGGATTTTTTGCCATGGATTTTATTTTGATTAAGGTGGAGTTTTTTGCAGCGACATTGAAGGTGGATCTTTACACTCGCAAGGATACTATTTGTACATCACTTGCACTCAGTTTGTCAACTTCTATAGCCACAAGGATTATAGGTTGCTAGATACAGGTTTTGCATCAATTTTGGGTTATGATGGGAGGTTTATGCTTGATTGATTCATTTCTTGTTTAACAACTACAATGCTATTGAAATCTTTTGAGAGCAATACCCTCATTGGAATTTGCACACCACTTGCATTACTTTTGGACTTTGCCTACTCTATATTGCATGGAGCCATTTTTTGGCAATTTTTTGGCCATTTGTAAGACTCAAACCAAAAGAGCCCTTTTTGAGAATGTGAATAGTGTCTTGTGTCTACTAATTACTCTTAGGAGACCCTATGTGAGGTCTTTTTGAGTTGAGATATCCTCAAATATTGAGATACCTTCAGTGATACAAGTTGCTAGAGTTTCCCATTTCAGTATCATTTCCATTGATCAAGTATCTATGGGGTATTTTTCTTGACAATGTGTATGGTAGTTGTTTGTCACATATTCTTGAAATTTTATGCCTTGTTTTACTCTATCGAGTTGATTTAAGGATTTTATGCATCGTTTGGGTTGAGTTTTAACTCCTTGTATAAAGGAGACTCCTCTATATTTTTCCCACAAGTCTACTATGCAATTTATGACACTTTGGGCACCGTTTGGTTCCACCAATATTTCACTAGATTTTCTTGCCATAGTTTTTGTTAAGTATGGAGCCTGATTTACCTTGTAATCTTCTGTGGTAAAAGCGCACATTTGTAAGGCCCCCATTATGAGGAGAAGCCATCGTGCGGCGTGAAGGAAAATCACTCGCCAAAAACCAAAATTTTCACGAACAAAAATTAGGGGCAACTTTAGGGGCCTCGGGAGCGGAAGCCCCCGAGACTTTTTTTTTCCCCTCGCCGGAATATTATGGCCGGACGGCGGCCGGAAAGTGGTCGAAAAACAATCGGTCGGTTGGCCGGTGGCCGGTAGTCAATGGCCGGTGGGGTCGGTGGCCGAATTCAAAAGCGGACTTGTCTTCTCAAGGGCGGCCACACATGGGCTGATTGAAGGGTCCGATTTGGACTTATCTACATAAGGGCGGCTACACATGGCTGCCTCTCATGAGAGAGGGCAGCCCTTTTGGCCTATAAAAGGAGGCCATTTCTACACACATTTCATAGTGTGAAGTTGATGCAACAAGGTGAGTGTGAGGTGGTGAGAGTGAAGCAAGGCGGGATCTCCTTAAGGGTATAATCCCTTTGTAAACTACTTCTTGTTTTGAAGTACTAAAGCCATTGAGTGGCTGCTTTCCCGTGGACGTAACCCATATTGGGTGAACCACGTATATCGTGTGTACTCTCTCTCTCTCTCTCTCTCTCTCTCTCTCTCTCTACTCTATAATCTTGTGTATATAAATCTATCTGTCTCCATTAAGTAATCTACTCAAATATCTATTTAGCTACGTCATATTTCCTAACAGTTTTTGGCATTCTTGACATAGTGCTCAAGTCTTGCAAATATGGTATCCTCTTCTAAGAAGGACATTCACAATATAAGAAATTGCGATGGCACAAAATTCTCTATGTGGAAAAAGAAAATCCAAGATGTGTTAACCCAAAAGGTTAAAATCAGAGCCATTTTTTGATCATGCAAGAAGAGATGGCTATACAAAATGTAGTGGAAGATTCTAGATACAAAAGCCATGTTTACTATTCTCTAGAGGTTATATGTGAAATTTTGTGTGCTACCATTGCCACAATAAAGGACATTTAAATTAAGATTGTTGTGCATGGCAAAGAGACAAGAAAAAGTGTCAAGACAGCACGAGGGAGCTCAATGTGTTAGAGTCTCTTCAGATTGCAAATGTGCTTGAGGTCCAAAATTCCTTAGATGTTTAATTCTTTATAGAAGATATTAGTCCAAATTATCTTATAGAACAATATTCTAGCTTTAATCAAAATTAGATCATAGATTCTATTGCCAGCTTCCATGTGACATCTTGTAGAGAATGGTTTTCTACATATGCACACATTTGACACCTTGTACAAAAAGATTCTCTACGTATGCACACACTCATGGTAAAGTGAAATAAGGGATTCTGATGAGCTTGACATACATTGTGTTGGAGACATCATGCTAGTTATGCATCATGGTATGAAATTCATAGTCAAGAATGTCAGACGTGTCCCCAAGTTAGCGAAGATTTTGATATCTACTCATCACCTTGACCACTTGGGTTACACTAACACCTTTGGGAATGGTTCATGGGAAATCTTAGGAAGGGAAATCTTATGATTCTCAAAGGTCAGAAGCATAGAATGCTTTATTCTATGTTTCTCTTATCTGTAAAATAGGATTGTATATCCATAGCTGAGCTGCCATGTACTGAGTTGTGGCATAGCTGACTAGGAGATATGAGCCAAAAGGCAATGAAATATTAGATATTTTTGGTTACTTTCTTGCATTAAGTCATTCCAATTTTTCTATGTGTGGGCATTGAATCTACGGTAAACAAATTGAGAACACCTCATTGCCATTGAATAGGAAACGTTTGTAGCCACTATAGCTTATCCATAGAAACATTTTTAGTCCTATGCTAACCAAGTATCTAGGGGGGAGCTAGATATTTTGTAACTTTCATAGATGATTCCACTAGGAAGCTGCGGGTTTATGCTTTGCATCATGAAGATTGGTGATTGTGGAGAATATGTCTCCAAGGATTTTGGCAAGAGAGGTATTACAAGGTATTTTATTGCATCTTACATACCCAATCAAAATGGAATTGAAAAAGGTATGAATTGAATGATACAAGAGAAAGTCATAGCCATGCTTTCTATCATGAATCTGACCCAAGGTTTTTGGATAGAGGTGGTGCATATCATCAACAAGTCACTTAGTACACCATTGAATTATTAAATTTTAGAGGAGTTGATTTGGCAATAAGCCACATTATTATTGTTTTTGTGTCTTTGGATGCAAGGCATATAGCCATGTTCCCAAAGACATTCAAAAACAAATACACCCAAAGTCAGATAAGTACATTTCCTTTGGTTATGGTGCAGATACAAAGATGGGATATTTTCTACAGCACTCAAAATCTTGTAAAGTCATTCACAATTCACATGTTATCTTCAACAAATCAAAGATGCACAAATAAACCTATCAAAGAGGTTGAGTACAAAAAATTCATGTTGGAGGAAATTGCCTCACGATCTGTGAAAACTCAAAAGACTAGTGATGTATCTTCTTCTAGCAATGTTTCAATTGACAAGGTAGATATTAGTAGTTTGGCCTTGAGATGATCTACTAGATCCTTACATCCACCTAAGAGATTCCAACAAAGGTTGGACTATGTTATGCTGATAGAGTATAATGAACAATCTTGTTATAAAAAATCCATGCAAATGGATGACAAGGTCAAGTGGGAATAGGCCATGCAATTTGAATACAAAGTGACATTTAACAATGAGACATGGGATTTGGTTCTATTTCTAGAAGGCAAGCACACCTTACCTTGCAAAGAGATTTACAAGAAGAAGGCTACATATGATGATCCCAAGCCTAAGTACAAGGCTAGATTGGTAGCTAAGGGATTCAAGGAGTATAAGGGAGTTGATTTTGACAAAATCTTATCACCCGTGGTCAGGATTAATACGTTATGCATAGTGCTTGGCCTATTAGCCATTGAGGACATGAAGCTTGTCCAAATCAATGTGAATATAGCCTTTCTTCAAGAAAACCTTGAAGAGGATGTTACATGAAGCAACCTAAAGGTTTTGAAAATCTGAGAAGGGAGGAGCTTGTACATTTTGAACTCAAGAGAGCACTTTGTGGCTTAAGCTAGGGTTCTAGACAGTGATATCAAAATTTTGATTCCTTTATGTGGTCCCTAGGATTTAAAATGAGTCAAGAGGATCATATACACAAAAGCTCAATGATGGTTCTTTGCTCATTCTTATTTTATATGTAGGTGACATGCTAGTTTCAAAAAATCCCACTGAGGAGATTTCCAAATTGAAGCAAATGTCAAGAAAAAACTTTGCTATGATAGATCTAGGTGAAGCAAATAATTTTATTGATCTATGTATCGAGAAAGATAGGAAAAAGGGATTTCTTGAGTTGTCCCAATAATCCTATATTTGCAAGCTCTTGCAAAGTTTTAATATGTTAGTATTTTAGTGGGTCGCGATGATGGACATTTGTAGCAAAGCTATCTGGAACTAAAATAATATGTTAGTGCTCATGGAAGTGACTCAAATGGGGCACAAAGACTCTCAAGAAGTGAACCTAGCAAGCAACCACATCAACACAACAAGAAAATCATCACTTTGATTTGAAAACCTGCCTATGTCCTATCTCGTTGCTCTAGGTCATCATGCCATTTTTTCGACTAAACAAACTCAAATCATCAAGAAACTTTAAGGGAAGCTATATTAGGTTGAAGGATACATGTCTACAAAGTCTAGTGACAAGGTACCAAAATATTGATCCATCATGGTCTTGATAAAAGAAACTACAACAGATTAGTCTAGATAGATTTCCCTAAGGTCTGTTTTTGAGAATGGAATTGTGCTAGCTAGGGTGGATGAAAGAGAAACATAGTGCAAGTGTGTGTGTGTGTGTGTGTGTGTGTGTGTGTGTGTGTGTGTGTGTGTGTGTGTGTGTGTGTGTGTGTGTGTGTGTGTGTGTGTGTGTGTGTAAGCAAGATTATCACTCAAGTGAATTAGGTTCCAAGTTAGAATTATCTTGGACTCATAAACACGATCTTGAGTATTGACTTAGCTTAGCACACACTCACCATAGACAAGCATGTAGTGCAAAATAGATTTGTGTTTATTCATTCATGAAATGAGCTTTAAGTAGCTCTATAGCCTTGCTCCACAGCAGCAGGTGGGATAATTCCACTCTTCTCTCCTTGACTCACACTTTACAATCCTCCCCTTGAGGTTTGGACTATGACAAAATACTGAAGATGCAATATCCACACAAGATGATAAGTTGGTATCCACACAAGATGGCAATATCCACACAAGCTGACAAAATCCACACACGATGATAATATCCACATAGGAAAATAAAAGTCCTCCCCTACAAGTAGAGAGGCTGCATCTTCAAAGTACGTCTTCATAAGACAAAGTTGTTCTCGCCTTCATCTTTTTCTTCATCTACTACCATGTGAGTTGATTCTTTGTTAGGTACCTTTGTAGCTTCTATTGTTGCATCTACTACTGTTGCTTTCTCCTTTGTTATTGCCTCCATTTGAGTAGCATAGAGAAGAAGGGTGTCCCTTCTTGCCACATTCGTTGCAAGGATTGTTTGTGTAGCATTCTTTTGCTACATGTCCTATCCTTCCACATTCATAACACTTTCTTCCAGTTGATGATGTTGATGGTGAATATCTTCCCCTCGAGGAGTCTTTTTGCTTTCTTTCTTCTCCGTGGATTGAGTTGATGACATCTTGGAAAGGTGGAGCGGGTTCTTTTTCATCAAGGATTGTGACTAATTGGTCATAAGAAGGTGAAAGTGCACTTAATAGTACGGCCACTTTGTCATCTTCTGGTACTTCGACCTAGATGTAAGTGAGCTGCGTGACAATTTTCTTAAGCCTATTTACTAGGCTAGCAATGTCCTCCCATTCAGCCATAATGATCTTGTAAAGTTGTCTTTTGAGACTAACTTTACTTCTTTTGACCCTGGATCCAAAATTACTTTTTCGGACACGCCAGGCTTCGTGTGCATGCTTATGTTTGTCTATGAAATGCACATAGTTGTCATGCAAGGAGGTGATGATGATTCCTAATGCTTGTTCATCTTTGGCAAAATTATGTGCACTTGCTATGAGTGTAGATGCCCTAGTGTGCACTCCATCGGGTTTGGCTTGTTTCTCTAAGGCGGAGCTGATGACAGACCACATACATTTTTTCATTAGGTAACCCCTTAACTTTGTTTTCCATGTGTGAAATCCCTCCCTGTTATACTTCTCAATTCCCTTTTCCCCCATTGTGCTAATAGAGGGGTCTTAGCTTAGGAGACTCTCCTAGCCAGTTTCTACCTCTTTACACGGGCACAAATTCCCCTTCAGAGATGATAGAAAATTTATTTGCAAGTTATTGTGCTTGGATCCAACACTTTTTGAAGTTTTTAGTTGCGAGAGAGAGAGAGAGAGAGAGAGAGAGAGAGAGAGAGAGAGAGAGAGAGAGAGAGAGAGAGAGAGAGAGAGAGAGAGAGAGAATAGTACCTTTATTAAGCCCCTCTTCACCAGAGTGAAGCTCCTCTTCACAGATAAGAGAAATGACCCTTTGGTGTGATGCTCGATGCTTTGCTTATTGAAACTCTTGGAATTTTCCACTTTTGTTGATTCCTTTGAAGTTTGAGAGAACCTCTTGAATAGTTTTGGTTCTTTTACTTTCAATGCTTATTGAGCTTGAGAGAGCATTCCCTTATGGATTAAGGTATAGCATTAGGCAGGTGTAAGCCCTCAGGGCTTGAGGTATTGCCAATGTTTAGTGGGAATGGGCTTGGAGCTTGATACCTGCAGGATCAAGGGCCAACCTGGATTGGACAACGAGGCAAGATGGGTAAGCCGGGCAGGCCGAACAAGGCCTCAGGCAGTCGGCTAGGTGAGGATAGAATGGGCAAACTCGAGAGCAGGGCGTCGGATAGCGGACAGCCTTTAGGCAAATTGCGGACGGACGGAAGGGGAAGGCAGCACTATTAACAAGGCCGCCAAATGGTGTGGGTAGGGCAAGGCAATCGGTTGCGCGAAGAGCGCAGGAAAAAGGAGCACCGATCGGAGGGTGTAGAACCACAATCAATCAAAAACTGGCAGGTAAGACCCGACGAGATGCTCCAAAAGAGCTTTGGGCTCCTTTTCATGTCCGCCCAATGGCACCCAAGTTTGGAATGGTGTGTTTGGCCCCTCAAAAGGGGTTGACCCTCATTAATGGGGGGTTCCCACCATGTCTTTTTTTCCAAGTCAAGAAAAAAGTAACATGCAATAAGTTGATGAGCATTTAATTCAAAAATCCACCCACACACACAAGATTTTGAGCAAAGGTCTTGCACAAATAGAGATTAGCAATGCAAAAATTGCAAGATTGATTCTTCAATTTATCTCTCAATGATGATCAAATAGAGCGCTTAAGGGTGACTCACGAAGCTCTTGATGGTGCCTTCTTCCACACATAAACAATGTTACAAGATGAGGCTTTAGATGATGTTAATTATAACCACAAAGTATTCTTTCACTCACTAAAAAAAAAGTGCCTAATTGCGTTTTTTTTAAAAACGCTTATGCTCCCAAATCAGGCTTGACCTAGCTATGGAAGGTAGTGGTTCAATGGAATTTCACCATGAACTTGCCTACACATAGCCTAATCATGAATTGATTAGAGAGTAGATAAACCTAATGGAGATGCTAATCACACTAATCCTTAGCTAACATACCATGGCTTCATTACCACTTGTTGAGAATGGGATCATGCTAGCTAGGGTGGATGAAAGAGAAACATTGTGCAAATGTGTGGGTGTGTGGGTGTGTGTAAGCAAGATTATCACTCAAGTGAATTAGATTCCAAGATAGAGTTAGCTTGGACTCGTAAACACAATCTTGAGTATTGACTTAGCTTATCATAGGCTCACCATAGACAAGCATGTAGTGCAAAATAGAGTTGTGTTTATTCATTCATGAAATGAGCTTTAAGTAGCTCTACAGCCTTGCTCCACAGCATGTGGGATAATTTCACTCTTCTCTCCTTGACTCACACTTTAGGACAAAGCTCACACTTTACAAGGTCTAATAACACACTCCTATGGTCAAATGTCAAGAAACAATTATTTAAGCACTCGAATCTACACATAAGACTCATAGATGCATAATCATGAACCAGAACAATACTTGAAATGCTTATACCCCATTGAAAGAGCAAGAGACAAGGAACCCAATTCACTTCATGGAGTCCATTTGGATTATCAAATCATGAGAAAATTGAGTTACAAGGTACAATTGAGCAACCGCTTATAGTTGCATGTATACAATCTCTTCAAAACTCAAGATAATGTTTCAACTTTTGTGTTCAAATTAAAACTATTGAGATTTATACCTAGGGCTTTTCAAATGGCCAACAATCAACTCACATGGCTTTTGGCTCATGACAAAATATTACAACTCGGTGTATAAAGCAATCGGCTCAAAATTACATGGACTCTTCTACAAAGCTTTTTGAAAAAATAGGATAGATTACATCAATATTTGGGCCTTCAACAAGGTGTGGTCCACTAGGGGAGCACCCACCAACTGCATTGACCAAACACTCCCCCCTTCCTAGCAGTTGCACATCCTTGTGCAAGCCTGCAGGACTGCTCTATTGGGGTAAAGGTGCTACACCTTTACTCAAGACCGGACGTCCGGTGTCCTGACCAATCACCCACTGTGTAGACACACTTCCTTATTCTTTCTATACATAAGAATAAGGAGCACCTCACTCATACACTGAGTTACTTCGAGAGGTTGATCCACCCACATGGTCTCGTGCTCTTCCCCTTCCCCACATGCATTGTACATGCATGCACTCATGCATTTATGCACACACACACACTCACAAGTGCTATAAAAGCTATCGTGGTGAACGGCACGTGCAATGGCTCCCAGCGAGACAGAAGCGACAGAGCTCAGTTATGGCGGCTTGAGTTTAACTGCGGTGGATATGGCGAGACGGCGTTAGATCTCAGCTTAGGCATGTACATTCATCTTGTATAGAGCTTGTGCAACAAGCCATTGCTGAATTTTGCAGAGAAAGAGCAGGAACAAGAAGTGTTGCAGCTCGATTTTGCTGTTTTTGGCTCCTGAAATAATGTTTTTTTGCATGTCTCCGTCACACGGAGATATGCAACTCCGTCACACAGAGTTGGATGAATATGATCTAGGAGTGTAGGTTGGGGTTTTGGCCCATTTCAGACATAATGGTGATGTCTATTTTTTGAAATTTTGATCAGAATTACAACAAGTGAAACAACAACAAGTTTATGCTTCGTTTTTGGGCCGAAAACGGATGTTTTTGGCATATTTCTCACACCCGGACTCGAATATATGTGATCCAGGAGGCATGTTCCAAATGTGCTGGTTGTATCAAAATTTTGAAATTCTGAGTGCTGAATTTTTTTGCAGCAGCCTATCAACAATCTCGACACATTGAGGTTTTGTAGTTTGATTCCTACATTGTAGAGAGCAATGCCGTTTGCATCTTTGGCTATGTATGGAAAAGTGTGGTGCTATTTGAGAGAGAATTCACCTTGTTTTTTCATATGAAAGTGATGCTTTGGGATCTGATTTTCAGATCTTTACACATTCGGATACGGTTTTATGCGCATTGTTGGACTATGTGGGGCATTCCAAAGAGCTTTTTTAGCACATTTTTGTGCAGTTTCATGCTATATCCATTCTGTGGATACCACTTGAGCTAGCGGTAGCTCGCAAGTAATAGATTTACAAGTTTACAATATTTTTGGATAGGTACACGTCCATAGAGCCACTCGGTCAAGAGTGAGCTATTTTGCCAGGCTTTTGGCAGTGCTATGTATGTCACTTTGTGAATCTGTTTACTAAGACACTTAGTGTCTGTCATTATCAGATTTGGTGAGATTTTTTGAGTTTTTGCTCAGTTTTTAGAAAAAACTATGCCGGATTTTCTCATATTCTCTCCATGGTTTATACGTATCCGCAATTTGCTCTCTGATGGTTTAGTGGTGGTCGAGCTAGACTCCCACTTGAACAATGATCAAGTGTTTACTCTCACTTTTACAGATTTTGACAAGTTTTGTCAGTTTGAACACAATATGTGTTCTTGTATTTACTCTTGCAAGAGTGAGGATTGTGTATGCTTGTGTGGCTACAGACAGGTAGTCACAAGTTTCACAGGTTTTTGTAGATATTTGCAAGCAGTTTCTCTTGTGAGATGCGTTTTGAGCTAGTTTGCTCTCTACTTGCGTATATGGTTATGCGCTTTACGCTCGATTGAGTAGTTTGTCCCAGGTTTTTTGCTTGCATAGTTTGCAGATTGTTGAGTTGGTTTTATGCACATGTGAGCGTCCTTTTTAATGCATTTGTTCATGCTTTTGAGCATTGTGTAGTGGTCGAGTTACCTCCCAGTTTTGTTGAAATTTTGGCATTCACTTATGGTAGCAGATATGTGTGACAGTGAGAGACAGCGGTCTTGTTCTTGTTGATATGTATGATGTTGGAATTGTGGTCACACATGGCACATTAGGCACTGTTATTTTAGGCGTATGAGATAGTAGCGGAGATCTATGCATGGTGCACATGAGGTTTTGAGACATGCTAGAGCAGTGGCTTCATATGCTAGTGACGGTGATGTCACATTTTCCTTTTGCATTCATCTTGATTACATGTCTTTGAGCAGTGAACTTGTAAGGTTCTAAAGTAAAAAGCAAGGTCATTTCCACGTTCTAGTAGGTCAGATGGACATTTGGTTCAGTTTTGAAAAAATTTGCTATTTTTAGCTTTTCCATGCTTTTTATGCTTTTTTGGAAAAAGCAAGTCCGGATCCTTAACATACGAGTTCTGGGGAAGCTACGGTTCAATTTTGTAAAAAAATTACTATTCGAGCGCTTTTCACGCTATTTTTAGCTTTTCATGATTTTTAGTGCTTTTTAGTGAAAAGGGAGTCCGCTTTCTTATTTCGTAGGCAAGGGGAACCCGCGGTTCAATTTTAGAAAATTGTGCTTTTTTAAACGCTATTTTTAACTTTTCTTGCTTTTCATTGTTTTTAAAAAGCAACGTGCTTTTTAGGAGGACCTAAACATAAAAATATTATTTTTAGCCTCCGTCGGATTTAAAAATGACCACCTAAAGAAAAACAGGATTAAACAATATTTTTATGAAAAATATTTTTAAAAAAGCAGTATCGTAAATATGTCGGGGTAGTTCGAGACATAACCGTGTGGCATAGTCTAGTCACGGCTTCATTAGTTGCTCGGTTATTGTTCAATTAGTCAGTTTCACTATAAACATTGATTGGTAATTGGGAGAGTTGAATGTCAAAAAGCACGCCATGATTTTAGAAAAGTCCCAAAAGCTGTGCATCTATTTCTAGCTGCAAAAGTAGCGCTAGTTCTTGGCTTGCGGCTCACTCCAGCTTTATCTAGTGCCTATAAAATCACCTGCAAGCCTCAGTTTTTAGTGTCGTCAGTTGCGTCTACTACCGCAAGGCAATACGTAACTATTATACGGAGTAGTGCAAGCTCTTCATCACCATCTCCATAAGCTCTTCTCTCTCGTTTACGAAAAGAAGAAGAAGAATAGTCTCTCTCTACTTGATTACTATCTCCTCTTTCCTTTCATGATGATGTACACGCTCTCCGAAGGCTCTCGTGGTAAAAACCTCTACGTAGCTATCATCATCGCTCTCTTGCAGCAAAGCAAGAAGCTTTCGACAGCCCCTAATCAATTCTAAAGCACAGTGAGAAGCTCTAAACTCCATGGCCATCATCTCTCTCTCTCTCTCTCTCTCTCTCTCTCTCTCTCTCTCTCTCTCTCTCTCTCTCTCTCTCTCTCTCATTCTATGTCGTTTTTCAGAGTAGATACCCTATCGATGGTTATTTTTTTGTATACAAGTGTATGTATGGATTTGTCGAGTACGTATAAAGTTTTTCCATTATTATTTCATCATGTTTAACATGTTGATTTATGCACACGATGTGTTTATGATCACATGCGTGCATAAAAAGCGTTTTTCGTTTAAACTCATGTAAGCGGTAGGAACATTGTTTTAGTCATAACTCACAAACCGTTATGAATCAGCCCGAACCTTTTGATCCAGAGATAAAACACATCATTTGGAAAATTTTCTCTCTTGGGTGTCATATAAAAATCACGCACGAGTTAAGAGATATGGTCAAAAAACAGCTTGCTGCCCACTACACTGTCAAAATTTTGAACCCCAAGCTCCTTGGAGAACTACTCTATAGATTCCCTGGATGGGCAAACCCACTTAACCAACTGAAAATATTGATTAAACTTGATGATAAATTTATTTAGGTCTCCGTTATCACCTTCGGTATGCGAGTTATTAATTGTTCCATAACCGGGTTTACCTAAGCGTGTAGGAGTTCTACCAAGGGAGAGTACCATATGATGTCGTGAGTTAAGGGAGTTGTTTATATATGATTTATGATTTATTTTGTGAGTTTATTTCAAGTATTATATGCCCATTCAACCCGAACTGCACAGGCAGATTTGAATAAAGTGTCTTTTTTTTGTGTTACGGTTTGTTGCATGAGTATCATATGGGCAAAGTGATGTGATGAATTGTTAGTCTATATTATGGATCTGAGCTTGATGCATTGGTTTGAGGTTAAACACTTTCATTTTCATGTTATGTATGCTCCTGGAAATGGTAAAAATTGTATTTCATATATATGTGAAGTTATGGTTTATGGTTAACCTAAGGGTCGGAGCTGTTTTGCATCATGTTTATGGTCATGGAATGATAACATATGATGTATGGAACCTTATGGATAGATGTGGGTGACTCATGTGCATGGTTATGATTGCTTTCCACCTTTCTATGTCCAAACTAGCTATATGTGCTAGACGGGTGAAGTGCAAATATGATGCATCAATTTTGCATGATTGGATGTTTTTAAAATTAGATTTTCATATCATGTTTAGTTACTGGTTGGAATTATTTTATGCATAAAAGATTCATGTCTTAAGGGCCATGTATGTGGTCTCAGATTGACTGCAGTGGATATGTCAAACTCCAAGTGTGGGAGTTGGTTCAGTGTGAATATGATTTATGGTTAAGGGCTCAGATTCCTCATGGATTATGGATGTGATTTTTAATGGTGGAATCGGTGTGGCTCTTGGTTTTTTTTTTGGATATGGTTACGCTATCGAAATTGTTGCATCCATGTTATGTTCTAAAGTGGTTATGCCGGATTGCGTTTACCTCACCCAAGTTGGGTGGAGAGCTTACCGGTGTGATATGGTTGGATTATGGTTTACGATTTTGGGATTGAATTATGAAGTGATTTGGATGATTTACGGTAGGCGTGTAAGGGTAGAGACCCAGTACAGTCTACCTGTTTGGAAAAACTTATTTGTGCATACAAAAGATGCTATTGTCACTGGACTCATGTGTTATGTTTCTCATAGAAGTGTCACTACAAGACTAGGATCACCTACATCGCTTAGCCTTAGGTAAAAGGGTCATTTATCTAGGGCTTTGCTGGATCGGGGGTGTTGTCTAGGTCTTCTTTTTTTGGTAGGCTCATCTACATGGTTAGTGCGTCGGGGGTTGAACGACCTACATGGCTAACGCATCGAGGATCATGCCTTGGCTTTGCCTAAACACCCAATGTTGGGCATCGAAGAGGCGTGGTGCCTAAACTGATATGGTTGGTGTTGACACCCTACCACTAAACAACATTGCTTATGCATGTTGTCATCCACATACTACGTATTCTAGTATCCCATACCACTAGAATAAGTAGTATATGTCATACCCTGATGAATCAGGATATCATTTGTCTCACTCATCATCGATTTCATAAATGTCAAGTCCAATCACATAAAGCCTCATGACAAAAAATCATCATATACCAAACCCCAATCCAATTTCAATTCCACAATATAAGTCCAAATCCAAATCACTTTCATTATGTACCCGAGTAACAAAATCATACCAGTTACAGTGGTGGACAACCACTGCAGCATGATTTTGTGATCGGTGTTGCCTAAATCAACGAATCTACACTAATAAGATGTGCTACCTAAATCAGTAAATCTGCACTAATGCTGCCTAAATCGATGAATTTGCACTAATGCTCTCATATCACTGCTACATATGGCGGCATGGAGAGCCCTGCAAAGCACTAAAAATAATATACTGCAAGCCATAAGATCAAAAAATATACATACCTGGCACATCCACAAGCACGTAATTAAAGCTTTATGTGAACAGAGAGATAGAGAGCGAGAGAGAGAGTATACGAGCATGTGCAGATGCACCTCCTAGAGAAGAGTGCTACACCATCATGGAGAGAGAGGAGAGGGAGGAGGAGAGAAGAATAACGCAGACACTAGGTGCAATCTTCCCTCGTGCAAGAGTGACCATTTCCATCTTGCACGTGTTTGATTTATAGATTTCTTGAATGGTCAAAGTGAGTACAAACTGGTCGGTCGGTCATAAATGGCCAAAGCTCATAAAAAAGCACTTGAATAATAGAATGTACAATATATATATCCGTTCCATGGCAGTCTTTTCCACCTGTCAGCTACAATAAATAGTAGAATATTAATTCCATAACAATCATTCTCTCGTGTCTTTGAGGACTCTATCTCATCCTCCATTATATTCTCTCTCTCTCTCTCTCTCTCTCTCTCTCTCTCTCTCTTCCCGCAATACGGTGTACACATAAATTCACCCTCCACAATGTTATTCTTTTCTTGAGTATGTTTTCACTCATAACACCCATTCAGGGGTAGCACTAGTCGCTAGGTGCCTCTAGATACAGTGTGGCTCATGGTCTCAACTGCATTCTAAGTTGGGTACTAAGAACTCCTTCCCTATGCAAATGCTTCTGCAACTCTGATGTATATTGCAAATTATATAAAGCTGTAATTTGTATATTTTGTGCATAGACCCCTCGCGAGGGGCTTAAGGTTAAGGGTATAGCCTAAAGCCTGATACTAGTCGGGCTAGTTATGACATTTGGGAAAGCATACTATATTCGCAATGCATCTATGAGTGACATTGATTGGTGGTACCTGCTTGACTTTTCTTCTTGAGTGAAAGTATGTGGTTTGAGTTATGTTAAAGTGGTTGAAGTTTTCAACAACGGCATTGAGATTTCTTTGAATGTTTGTTTTGTAGTAACAAATGGCTCCTAGGTGACGTTTGAATGCTTTAGCAAGGAAAATAAGATTTTGGCCATAGTGTTCAACAATGTGGAAACACGGTTATCAAGGGATGCAAGGGAACTCTTTTACTTAAAAATTGGAACCAAAGTCTTTTCCATGCCGGGGAGTACAACTTGTTGAAAGAGTGTTGACCGTAGTTACATTACCGGTCACCAAGAACCCTTCCCTCAATTCTTTATTTACATTGATGATAGTCCAAGAGACTGGTTTGCCAACGTATACTATTTCAACTCATAATGTGGTTAGGTCTAAAAGATATTCTACTACTTGGCAATGCACTCCCAAATGCTAAGGATTGCCAAAATTGTCAAGGAATTTGAAGCTCTTGCAGTTGTCATAGGGAAAGAAAAACTAGAAGACATCTATAGACCACGTTGTCGCATGGGAGGTCTAAAAGAATACCAAGTCATGAGAGTTAAAAGAATATTTAGAGAGTTGGCTCCAAAACACCAGTAACATTGTATTGGAATCATAAAAAACAAAATTTTGATGAATAAAAAGGACATAGACTCAGTTTTGGTTCACATGTGTACTAAGTCTTCTCTCTCCTTGTCTTGTTTTTCAATGGGTCTTCTTAATTGTCTAGATGAACTTGTGAGTGATGTTGCATGAAAAATATTTTTCAACTATGCGGTTGGATTCAATATTTATTGGGGAGTTGAAGTGGTTTGAGTGTAAGATCCCCAATTTTTGGGTCTCTTTTAAAAATAAGAAAAATAGCTTTCTATATCTATTTTGTCAAATTTTGATTTCAAATGCTTGATTGACAGACTGGAAGGTTCTAAAGTAAAAAGCAAAGCCGTTTCCATGTTCCATTAGGTTAGATGGACGTTTGGTTTAGTTTTGAAAAATCCGCTACTTTTAGCTTTTCCATGCTTTTATGTCCTTTTTCCTTAATCTACGTGTTCCGAAGAAGCTATGGTTCAATTTCATAAAAATCTGCTTTTCGAGTGTTTTTCACGCTATTTTTAGCTTTTCATGAGTTTTAGTGCTTTTTAGTGAAAAGCGAATCTGCTTTCTTATTCCAGTGGACAAAGAAAACTCCTCGTTCAATTTTAGAAAGTTTAGATTGTTTTTCTTTTTGCGCTACTTTTAGCTTTTTCGTGATTTTGAAAAGCAACGTGCTTTTTATGATGACCTAAACATAAAATTATTAATTTTAATCTTCGTCGGATTTAAAAATGATCACCCATAGCAAAAACAGGACCAAATGAGATTTTTACGGGAATTATTTTTATAAAAAGCGGTACCATAAATACGCAAGGACAGTACAGGAAAGTCATAATTATGTCGGGACATCACAGTGCGGCATAGTCTCTAGCTAAGGTTCCATTAGTTGGACGGATAATGTTCAATTGGCCAATTTTACTATAAAAATTGAATGGTAAGTAGGATATTTGACCACCAAAAGCAAAGGCACATTTTTAGAAAAGTCCCAAAAAGCATGGAGCTATTCCTAGCTGTGAAACTAGCGCTACCTGTAGCTTGGAGCACACTCCGGGCAGTTAAGGAAGCTATAAATTGACATAGACACCTTAGTTTTCAAGCCGTCTGTTGCATCTACTACCACAAGGCTATACGTACCTATTATACAGAGTGGTGCAAGCTCTTCATCACCATCTCCATAAGCTCTTCTCTCTTGTATATGGGAAGAAAAAGAAGAAGAAGAAGAAGAAGAAAGATATTCTCTCTCTACTTGCTTACTATCTCTTCTCTCGTTTTTACGGTGTGTGCGCTCTCTGAAAGCTCTCGTGGTGAAGACCTCTATGTAACTCTCATTACCGCTCTCTTGCTGCAAAGCAAGAAGCCTTTTGACAGTTCCTAATCAATTCTAAAGCACGGTGAGAAGCTCTGAACTCCATAGCCATCATCATCTCTCTCTCTCTCTCTCTATATGTCATTTTTTTTAGTAGTCACCTCTCGATGATTGTTTTTTCATATACGAGTGCATGTATGGATTAAACGAGTACGTATGAAGTTTACCCATGATTATTTCATCATGTTTAACATGTTGATTTATGCACACGATGTGTTTATGATCACGTGCGTACATAAAAAAACACTTTTTGTTTCACGTCTAGAAGCGGTAGGAACACTATTTTGGTTATAACTCATAAACCGTTATGAATTAGTTTGAGCCCTTTGAACCAGAGATAACACACATCATTTGGAACATTTTCTCTCTTTGGTGTCATGTGAAAATCACGCACAAGCTAAAAGATATGGTCAAAAAACAACTTGTTGCCCACTGCGCACAACCCAATGTTTTGACTCCATGCTCCTTGGAGAACCACTATATAGATTCACCGGATGGACAAACCCACTTAACCAACTGAAAGGCTTGAGGTCTCGTTATCACCTTGGGTATGCGAGTTATTAATCATTCCATAACCGGTTTTACCTACACGTATGGGGGTGCTACCTAGGGGGAGTACCATATGACATCGTGAGTTAACCGAGCTGATTATGTATGATTTATGGTTTGTTTTGGTGTGTTGATTTCAGTTATTAGATGCCCATAAACTTAGGTGAGGGTATATGGTTAGACAACCCAAACCACATAGGCAAATATGATTAAAGTGGCTTTCTATTTGGGTTACCGTTTGTTGTGTGAATATCATATGTGGAAAGTGATGTGATAGAGTGTTAGTCTATATTATGGATATGAGCTTGATGCATTGATTTCAGGTCAAATACTTTCATTTGCATGTTATGCAGGCCCCCAAAAATGTCAAAAAGTTGTTTTTTGCATATGTGTGAAGTTATTATTTATGGTTAAGCTAAAGGTCGGAGCTATTTTGCATCATGTTTATGGTGATGGAATGTTTTATATGATGTATCGAACCTTATGGATTTATGTGGATGCCTCATGTGCATGGTTATGATTACTTTCCACCTTCTAGGTCAAAACTAGCTCTATGTGCTAGAGAGGTGAAGTGTAGATGTGATGCATCACCTTTGCATGGTTGGATGTTGCCAAAATTGGATTTTTATATCATGATTAGTTTTTGGTCGGAATCTTGTTATGCATGAAAAGTTCATGTCTTAAGAGTCATATGTGTGTAGACTCCGATTGACTGTAGGGATATGTCAAACTCCAAGTGTGAGAGTTGGTTCATTGTGAATATGATTTGTGGCTAAGGATTGAGATTCCCTCACGGATTATGGTTGAGATTTTATGGTGGAAGCCATTGTGGCTCATGGTTTTTTTGTGGATATGGTTATGCTGCCGAAATGTTGCCAACCATGTTATGTTTTCTAAAGTGGTTATGTAGGATTGGTTGTGCCTCACCAGAGTTGGGTGGAGTGCTCACCCGTGTGAAGTGATTGGATTATGGTTTATGGTTTTGAAATTAGATCATGAAGTGATCTGGATGGTTTATGGTAGACATGTAAGGGTAGAGACCCTTTACAGTCTAACTGCTTAGAAAAGATTGTTTGTGCATATGGAAAGTGTGATTGTGATTGGACTCACATGTTATGTTTCTCATGGAAGCATCGCTACAAGACTAGGATCACCTACATCTCTTAGCCTTAGACTAAAGGGTCGTTGACCTGTGGCTTTGCTGGATCGGGGGTGTTGTTGTTCTTTTTGTTAGGCTCATCTACACGGTTAGTGTGTCGAGGGTTGAATGAACTACACGGCTAACGCATCAAGGATTTTGCCTTGGATTTGCCTGAACACCCGGTGCTAGGCATCAAAGAGACGTGGTGCTTAAACTGGTATGGTTGGTGTTGATACCCTACCACCTATTGGTACTTGGGATCCTTTGAGAGCTCGGGTTCATGGAGGGAGGCGAAGAGGCCTCAGCCTATGTCTGGCTCAGGTAGGTTGGAGGTGTTCTGGCTCGCTCCCGACGAAGTGAAATTCTCTTTGTTCGTAGTAGAGCGGATGTAAATGGGTGGACCGGTCCATCCCTACACAGGGTCTGGTGCTCTGCTAATTATTTTGTCCTAAACTTTTTGATGTTATGGAATACCGAGATTTTGTCATTGCATTAATATATGGTTGCTTGTTTCATTTAGATGGGGAATTTAAAGATTTTGCGTTGTCATTCTCTCACGTCTCTATGCACTCTATTTCATCCTCCACTACTCTCTCTCTCTCTCTCTCTCTCTCTCTCTCTCTCTCTCTCTCTCTCGCAATGCGGTGTACACATATATTCACCCTACACCATGTTATATTTTTCTTGAGTACACTTTCATCCATAACACCCATTCAGGGTAGCACTAGTCACTAGGTGCCTCTAGATGCAGTCCAGCTCATGGCCTAAACTCCATGCTTGGTCGACTTGCCCCTCATATGAGCTATCATGCGGAAGGCTTACTACCAATCATGGGTCCTCCTACCTCAATACACATTGATCTTAGAGGGAAGTAAATCACATTGTACGTGATAGGATGAGCAGGAAAGGAAGCTCAATGCAACCATGATTTCCTCCATTATGAAGATTTTACTGCCTCCATGGTTGGACCTATCATGGCCTAATCCATTTCGACAAAAAAATAGACAGAGAACCTCCATCCTAGTTGAAAAAATCAAACATAATAACATTACAAACTTATGCTACCCTATTCTAATGCAGGGTGCAAGATAACCATGAATCGAAGAGAGGTGCCGGATACATCTCGATAAAGATACAAAGTTCACCCGCATGAGCAAGGCATCGAGCAAGATAGGTTGATCGTAGGGACTACTTGCTAGTGTCACCTAGATGGGAGAGAGAAAACATAGCCAAAATAGAAGTGGGAAGATATATGATTTATAAGAGAGAACACTCACAATGTGAAGCAATAAAGTCACCGTTGCGGGGTTTACATGACCCAATGACACAAAAAACTCCTAGAATTTTTTTTTCTCATTGCAAATCTTCAAATAAAGTGAGTTGTAGAGAGCTTGAGGTAGCATTTTTTGCCACATGGCAACCTCCTCTACATCTCTCCAAATTATAGGAGAATCTATAAGCTTGTTGCATTGTGTGGTTGCAGCTTCATAGCCAACATACTTTGACAGCAAGACATCCCACCATCTATTTTCAATTGTTTTCAACAAAGCAAGCAGAACTTCAATAGCATAGAGAGGAACCTATGGTCAAATCAACCAATAGCTTTTTTGCGAGAGATGTCAACACTCCTACGAACAGAAGGTTGTCAAGGATAGATGTGAAAGACGGCCATGCAGGTGCAAGCCCAACACAGGTGCTGCTAGGTAGCATATCTTAGCGGGCTACATCTGTGACACTACTAGGTACCATATCTTAGTGGGATACGTTTGGGGCACTAACGTCTGTCTCTCACTCTTTTTTTTTTTAAGTTACCAAAATACCCGTGTAGTTTGTGGAAATTCCCAAAATACCCCTCAAATCTCAAAAATTCCCAATGTATCCTTGCATCATTTTGGGATGGATTTGCCCCAAGTTTTGCATAGTCTAATGTTTATGACAATGGAGATCTATCTTTTTGCACCTTAGACAAAATTATTCACCGATGAGCTCACAAATAGAGACATCTGTGTTCAAAAATGATGAACGATTTCATCCGAAGAGCCCTCAATACCATCTAAAATCCTAGTTCTATCATCTTCTATTGAGGAGAACCAATCTTCCTATGAAGAGTTACAAAAAAGTTTATTTTTAAAGATGTTTGGCGAGGTTAATTAGGGGTATTTTGAGAATTTTGGGCCAAATATGAGGGATACATTGGGAATTTTTGAAATTTGAGAGGTATTTTGGAAATTTCCACAAATTACAAGGTATTTTGATAATTTTCCTTCTTTTTAAATGACGTAGGTCGACTAAGATCACCCTTCTCTCTGCACACAGCCAACTCATCGATTTGTCGGCATCTTTGATTGAGGGTGAGATAAACGGGGCCCCCAGAGAGAGAGAGAGAGAGAGAGAGAGAGAGAGAGAGAGAGAGAGAGAGAGAGAGAGAGAGAGAGAGAGGGGGGGGGGGGGGGGGGGGGGGGGGGAGGGAGAGTTTCAACGGGAAACGAAGTGATTGTGTCAGCAAGCATGTCTAGAGGGGAAAGGACGAGGAAGCAGGAGCCAAACGTCACAGGAAAGTTATGCGAGAGGACATGCTCAAGGGTGAGCACAAGAAATATTTGGAGAGAGTGTATGGTTTGCCCACTAATCAAGGATAGTATAGATACATAGATAGAATCTCTCTCTCTCTCTCTCTCTCTCTCTCTCTCTCTCTCTCCTCTTGAAATTCAGTTTTGGTCCTCCCTCTCTCTTTGGAAGTGAAATTGATTTTTGGTCCAACTCAAGAATCCCTAGGAAAAACAATGCTATGTACACCATGTGTACGTAGAACATAGACCTAGAAGAGGGATGCAAACCCTCATCACTATATGTGGCACGCGGTTCCTCCACCAAGGGTAGTTTAGACTCTAAATTTGGCCCTAGATCTCCCTGGCGCCAGACGAGGGCGATGAACTAGAAGGGTGAACTAGGAATGAACTTGGGGTGAATCCCCTCCCCCCCCCCCTTTTCATCCCCTAGTCCTCATTGGCAATCAAACAAGCCCCGAAATTTGGGCCCTAGATCCCACTTGGCGAGAGAACCCGTGCCGTTTAGTGACAAGGGATGTCGATTTTGGGGGGAGAGAGAGAGAGAGAGAGAGAGAGAGAGAGAGAGAGAGAATCGGTGGTCTTAGTGAGGAGGATTCTGGGGGAGAAGAACAGCATATCGCAAACGTGCAAGAATTGAAACTCCAAAAGAGGGAATGCTGTTATACATATAATTCTACTACAAATCATGATTCGTTATGTGGTTCAATATACTCCAAAATATGCACTAAGCGCTTTATAAAATATTACAGTTACAAAATATTACACAAGGTCAGCAAAAGAGCAAACCAAACACAAACGAGAGCTTTTGTACATCAGAGTTTAGCAGAATAGCTCTATGCAAACTAAAACCAGCTGTAAGTAGCACTCTTATTTGAGCTTTGATACTACTCTTTTATCCAGTGTTCCTGCAAACAAAACAACATTATATTAAAACTTGGCTACAAATGCTTCTCTATCCATTTACATACATCTCCACCTACCACTTGGTTCTTCACACACAATTCATAACTTTAGTTTTTAAAATCTCTCTCTCTCTCTCTCTCTCTCTCTCTCTCTCTCTCTCTCTCACACACACACACACACACACACTCATAGTTACCACCATGATGACATAGAGAGACGATAGCTTCTCAAGGCAGCCGGCGTCCAATGATGGGCTTGTGCGGCTTGAATCTAGGGCTTTGCCTGATAGGTTGGACGGGCTTGGGAGGATCATTTGCAAGGTCGGACTTTGGTAGGTCATCCATAGGGCCGGGTTGGATGGGCTTTGGTGGGTCATTCATAGGGTCAGGCTTTGGTGGATCATCCATAGGTTTAGGAGGGTCATCTGTTGGGCCTGGTTGGATGGGCTTTGGTGGGTCATTCATAGGGTCGGGCTTTGGTGGATCATCCATAGGGTTAGGAGGGTCATCTGTTGGGCCTGGTTGGATGGGCTTTGGTGGGTCATTCATAGGGTCGGGCAATGGTGGATCATCCACAGGTTTAGGAGGGTCATCTGCGGGCCCTGGTTGGATGGGCTTTGGTGGGTCATTCATGGGGTCGGGCAATGGTGGATCATCCACTGGTTTAGGAGGGTCATCTGTGGGGCCTGGTTGGATGGGCTTTGGTGGATCATTTGCCGGATCGGGCTTTGGCAAGTCATCTATAGGGCCAGGTTGGATGGGCTTGGGTGGGTCATATGTGGGGCCAGGTTGGAGGGGCCTAGGGGGGTCATTTGTGGGGCCGGGTTGGATAGGCTTGGGTGGGTCATTTGGGGGGCCAGGTTGGATGGGTTTAGGCGGATCATTTGTAGTCCCTGGTCCAATGGGCTTGGGCCTTAGTTGGATGGGTTGGTGCAATTTTTCATATGGACTTGGTTCTTTGGGCTTAGGAAGGTCGTAAACAAGCCTAGCATCAAAATGCTTAGGCATATTGTCTACGGGGCCTAGCTGCATGGGCTTGGGAGGGTCATCCATGGGGCCCATTTTGAGGGGCAAGGGCTCTTTCACCAAAGGCCGAGCGTTGAGCCTTTGCACACACATGATCATCACCATCATCGCTAATACCACCCTTACTTCACTACACGGCCAACACCTCATCCTCGTAGCATGCCCCATCATTTGTGAATTTCTAGAGTGTATTTTTTGTTGTACCTCTAATCTCTACCAAAACTCTATGCATGGTGGTATCTTCTTATAGTGCCACCTAGCTCGCTCTCTCTCTCTCACACACACTCACTCTCACTCTTTCTCGATGGTGCTTGTGTCCTTTTCTCTTGATTTTCCACTATCTTGAATATGCCTAGCACTACCTTAAAATATTAAAAGCTTGAGCACATATGCATAATGCTCTCCCCTCTTTGCCTTCTCTATGCGTTGTATCTTCGTGGAAACTACAATTTTGTGCACCCAATCTTTATCTCCTTTCAAAATTAGAAAGATTAACGACTCGCATCAAAAGATCAAAAGGGATTGCAATTTTGAACCATTGGATAAAGCTTGGGGATTAGTGCAAGACAATAACAAATTTTCTGTTTTAGTGTTTCTTGTAGGTCCAGGGTGTTGACGTTTGTGTACATCTCTCTCTCTCTCTCTCTCTCAATCTCTTTTAAAGAGGGGCATTGTGTATTTGATCGAACACAATCTTTCTCATCCTCTTTCAATTTGTTACACTGCTTCTAAGTGGGTTTTTAGTCATTATTTTTTATGCTTGTGAATTCTATTGTAATCTAGATATTTCATTGTTACATTGTTTTTAAAAAACATCATATTTTGTTGTGGTAACAAATGTTTTAAACTGTTAGTGTCGCTTTCTTTCTTGTTTTCTCTTTCACATAGAAGCCTTTAATTACTACATTTCATTGTTAGTTGTTGTACTATCATTCATATAGTTATTAAAACCAATTATTTTACATTAAAAAAAATAATTCAAGGTTTTGTAAGTAAGCCAATAGAGCGCATTAAGCCGACCAAACGAGTGATATTCTCACCATCGCAATTAAAGTAGAAGAGTGTGTGTCAAATGATGTTTCTTTCTAAGCTCCTAATGATGGAGGCCTAGCCTCATATAGGTAATCCTAGGCATCAAAGACCATGGGATTCTTTTTTATAAAATTGCAATGTTTTACAAGATTAGGCAAACCAAACCTTGACTCTTGATCATAGAACGCATATCCACATGTAGAACGATGGCATTGCGACAATGGAGCTCTGGTTAGAGTTAGATTTTGCAGTGGTCGATTGGTGAAGGGACGCTAGCAGGTTTGTCGTGAAAACATTGCAGAGGAGTGAGGGGGGTTCATAGGGTTTGTCTTGCGGCTCCGTAGCTCGCTGTTGTTGCTGATTGCCGCTTGCAAGCACCTAAGTTTGTGAGGGCATTGCTAAAGTTATGACCTTATTCGCTCACAGCTCACAGAAGCATATCTCCGGTTCATTCCTAGGCTCAACATTACCCTCAAATAGTGCGCTAATTTTCTTTTGAACAAACACAATTTTCTCCTTTCAGCTCACGTTCATCATCCTTCGGGCGCTTATTTTCTTTTTCAAGAATCTTATTAATCGTGCTTGCTTACTTACTGTAGCACTCCTTCACCGAGCTTTCCCACTAGGGGGTCTTCGGCCCTTGAAGCTCTCTAATTGTGGCTTATTGTGGCCGATGGAGAACTCTCCCAAACCCTCCTACATTGAGGTGGTGATGGGGAGTCAGGCACTAACAAATGACCAATAGGCCGGTCAAAGTGGAGTAGGTTCGGATGCAGGTGGAGAACAAGCAAGCAATACGGTCGGAAAAGGATGCAGGAAAAACGGTTTGGCTAGGTTGAGCAAAGATGAACTAAAAGGACGTAAAGAGCAGATTGAGAAGGGACTTGCTGAGATCTTAGGTGCTCTCTCGTTGAACCAAAGATCGTTGGAGGATGTAGAAAATCCTACCATTCTCCAAGACATTGCCAAGGGGGACAGGGCCTTTCAAGCCCTCAAGAAAACGCTCCCAGAAAGAGTAGAGGTTGAAGATGCAATCACTGTTGCAGTCCCACCGGTCCTAATAAAGAGATAGCTCACAGAGCTGGCAAACGACACTAGTGTTTGGCTTTATGGGCAGGGTTGGTGCCAAAGCCGAATTGATCACCTGGTTGTATAGCGCCAATGACCTCAATCATGGTGATGGAGCAATACCTAACCCAAGGATTCTTCTCAGTGCAGTTCAATGATGAGGCTTCACTATCCAATATCCTAGCCAAGAGCCCACTCTTCTTTAACAGAATGCCAGTGTGTGTGTGCTTCCATGGGATCCCAGGTTTGAATCAATCGATGCTCTCAATGGCATGTGCCCTATGTGGGTTTAGTTTGTAAATCTTATGTTGTGGTTGAGGAACAATTTGAGAGATTTGGTAGTGTCCGTTGGTACCCCTCTTTTTGTGCCAGTTGCAAGAGCCACTAGGACGGTAGCGAATAAGGTATGCATTTGGTGGGATCTTTAAAAAACCCAAACCAAGAACTTAGTGGTGAATGTAGGGGCTGGGCTCAAGTTATTCCTTTGAACTTTGGAATTTTTTTGGTGCGTGCTTCAAGTACAACAATTTTGGTCACTTTTCCAAGTCTTGTCTATAATGCTCTGAGAACTGCGTGAAGAATCCTCCTCCCTATCTCGTTATTTATAGCTACTTGGCCTTGTAGGATTCCCTGCCCACTGAGAGCCCGGTCCTTGACCCCCAGGTTTGCCCTTGGCATGACATTACTCCCCCCTTGAAGAAGTGTTTTCATCCTCAAAAAAAAAGTGGGAAACTTATTTTTAAGAACACTAATGTTTTCCCAAGTGGCACCTTCTTCGGGTCGATCTTTCCACTTGACTAAATCTTGTTGACACACATGATGATGCGTACATAAATCATGATAGTCTAAGATTTGTTCAGGTTCATTCGATTGAGTAGGAGTTTTAATGAATTCAACCAAAATCTGTTGGTCAATGACATTATCGTCTCCATGCAGGCATTTTATGTAAACGGCTTGCATGAAATATCGGATGAATACAAGAGTGTGGCAATAGTGAGAGTTCGTAGGTTCAATCACCAACTCGCTTGAATATTCTGAAAGACCCATGGTATCTCGGAGATAATTTAGGTGTTTCCCCAGTCTTAAAACTTTGTGAATTCTCTGGCACACGCAAAAATACATCTTCCTCTTCTGTGAAGGTAGCTTGCCTATGTTTCTCATCAGCGTACTTCTTATACCGATCCTGCACTTGTCGGTCATTTTGACAAGTGAGTTTTAGAATATACATATGGTCTTGGATGAAATCCTTGACCTATTGAAGTTTTTCAGCTGCCAACCCCACCATAACTGGTGACCTAGGTTTAAAACCGTACATTAGCATGAAAGGACTAAATCCAATTGTTATGTGCTTAGCACTAATTTAAGAACTCAAGAATAGGTAGATACTCTTCCCAGTCTAATTGCTTCCTGTTAATGTATGCTCGTAGCATATCCTCTACCACTTGATTGACTCTTTCAGTCTGACCATCCATTTCAGGGTGATCTGTTGTACTGAGGTTGAGTTCTGTACCCAGTCATTTAAACATAGCCCTCCAAAAATGATTGTTAAACTTGGGATCATGATCACTCACAATGTTACTTGGCAGCCCACCTTGTACATATTGTCCCACAAATAACTTAGCTAATTTTGGAGTCTTAAATGTTGACTTGCTTGGAATAAAATTGCATAGTTTAGTCAACCAGTCTACGGCCACCCATACCGAGTCATGACCTCATATAGTGGTTGGTAAACCCACAATGAATTCAATAAGATACTTTCCCATTTACCATTAGAAATCTCTAATGGATGTAAGAGACCTCCTGTCTTCAAGTGCTTTGCTTTGTTAACTTGACATTTTTGGCAATGCAAGACATAGTTTTGGACATAGCCGTGTAAACTTGGCCCATAAAACTATCATTGTATGAGAGCATAAATGCTTTTAATGCTTGGGTGCCCTGCACTTGGACTATCGTGACATTCATAAAGAATTTGGTGTCAATGTCTACATCCGTCGGTACACAAACTCTCCCCTTGTGGAGTAGGTACCCATTATCGATGGAAACATTCTTCCATCTCTGCAAGTCATCACTCGACGAAGGAGAACTAGGTCTAGAGGTTAACGATACACTACCAACATTGGAGTGAGAAGGATCCCTCATTTTCACATGGATCCACACTTTGGAGTATGTCTCATCATGCTCATGTTTGCCCTTTAGAGAATCCAAAAACTCATTTCAAATTTGTGTGAATAGAAGAGAGTTGATCTCAAGCATACGACTAAGAGTGTCAACCACCACGTTGTATTGTCCTTTATGATACTGGAGCTTTGTGTCATACTCTTGAAGAATCTCATCCCATTTGGCCTTTCGACCCTTCCAATCAGTTTGTTGTGTAAACCATTTTATGCATTCATGGTCAAACACAATCTCAAACTGACCTCCATACAAATAATGCCACCATGTCTTCAAGGCAGACACTATTGCATAGGTTTGCATTCATAAGCAGAGTAATTCAGTTGTGCTGAATCAAACTCCTTGATTTCAAATGCAATTGGCTTTCCCTCCTATAGGAAGGACTGCTCCAATAGCACAATTACTGGTATCCGTTTCCAAAACAAATGGTTTCAAAGGATCCACAATAGCTAGAATAGGAGTTGTAGCTAATGAGTCCTTGAGAGTATCAAAACTTTGTTGTTGAGCGGCACCCCCCACTGAAAGTTTTTTTCCCTTGGCTTTCAGCTGATCTGTCGTTAGCACAGCAATGTGAGCATAGTTTTTTATAAAAACCTGCAAATTCCAAGAAAATTTATAACTCTTCTAGATTTTTGAAAGAAGGCCACCTCCAAATTGCATCCAGTTTGAATCGATCCATGTGCGCGGAGATGACATGCCCTAGATAGTGAATTTCCTCCTTGAGAAAATCACACTTTGACTCTTTGGCATATACTTCTTTGCTCGTAGCGATTCAAACACATGTCTCAAATTTTGCAAGTGCTCTTCTTCAGAGGCATTGTACACAAGAATGTCATCAAGGAAGATGATAACAAACTTGTCCAAATACAATATTGAGACACTATCCATTAGCGTCATGAAAGTTGTGAGCGCCTTGGTTAATCCAAAGGGCATAACCAAAAACTCGTAATGTCCAAACCTTGTTTGGAATGTAGTTTTAGATATATCACCAAGTCAAATGCGTACTTGGTGATATCTCGACCGCAAGTCTATCTTAGGAAAAATACTAGCATGAGTGAGCTTGTCAAACAACTCATCCACTAGTGGTAATGGGTACTTGTTGTTAACAAGTACCGCATTTGAATCATGGTAGTCAACACACACGTGCATGCTACCATCCGTTTTATTCACCAATAGGAAAGGAGAATCCCATGGTGAATAACTACGTTGAATAAACCGTGTATTGAGATAGTCAACAAGTTGGCATTCCACCTCAACAGCCTCAGAATGGCTCGCTTATTGAGAAGACAGAGCAGTAGTAGTCATTGCTCGGAGTGAAGAGAGAGAAGCATGAGGCGTTGAGGAATTTTCATCAGAATCAACATTTAAAAGAAAATGATACAAAGAGTAACACAAGAAAACTTATTCTATTGCATTATGAGAAGTGAGCTTCATAAGGTCTGTTGTACATATTAGTGGTGAGGAAGGCACATCCTTATCTCCTAACAAACACATGTGTGCCATGGGACTCAAATATCAAACTTTTGTGCTCGTAGCTACACTTATGTGATGGTCCTAGGCTATGCAACCATTCTTGACCAAGTACCACATCTACCCTCTCCATATTCATAACCTGGAAATCCAAGGATGTGGTATACCCTTGAATTTCCAACGGTACAGATTTCACTTGAGTGTCCCTCACCTTGGCATCATAGTCATTCATCATTGCTACCTTGTAGCGGTGGAAACTCGAAATTTGGGGCAACTTGAGCCATTTCACTAACCCATAGTTAATGAAGTTGTGTGTGGCACCATCATCTACCAAGATACACACATTGTTCCCTTGAATAGATCCATGCATACGCACTAGCTCATGTGGACCAAAGGTCTGCTTCCACATGGAAGCTGTTATACAGCATTCATGCACCACCTTGCGCTGTGTTACCTCCACATTAGAGAAACTTGAGGAAGAATCAAGAGGCAATAGCTGCACCATGTGCACTACTCTCTCCTTGCTTTTGATAGCAGATTTTCCCTTGAGACAATCCTTTTTTGCCATGGCCACTTTCTAAGCATTAAAAACATTAAAAAAACAAATTCACCTTCTCAAACTATTCTACAGAGAGAGGCCCTCTAGAACCCTTGGGTTTCTTTGACGCCTCTCAATTGGCTACAATAAACTTTCTTTCATTGTGCCCATGTTATTTACGTGTATTACCATGTGTATTGTCAAGCACGTTATTAGTGTGCGGTGTCTTATCTTTAGGATCATCGTGGATGTGAGCTTGCACTATGGCCTTCTCAAGAATTTTGGAATCATGAGTCTTGACATGCTTCTTAAGCTTTGATGTCAGACGCGGATAAACCCATGCGCTTGCTAAAAGGTATCTAATCCTTTCAGCTTAAGGATGGCATCCCGATAGTGCGAGATATATTCCAACAATGATTTATGATGTCGCATAGAACACTTATCCCAAGCGAACCAATTTTTGTCCGTTTCATTCATGGGTAGAAATTCCTTTCTAAATACAGTCTCAAAATCAAACACACTTTTTTTAGGCCTTGAAAATCAAGAGAAGCAGTGGCTGCATCCAATCGCTTGTGGATGGGGATGGGAATGTTACACAGGACCAAGATGAAATGTCCAAGATTATGCTTGAGCATCTAAGCCAAGTTATTGGCCAGTCAAAGACCCGCTCTCAAGAGATGGAAGAAGCCAGAGCCTTTTTGCTTGGTAGTGTCAGCAGAACAATTTCTCATGTTGAAGACAGCCTCCTTGAGGAGGCCTTTTTGGAAGATGAATGCTCGCTTGTGTTGCAAGTTCTAGGCAAGGAGAAGTCTCTTGATTGGGATGGACTGACTACAAAGTTCTATAGATAATTCTAGGATGATCTCAAGGCCCCTTTCACGAGTATGTTTAACCAAGATTCTAGTGTTAAAAGAGGGCTCATAAAACCTATCCCAAAGATCTTATAGTGCTCTCAACTGAAGCACTAACGCCCCATCTCTATGATTTCTGTGGCATATAAGATCATTGCCAAAGCTGTCGCCCTTAGGATATTCCCACGACTTGATAAATCCATCTCCCCCCATCACCATGGAGTTATAAAAGGCAGGTCTATCTATGGTAATTTTTTGGCAGCAATGGTTAGAATTGAGTATGCTTCCTTCACTAAGCAAGAGTCTACTGCAGTGACCTGGACAAGGCCTATGACAAGATTATGTGGTCATTCATAGAATATGTCATGAAATCATTGGGCTTTGGGTCTTGACTTTGTCAACCAGTCCAAACTGTAGGAGATGGTGGTCACTCGGAGCTATCATAGGATTGTAGGCTTTTTTGAAGTCAAAAGATCTATCAAATAGGGGTGCCCTCTTGCCCCCTTGTTATTCACCATCGGCTTGCACCCTCTAATCACTAAAGTTGAAGATAATGTTGCAAGAGGGGAGATACAAGGGTTGGCCCTACCTAGCAACAACCAGCTCTATTAGCAAAGTTATTTGCAAATGATTCGCTCCTCTTTTTAAAATCTTTCCCCCAAGTCATTTGGAAGGCTCTTGAGATTGTGTAGACGTTTGATATTGCCCTAGGGTCCAAATGCAATACTGAAAAATCAAGACTGATCTCTCTTTTAGAGGATGACTTATTCGTTCCATATTTTTGGACAGGAGAGATTGTCTCAAAAGGTAGGAGTTTTTGGCATCTAGGAGCCCCCTTGGGGGTGAGCTTAACACACAAACATTGGGGGTGGGCTTAACACACAAACAAAGGTTCTAATGGGTCTTAGACAAGGTTAGGAGCAAGATGAGAACAAGGGAGTATGTACTTTTGCCTTTCCCCAACCGGATCAAAGTGATCAAGTCCTTCATGACCCCTTACATTGCTTTTACCAGTCCACTCCTAAAAATAGCCAAATGTAACTGGAAAGAGTTTCTAAAATAGATTAAAATGTTTTTATGGAAAAATAACACCAAAGCCTCGACACCTTGGCAATGGGACAAATGGTACATAGTCGTGAGACCAGTGGAGCAAAGTGGTGTTGGGATCCTAAACCCTTCCATTCATGCGGATTCCCTTTGTGCCAAGTTTGTGGTTTTGATAGCAAATGTAATGGAAATCGCCTATGAACTTTGAGAATAGCGGAATTAAGAAAATTAGAATCAGCATTTTTGTGAGATTACTTTGAGAACATAGAAGGTGAACTTAATTGACAGTAGCAACATAAACATAGTACTTAATTAACTTGGCATGAACAATACTTTTGCAAGAGAGAGTATTAGAAAACATGACAAAGTTGAGGACCGGATTTACTTGGAGCCGGTCCCCCCTCCAAAAGGCGTTTGTATTATAGATTCTCCCATCAAGAGAGACTTGGTACAATACAATCTTTGTGTTCCTTGTGACTTAGGTGATGCAATGAAGATGGAAAGCTTCAAGCATCATGAGCATAACATAAACTTTGCAAAAAGCATTTACTATCCCAAGCCTCAATCCCAAGGCTTCAAAAACCTTCAAAGGTGGAGAGAGCTAGAAGGGAATGAGGGTAGGGAAGAGGAAGAAGAATCATTCATAGGAGAAAGAATTAGTTCCTCACTTATCATCACTCTTCTTGCTTAGCATAGCATAATAGCATAGTAATGAAGATGAATAATATGGAAAGCTTAAGCATTGAAGCATGGATCTTGGTTGGATTTTCATTCCATAGCCAAGAGTGTTGGTGTAGGCTCTCAACTTCTCAACAAGCTTGGAGAAGGAGATGGAGATCTTGCACTTTGCACTTCACACAATGAGTGTGTGTGTGTGTGTGTGTGTGTGGGGGGGGGGGGGGGAGGGGGGGGAGAATATACCCCCTCTCATGCTTGATCCACCTCTCTCTCTCTCTCTCTCTCTCTCTCTCTTTTATATTATTTAATTATATCATTTGGACATGTGTCCTCTTTTTCCTCTTTGAGAGAAAGAACTTAATTATTCATTTTTATGCATCTAAATTCTCATTGGACCTCTTTAAAGCCTATCCAATAGAATTCAAACACATCATGAGGGCCAAATGGGAAAGATCTTGACATGTGTCTTTAATGCTTCTTAAGATATCATGTTTGAATTGAACACTTCAAGCACCTTAGTCATTTAAGCGTAAAAATCATTTATGCCTCTTGAGAGATCATGTTTGAATTGAACACTTCAAGACCCTAAAAAGGGTTTTGTTGGCTTTAGAGCTTGTCCTTGAAACTCATAATGAAACGTTTAACAAGGCCGTCACTAACTCGCCGAAGGCGGCACTGCCTGATCAGCTCGGGGGGGGGGGGGAAGAGAGACAAAGAGAGAGAGCAGAAGAAGAAGAAGACGAAGAAGAACTCCTTACAAAGAAAATTGCATGAGAGAGAGAGAGCAGCAGCATACCTTGCGTTATTTTTATTGCAAGCATGGCTCCAAAGAAATGCTGAAAAATAGCGTCTTAAAATAGCTTCAAAAAGCTTGAAAGCTGTGTACAACATTTCATAGGCACCATCCCTATATCACTCCCTGCAAGCATGCAAGCAGACAGTGCCAACAAAATTGCACACAACAATTTCAACAAAAATAGGCACATTAAATTTAGAAAAAAATATGACACTAACTATTGTCATGTTTAAACATGACATAGAAGATGCAAGAAAAAAGAGTACAAATTTTTGGATGCCTACTCCTCTAATACAAATGGGTTCCCCCTAAGTGATCTACTCTACCTGATCTATTCCATTCTTATTGTATAGAATTTGGCCAAATTCTATTCTCCCGAGGCCTATCTTTGGGGTAAGATGCTAAAAAAATCACGGGCAAAAATCTACACCATGCAATCAAATGCCCATGTTGTTGCACATTATAGTCTCACTTGTTAAAAAAATAAAGCCATCGAGTCCCTGTCATATCACTGATCTACGCCCCTGCTTATGCCACCTACTACCAGCGTCTTCCACCATTGTATCTCCTGCCACGTCTATGACTTGCACGCGTGCTCCTCCTAGCTACCTTTGTCCATATTGCTTGGTTGCTCCACCTCACACACCTCTGCTACTATCCTTTTGTTTTTCTTTAGCTTCAACAAGCATCTTTTTAGGTACCCATTAAATAAACACTTCGAAAATCGTACCTACTTACTACCCTACCTACTACCCCTACCTGCTTCTTGGTCTGATTTGGAAAAAGTAATTAATTTGTTCTCGAGATTCCTTCAAAATCTAGCATTTGAAAGCAAAAAGGGAGCTCAGTCACCATTATCGCATATGCACACTCCTCAAACCCCACCAACATTGTATCTTCCCCCCTTGCCCGTCCCTCGCTGTGCAGAGCTACCTGCATGCTTCCTCTTCCCCTCGAAACCATGAAACCCGCTCCCCCCAAGTATTTCTCCCTCTTCGCATCCCCACCTCGGGAAAACTCTATGCAGATTTCACATGGCATATACCCATCGTCTGCAACTTGATGCACCCCATCGTCTCCAATAGCCCTTCCTCTTCATGAACGCCTTCCATGGAGTGCATCCATGGAGCGAGCCAAGAGCAGTGAGCCTCGAGCAAAAATGATAAATCAGTTGAGCACATAGAAGCGAGCACAAAGTAGCTTGAGACAACCCCACTGTAGTAAAATCAAGCCCCATGTATTTAGGGTTTAATACTTCTATGACAAATACTCCAGTGCACATAGAGAAAGACGATCCTAAAATCGCGAGAGAGAGAGAGAGAGAGAGAGAGAGAGAGAGAGAGAGAGAGAGAGAGAGAGAGAGAGAGAGAGAGAGAGAGAGAGAGAGAGAGGAAAATTTTTATAGACCTTCATGAATGTTAATACTCCCTAAGCAAAAATTGGTAGGGCAATGGAAAAATTGCATGCACCATGATTTCTTTTAAATCATGGGAAAAATTTATAGGGAGGAAAATTTGTAGAGAGCTTGTGTGTGTGTGTGTGTGTGTGTGTGTGTGTGTGTGTGTGTGTGTGTGTGTGTGTGTGTGTGTGTGCGCGTGCGTGCGTGCGTGCGTGCGTGCGTGCGTGCGTGCGTGCGTGCGTGTGTGTGTGTGTGTGTGTGTGTGTGTGTGTGTGTGTGTGTGAGAGAGAGAGAGAGAGAGAGCGGATTTGAGATGTACTACCTTTGCAAAAGGCCCAAATGATCTATGAGAGAAAAACATACATTAATCATACCTATGATACAATTATTTGAAACACGAATGAAACAAAAGAAACAACCTGAAAAGATTATGAGTGGTGGGTACAAAGTGAGATAGTGACAAGCTAGAGGGGGTTTGAAGTGTGTGTGTGTGTGTGAGAGAGAGAGAGAGTGACAGAGAGCATGCCATTCAAAGTTGACCATTGGAAAGCAATGGAGATTGCAATATAGACAAGAGAGAGTGCCATGGTAGAGTTGCAAAGTTTGCAAAACTCTTTGAATATGTTATGGATGAAATCTATCATATTCTTGAAGGAATAACCTAGAAAAAAAAAATGCTTTAGTACCTACCTCTTACAAAAAGTTTATGCTGATTCATTTCAAAAATTAGGTGCTGAGTGGGTTACAAAATGCACTAAGTAGGAGGAACTAAATAACTGCAGTGATCTATAGACTATAGGTTTTGCTATCTTGTCTACCCTTCCAAAAACAAAATAAGACATCACCCAGGCTATAGCCCTTATAGCTGATTAGGTTGGATTCTGACTGCCTTTGTTAGCATATCCTTAAGAATGGCCTTTGGAATTTGTGCTTGATGGATATGCATGTTGTTGTTGACATCTTGTCCAAGTACAATCAAGTACACAAAATAAAGATTCTTGCAAGCAAGAAAGGATGCTTTTTCTGCCAACCTGCCTTGAAAATCAATGCACGAACAAGATGGGACATTCTGAATTATAACTTCTATGCATGATGTAGGGGCTCTACTGTGACCTGTCAGTAGTTCTATGGTAAAAATCTCTTTCTCTTCTTCCACTTCTACGCGGCTTCCAGTCAATTTTGCTGACATTTCTAATGCTGCATCAACTTGAGCATAGGTAGCCTTCGATACCCCTGGTCGATAGGGATAATTTTGATCTTCATTTTTGTTGGCATGGGGATCTCTCTGATGCACTTCTTTGGGGATCAATGATTCCGTTGACACTCCAATCTCAAATCCTGCCTTCACAAGTGCACAAGCTTCTTGGATGTTGAGTTTGGTGCCCTTTGCAATAGGCCAAACATGCGGAGCGCATTCTGGTGGGTGTATGATGCTTGTGACCATTCTCCATGTATGCCTCACATCTGTGTTGCAAAAGTAGCAAAACTTTTGCTTCCGCCAAGAAGATAATTGACAGTCACTCCAAAAACATGGAGCTGGGTCTCCCGGTCTCTGCCTCAATCCACACTTCTTACCAGCTGTCCAATGGTTACACTCCACTCTACTTGATGTTGGTATCCTGCGAATAGCCCACTTTGTGTCATGGACATTTTTCTCTAGAGCTTGCAACAATTCACTGCATGGTTGCTCATGTGCAGCATTTGACGTCTTATCTTGCGTGACATAATTATACTCAGGCCTGTGGCTACAAATGCTTGTATCCATATCCATTAATGGTCGCTTGGCACGCATTGTCCTCTTCTCACCCTTGAAATTAACTCTGTTATTGAACATTGGAGTACCCATGGAAGCATCATCCACTGCCCTAGAGGTGGCTGCTGGTGATGGACTAGTCTGCATCCTTGACATGGCTCTGTCAACTAAAATTTCCAATGTTGGCCCCCCTCCAATATATTTACCATCCAAGAAGGCTAGACGCCGAGCACACTGAAGATAGGCATTAATAAGATCAGTGACACATGCATCATAAAGACTAATTTTTTGCTTGTACCCCTCTCCAGCCAACCAACTTGCATGTTTTCTCTCAGAGAGGTTGGTCCTTGGAATCAATGCATTCATTATGGGCTCCCCATCCTTGACCATCATATGTCCCCAATGGCTAACCCTGAAATGCCACCAACTCAACCAACTATCTAGCTTTGGTATGTTTTTATCTATTGTCTTGCCTGTTGCCCACTAGCTCCTAATCCTACGAAATTGCTCGAGTGCCGCATCTGTTTTTTCAGACAATCTCCACTTCTCACACATCTCTTTATGCTTTGATTGGTACTGGGAGTGGATATACCTCTGTGTGTGCACCCTCAAATTATCCTCCCAGTGCCATAGACAAGACCTTTCCCTACCCACCATTTCCTTCTTGTCCCCGAACACATATCTCACTGCATTCCAATTTGCTCCTGCCTCATCTGACATGAATCCTTGAAAATTGGTTGGCCTATCTGTGTGCTCAATCATAACCTGGTTCATAGATTCCCAAAACATTATTTGTGCTTCCTCATCCTCTTCTTTGAACTCACATGTGGCAATAGTTAGAAGCTCTCCAATCCTAATAACATTACAATTAGTATCCACATCCACTTATTTGTTTTTTAATACTTATTTGTTACTTACGTGTGATCATAAACATGTGCTCCCATTGTGTGCCGGCCTCCTTCTATTCGATGGACATGGTCAAAACAAACCCATGATAATCAGAGGTCTTCATGTCCATCTCTATCCATCCTTCTGACCACATCTACTCCTGAACCTGGGCCAGTAGTAGACATCTTGAATATGAAGGACCGCTCTTGTGATGTTGATGCTTGCAACAGAAATTGAGAGCCATGGAAGAACTGAAAGTGGCACTTTCTCTTTGGTTCAAGAATTGCATCATATCCATCACCCATTGGTCGAGTGGTCCTTCTACGCTGCATCACCATTTGCTTTACCCTACAACATACATAATCATGGGTGAACCAATTTTTCAAGAATACAAGTGTTTTGGTGCTTATAAGTTGAAAACTTACTTCTTCATGTTGACAAGGGTAAGCAATTCTTGGGACATCTCATGGACCTCCTTCTCACTTATAAAATCCCCACTTGTAATATTGTCATCTGTGAAGGCCTTGAGCACCATCTCTCTAGCCAATATCATTTGTACCTTCCTAGGGCCTGCTCTATTGTCCATTGTCACTGCCTTTACTAAGGCTTTTATGTTCCGAATTGATGCTCTAGACATTCCCTTAGGGACGATGTGTTTGTGCTTGCCATGGTGCATAAATAGCCTACTATGGCAAGAATCCCTAGGCATAAAGTAGTAAACTGTTGCTGGACAATCTTTCACACACATGGGAACATGCTTGCAAAAAAAGCATTCTAAATTTCCATAGCTCCCCATGGCTAGGCAGCCATTCTTTGGGAGCTTGGACAACTGACCATTCCAATGTTGCTTGTTAGTTTGATTAGTTCCGCTCCTAAATGAGCATCGCTCATTCATACATTGGAAAACCCCTCCACAAAAACTCTTCCTAAGGACAAAAGATTTTTGAGTTCTTGTCTGAGTTTGTGGTTTTGTCCACAAATTTCCCTCATACTTTTGCTCCATACCCTCCATTGCCTTCCCCTCAATCATTTCATAGATGCAGAATTCTTGGTAGGTTTTTGGTAGATCTTTGACCTTGCCCTTGTATTCACACTCTTGCATAATAGTGTGAAGCACATCATTGGGACGGAGTGTACGGATGATCTGGAATGCAGAAACTGCTGTCTCAAAATTTAGAGTTTCTTCATCTAGCTTATCAAATTCAACATGATCTTCATTTTCCTCATCATCATCAATTTGTCTGCAAGAGAGCAAAAAAAATAGTGAAGAATTGTTCAAATTCAAACCTTCCAAAATGATCTTGGACTTACATGCACTTACATTGGTGCAGGTGATGGACCAATTGGAGATGAATCAGGGTCTGAAAGATGTCTTCTAGTCTTGCAGTGTAATTTTTAGATAATGATTCCTCCAAGATGAAGTATGCCTCCATATAAACCCCCGCATAGGTGGGAAGAGGTGCCAAAACATTAAACTCTTGTCCCTCCTGAACAAGAGCCTCGACAATGACCCTAGTTGTACCACACAACTTCTCTTGCAGGAGCTTGACGGGAAGGAGGCATTTTCCATGGATGAATGGAATGTTGATGGACTGTCCGGACACAGATTGCAAGAAAATTTTAGCTTCCCTGCATAAAAGAGAACTTTCAATCAGATCAACACCATATCCATAGTTAATAATTTTGAGTAAATTGAACACGTGTCAAGTCAATCTGTACCAACAATTCTGTAAAGTTAACAATTTCACATTCATTCAAAAACACTACTATCTCAATCCGAGTTTTTTTAAAAAATGAAATTCTGACAAATTCTTAAAAAATGTTAATCTTGAGAAATGTTTTAAAAAACGTTAATCTAGCGAAATGGTTGTAAAAGTTAATAATTTCACAGACATTCGAAAACACTACTATCAATTCCAGTTTTTTTTAAAAATGAAATTCTGAGAAATGTTTAAAAAATGTTAATCTTGAGACATGTTTAAGAATACATTAATATGGAGAAACGGTTGAAGAAAGTTAGTTTGGTTTTTTAATTATATTCTACTTTTCAAAACATTTTTATTGCCCTTCAAATGTTCAACTTTTGAAATGCACACTGCTTATTCTTAATCGTTCATATTGTTTGCCTGGTTTCCATCCTTTGCAACGCCATGAGGAAGGCAAGGCTCTTGCAAACGTCGCCACTGGCCAAATACTTCCACCCCTTGAGCCCCAAGAAAACAGCAAAAGTAAGCTTAACCTTTTGATTTAAGGACCATCTTTCTCAAATCTTTAAGCACGCTGAGCGCGCATAAAGATCTGAGAAAAGAGAAGGTGAATTTGACAGCAAATGAGAGCATTTGAGTTGAGCGTAGGTGTGAGAGGAATGGAAGATTCCTGTTGCTGTGTGTATTGAGCTGTTGCTGTGTGTATTGAGCAGGTGGTAACACTGTTGAAGCTTGCATCACTACTAGTTCGTGGTAGCAACAGAGCTCAGAGAGAGAGAGAGAGAGAGAGAGAGAGAGAGAGAGAGAGAGAGAGAGAGAGAGAGAGAGAGAGAGAGAGAGAGAGAGAGAGAGAGAGAGAGATCCTATGAGAGACACTATTTATAGTAAAGCTCCCTTAACACCTCAAACAGCGTGAGATGCAGAGTGTGAGTTGTCGATGGAGAACTGGAGAGCAAAGCCAGGAGGGGTCAGCGTGACTGCGAATGGAGAACACACACACACACACACACACACACAGAGTCACTTACATGTTTGCAGAAAGAACAGCTAGATTCTTCACATAAAGCTCCAGGAGAATGGAGAAGAGCAAAATGATAAGTGGTAGTATAGAGGTAGTGCGAGATTTGTAAAGTGATAAATGTGCCAGCTGTAATGATTTCAACTCGCCATAATGACTCCAACACACCACAACTACCCATAATTTAGTTAATGGCTGGAGCGAGATTCGTGGTGATAAATGTGTCGACCGTAATGATTTTAACTTGCCATAATGACTCTAACGCAACACAACTACCCATAATGTAATTAATGGCTGATGTTGTCCTTTCCAATGTGTCCGATTCAGTCATTCATATGGCTTTAAACTAGATTTCATATAATCGAGAATTTTCATTCTTTCAAAGTGTTTATGCACTTCACAAGATCGAATTGTGAGGATGGTAAGTGTGAGGCAGATATTATGAGTATGGTAACTATGCCTAAGAGAAGGAAAATTGTGCAGGGTGCAGGGGATTCTGGAGCAACATACAAGAGAAGAGATAGACCATCAAAGCAGGACAACTTCAATAGGTCAATTGCAAGAGCAGGTAATCAAGAGCATTCTCAAGTAAGTCAAATGGATGCTGAAGATGTTGAGGAAAATGGTGGTGCTGAGGAGCTGGTTGATAGTATTGTTCATGACTTGGAGCAAGAAAACGTTGAGAATGTAGTGGATCAAGTTGCTATTGAGAGAGAGGAGCAGGGAGCTGATACTCAGAGAACTCAGGAAGATGATCAGAGTGAGGAGGTGGTAGTTGAGAAACATGACCAGGTGACTAAGGGGCAACGTGATGATGAGGTGATTGAGGGGCAACATGATGAGGAGGAGGGGCAACATGATGATGAGGTGACTGCGGGGCAAGATGATGAGGAGGAGGGGCAACATGATGATGAGGTGACTGAGGGGCAACATGATGATGAGGTGACTGAGGGGCAACAAGATGATGAGGTGACAGAAGGCCAGAATATCTCCAATCTTGCAGGGGGGAGAAGAAACAAATTAGAGGTGTTTGGTAAGATCCTTGAGATCTCTACACCACAGGCATTCCTTGAAAGAATCAGAGTCACATTTTCTGGACCACCCCCTAGGATCCCATTATGCAGGTTACTATCTAGTGAAGCCATTAGAAAAGTAATCCCTTCTACCGAAAGATCACTCACAAGAAGTTTTATTAAGATGGGAGGATATCTTGAGAGCAAGGGAGCCTTTACTGTCTCCATTATTGATCTAGAGGGGGAGGAGACACCAATCACTCAAGAAAGGATAGATTCTTGGGATGACTGCTGGAAAACAATTAATGAAAGATTTGAGAGGTCCCTTGATTTAGAGACAGAGTGGGGACCCTACTTGAAAGGAAAGATGGTCCATGACCTGGATGGCAACAATCGTCTGCATGCATGGATGGAATGCATTAGACAAGGTATTCTTTAACTTAATCTCCTTTAAGAACTTTTGTTGTGTTGATTGCACTATTTTAATATAATTGTACAATTATGCAATACAGGGTTTGAGAACGACCTGTCTAGACATTGCTCTGTGGTCTACCACTTTTTGCAGTTTGCAAAGACTGATGTGGGGGAATTAATGTTTTCCTTGGCAAGATTGAACAAGTAAGATGATGTTGGGCATCTACTATTCTCCTTGAAAATTTTAATTGTTGTCTTGGAGTTATTGATATTCTTTTTTGTTTTAATGCTACGGGATGAACGAGTATGCATATGTGCCAACCACATTTGGAGATAGGTTGTTCCAATTGAGAAGGCTAGGAGAGGCAGACAAGACTACTCTCTTGGATGGTTTGTCTATTAAAGACAGAGCATGGGTGGAGAAAGAAATGCAGGTTGTTTCATCTCGGGGGGAAAAGGAGCTGGTTTACACTCCCTGTGCAAATAATGACATGGTTGCTCTTTAAGGATGAGATGGAACAGAAGATTGAAGAGTTGGCTAAGGGAATGGATGAAACTGGTAGGGCCAAGGTGATAAAGAAGATGGAGATTCCCTGTAGGGGAAAGACCTCCAAGTATGCAAGGATTGCAGATCCTGCAAATGGAGAGAAGTTTTGGTGTGCTACTCTGTCCTTGCCTTGGCATGAACCGAGTGCGCATATTGCGACTGAAGAGAAACTCAACATGATTGGAAATGCTTGCATAACAGATGTGGATAAGGCACACATTTTGAAATTGTTAGATAGCTCACAAGTATCAATTCGATCCTTGGAGTGCCTTCCCAATGACAAAGCTAAAGTTAGGGACTGGCTCCACATGTATTGCTTTTGGCTGCAAGTCAATCAATATGGTCTAGGTCTATTACTAGACATTCAAAATGCTTATCGAGTAAGGCTGCCATTGGAACATCGATTCAGCAACTTTGTCATGCTTTGCCGAAGAAAGTACTTCAATAGAGCATTTCGCGTTGTGGAAGGTGGCATTAAGTCGACCAATGCCATGAATGAGCAACCCGGATTACACAATGCAACCCGTCGAGCTGTTTATAGGTTTGTTAATTTGTATGGTTCAATTTTTTACTCCTCATTAAACTAGTACTCAGTAGTTGGTGTGTGTTTAGATGGCTACTCAAGGAGATTGCACAACACATGCTTGATGAGATGCCCCCCTTGGCAAGTGTATGGACATATGCAGATAACCCTACGTTCATGTATTCCGATGTGAAGCTTGGAAGGGTAAGCGATGCATTACATTGCATTTTTTATGTTAACTCTTAATGCATAGGGAGATTATGCTAAATAATAGTTGTTGATTGTGCAGTCCTTGTCCACCATAGAGAAAGCCAAGTGTCCGTGGTGGCTAGACATGGTTAAGAACCATGTTCCGGATGAGGAGTTGGAATTATTTCAGCAACATAAAGTAGCCCTTCAACTTACAACTACTACGAATAGTGTCCTGGAAGAGGAGACGACGGCAACTTCTCAAGTAGTAGCATCCACTGCATCAGCATCATTTCGTAAGACACTTCCTATAAATCTTGGTAGGGAAGTCGTACATAGGGCATTACAAGCAAACAAGGCTATAGAGGATGGCAAGATGCAAGGGCAACATCAAAGCGCAAGTAGCAGTGGAGAGCTAAGAGAAAATGATGACATAATCAATGAAACATTGGAACCTACAGGTAGTGTTGATGCCTTTGCTTTGTCTATCTAATATGATCCATGGAGTGTTGTGATTGTTGATACATTTTCTTAAATCTAAAGGCTTTGATTTGTAGGCACTATTTATGTTTTCAACATTTCTGTTGAAGAGCTTGTTCATATTATTGAATATCCCCAACAAGCAGAGCAAATGGGGCTTGAGGTGTTAGAGGCCTTCAATGTAGTTTGTAGCCAAGGCACTGTGAAGGGCACTCAGCTAGACTTGTGCATAGACCTCATATTTGCAGATTTTCCATCTAACGTGGCTGTCAAGGGATGCTTTTGCAATAAAGTTCCGTTTTGGAACAAGATAGTGGATAACCTGTATGACACCACATTTCAGCTTGCAGACTCATGCTTGAGTGATAGGGGGTTTTTTGTTTGTTTGTACACCATGGAGGAAGGGGTGAAAGTCGAGCAAGCTGGCAAGCAAAAAGGGTTTAAGATATATCATCGTCAGGTTGTGAGATGCACACCACCTATTGGAAAGAGGTTGGGACCCATTGTCACACAGGTACAAGTAATTGATTCTTGATTTAATGTGCAATAGAATTTAGTGTGGCATCCTATTCTTTAATGACATGTATGACATAAAGCTTTCTATTTGAATAGGTGAATTGCTTGATCTTGTCTGCTTTTGTTCGTTGTTCGACAACTTGTGTGTATCGTATACATCATGATCAGTTGCCAGAATTGAAACTTGGTGGTGACCTTCAATTTGGACAGGACTTTATCTTCGATATGTGAGTTGACTCTATCATTTACTTGTTTATATGCCTAATCCATCATTTATATATATATATGCCATTAAAGTAAGTAAAATGTGTATTCAATGTCAGAGTACCTGAAGCAGATTTAGTAAAGAGGAAAGGAAAGCCATGGAGGGGTGGTTATCAAAGAGGTCAAAAGCTTGTGAAGTACATAATCGCACTTTTTAGCCGTCCACAGGATGTAGTCCTTGACATATTTGCTGGCACGGGTACACTTGGCTTGGCAGCTGGCTTCATGGATAGACATGTCATTATGTTGGAGAGGGATGAGCGCATATATGATCGCTTGTTAAAGCCATTTGGAGTCAAGGTATGTTAGGAGTAGGTTCGTTGAAAATTATAAGTTGATTGACAAGAGGGTATGTATTAAGCAATTGTGTATTTTTTTGCAGATGGATTGATTTTAAAGGGTCGCAATGTAGTTGAAGATTGGATCCAGCCAAGCTTCACATTTTCTTTTTGCTATTCTCTTAGATGATTGTGCTCAAACTTAGACTCACTGGCAGTGTTGTAGATTTCTTCAAAACTACCTTTCTTTTATGGTTGTATAAGAACGGTCGAATATGGTACTCGTGTGTTTGATGGTTGTATAAGAACAGTCGAATATGGTACTCGTGTGTTTGATGGGGCTGTTTTTTGGGATAAAAACGCTAATTCTTTAGGCTGATTTGGGGCTAATCTGGGGCTGTTTTTTTGGGCTAAAATCGCTAATTTTGTAGGCTGATTTGGTGGCAGATTTGGGGCTGTTTTTTGGGGCTAAAAACGCTAATTCTTTAGGCTGATTTGGTGGCGGATTTGGGGTTGTTTTTTGGGCTAAAAACGCTAATTCTTTAGGCTGATTTGGTGGCTGATTTGGGGTTGATCTTGTCTGGGATGTCGTCTCATGGAGTGCATTGACTACGGATATGCCCAACATAAGCGAAAAAGGCAAGGAAGCTTAGGGTTGTTTTGAGCATATGCAATGCAAGGACGCCTCTCCAAATGCGATCACCTAATCTTGCATCTTCACGGCATATGCCATTACGCAAGACACTAATATGGGCAAAATAGTTCAGATGATATTGTTAGTCAAGGGCTATTGAAAAACGATGTCTTTCTTGGAATTGCCTTGGTCGACGTGTATGCCAAATGTGCTCTATCTCAGCAAGCACAAAAGGTGGTCGAGGATTGCTTGTCAGGGATGTCGTCTCATGCAGTGCACTGATTGCGGGATATGCCCAACACGAAAAAGGCCAAAAAGCTTTAGGGCTGTTTTTAGCATATGCAATGCGAGGACTTCTCATGGAATGCACTGATTGCGTGATATTCTCAACACACGAAAGGCCACGAATAGGAGCTAAAAACGCTGATTTTCTGGGCTGATTTGATGGATCATTTAGAGGCTAAAAACGCTAAGTTTTAGGGCTGATTTGGTGGTTGATTAGGAACTGATCTTGTCTGGATGTCGTCTCATGGAGTGCAGTGACTGCGGGGTATGCCCAACACGAGAGGGAAAGGCGAGGAAGCTTAGGACTGTTTTCAACATATGCAATGCAAGGACGTCTCTCCAAATGCGATCGTCTACGCTTGCATCTTCAAGACATGTGGCATTATGCAAGAGGCTAATATGGGTGAAAGAATTTCGATCATATTGTTAGGCAAACATTTCTGGAAAAAGATGTCGTGCTTGGCATTGCCTTGGTCAACATGTAAGCGAAACGTGCTCCACCTCAGCAAGCACCAAAGGTGGTCGAGGAGTTGCTTGTCAGGTATGTCATCTCATATAGTGCACTAATTGCGAGATATGCCCAACATGGGAAAGTCCAAAACAGGGAGCTAAAAATTGCTGTAATTTTGGGCTGTTTAGATAGCGGATTTGGGGCTGATCTGGGGCTGTTTTTTTGGGCTAAAAACGCTAATTTTTTAGGTTGATTTGGTAGCTGATCTGGGGCTGTTTTCTTGGTCTAAAAACGCTAATTTTCTAGGCTGATTCGGTGGCGGATTTGGGGCTGATCTGGAGCTATTTTTTTGGGCTAAAAACGCTAATTCTTTAGGCTGATTTGGTGGCTGATCTTGTCTGGGATGTCGTCTCATGGAGTGCATTGACTACGGATATGCCCAACATAAGCGAAAAAGGCGAGGAAGCTTAGGGATGTTTTGAGCATATGCAATGCAAGGACGCCTCTCCAAATGCGATCACCTAATCTTGTATCTTCACGGCCGCTATGCCATTACGCAAGACACTAATATGGGCAAAATAGTTCAGATGATATTGTTAGTCAAGGGCTATTGAAAAACGATGTCTTTCTTGGAATTGCCTTGGTCGACGTGTATGCCAAATGTGCTCTACCTCAGCAAGCACAAAAGGTGGTCGAGGAGTTGCTTGTCAAGGATATCGTCTCATGGAGTGCACTAATTGCGGGATATGCCCAACACGAAAAAGGCCAAAAAGCTTAGGGATGTTTTTAGCATATGCAATGCGAGGACTTCTCATGGAATGCACTGATTGTGTGATATTCTCAACACAGGAAAGGCCAAGAATAGGAGCTAAAAACGCTGATTTTTTGGGCTGATTTGATGGATCATTTAGAGGCTAAAAACGTTGAGTTTTAGGGCTGATTTGGTGATTAGGGACCGATCTTGTCTGGATGTCGTCTCATGGAGTGCATTGACTGCGGGATATGCCCAACACGAGAGGGGAAGGCGAGGAAGCTTAGGACAGTTTTCAGCATATGCAATGCAGGGACATCTCTCCAAATGCGATCGTCTACGCTTGCATCTTCAAGACATGTGGCATTATGCAAGAGGCTAATATGGGTGAAAGAATTTCGATCATATTGTTAGTCAAACATTGCTGGAAAAAGATGTCGTGCTTGGCATTGTCTTGGTCAACATGTAAGCGAAACGTACTCCACCTCAGCAAGCACCAAAGATGGTCGAGGAGTTGCTTGTCAGGTATGTCATCTCATGTAGTGCACTAATTGCGAGATATGCCCAACACGGGAAAGTCCAAAACTAAGAGCTAAAAATGCTGTAATTTTGGGCTGATTTGATGGCGGATTGGGGCTGATCTAGGGCTGTTTTTTTGGGCTAAAAACGCTAAGTTTTTAGGTTGATTTGGTAGCTGATTTGGGGCTGATGTGGGGCTGTTTTCTTGGTTTAAAAACGCTAATTTTTTAGGCTGATTTGGTGGCGGATTTGGGGCTGATCTGGGGCTATTTTTTTGGGCTAAAAACGCTAATTCTTTAGGCTGATTTGGGGCTGATCTTGTCTGGGATGTCGTCTCATGGAGTGCATTGACTACGGATATGCCCAACATAAGCGAAAAAGGCGAGGAAGCTTAGGGCTGTTTTGAGCATATGCAATGCAAGGACGCCTCTCCAAATGCGATCACCTAATCTTGCATCTTCACGGCCGCTATGCCATTACGCAAGACACTAATATGGGCAAAATAGTTCAAATGATATTGTTAGTCAAGGGCTATTGAAAAACGATGTCTTTCTTGGAATTGCCTTGGTTGACGTGTATGCCAAATGTGCTCTATCTCTGCAAGCACAAAAGGTGGTCGAGGAGTTGCTTGTCAAGTATGTCGTCTCATGGAGTGCACTGACTACAACATATGCCCAACACGGGAAAGGCCAAAAAGCTTAGGGTTGTTTTTAGCATATGCACTACGAGGACATCTCTCCAAATGCGGTCACCTATGCTTGCATTTGAAGGACATGTGGCATTATGCAAGAGGCTATTATGGGTGAAAGAATTCCAATGATATAGTTAGTCATGCATTACTGAAAAACGATGTCATGCTTGGCATTGCCTTGCTCAACTAATATGGGCGAAATAATTCAGATGATATTGTTAGTCAAGGGCTATTGACAAACGATTTAGTGCTTGGCATTGCCTTGGTTGACATGTATGCCAAATACGCTCTATGAAAATGTTATATAATGGACTTGGGAGTTGGTTGAGTCTCTTACAGTGTTTTATGGCTCTCTAGCTTTTATAGACATGTAGAATGTCTTACTGTATTTAACTCATGAGCAATATATAGGTTTCTCACCAAACTTGCCATCTCCTTCCAACTAGGATTTTTTGTGCATGCCGCTCGCCCCTATTGCACTTAGATTCTTGATGGTATTAGTTGCTCGCTCTCATGGGCTCGCTCAACGGCCACCCCCCCCTTCCATGTCCCTCCCTCCCCCCCCCCTATGTAGCATGGTACTCCTCCCATCTGTCTTTCTCTCTCTCTTGTCATTGACGACACTTGGTTCTTGCCGCTTCTTGTCCTACAACACCATTTGATTAACCATACAATCATCGCACCATCCAACACACATGTTTTCCATTGTTCCAGAAAAGATCTCTAGCACTCTCTACCTTTGTCAACATCGCAAATGGCATTTGTTTGATTAGCTCGAACCTGGAGATATCCCTTCAAGGGATGGCTCCACTGAACTATAGGTCTCACTAGACGTGGAATTGAGCACGCATCGGTTGAGCTGATCTTTCAAAGAATTCAACGCTATCCATCCCAACCGTCGTAGGTCAGAACCTGCAGTACAAAAAAAAGCTCTTGCTGCTGCTCCCCCACCCCCTGCAGCACCATCGAGCCACGTGGCCAATTTATGCGTGCTTCCCTCCAAGCCACCTGCTACCAGGCTGTCGAGCGACAGCTGCCACACTTTTCTAACAAAATCCCACGTGCCAAGTCATCACCCTTTTCCTCCTTGCTCCTCATGACATCTTGTGAAATTCTCATTAATCAACCACCTCAAAAACGTTTGCCACTTTAAGGTCCTTGTGTCTTCTTTTTATTTATTTTTGGCATTTTGAAACATGCTTAGAGGAGCTAAGGGAGCGACACATAAATTTTTGAATGACTTTTGTTAGCTCGTAAATGGGTTCATCATTTAAGGCATCATAAAACTTCATCACATGATCATTTTTTTCCCTTGGGATTTGGCAGCAGCTCCCCCTTCGCTTTGAAGGAATCATGTTAAGTATGGAGTCTGATTCTCAAGCCCCAGTCCTAAGTATCAAAATATTTCCTTTTTGTCGAAATATCTTGGCTAGACAGTGGCTGATGGATACATGGTTGATGGACGGTGGTCTTGATAGTGCTCTATGGCCAAGATGCATCTACACATGGGTGGTGGCAAGGGTGGCCCATAGAGACTCTTCGGCATTTATAAAAGGGGGCCTCGTCTACACATGATGTAGAAGCTCAAAGTGCAAGCTAGAGAGAGAATCGGGCAAGACGACCATTGAGGCTTCCAATCTCTCTGTAAATTACTTCAAATTTGAAGCATAAAGTTAATGAGTGGCTACTTTTTCATGGATGTAGCTCACACTTGGGTGCACCACGTATATCTCGTGTATGTTCTCTCTCTCTCTCTCTCTCTCTCTCTCTCTCTCTCTCTCTCTCTCTCTCTCATGATATATCTCTACTCAATAAGTTTATCACCCTAATTGCTACTTTTAGTAATCCTATCAATTGGTATTAAAGAAAGGTTTATTAGTAGCTAATACATATAAAGGAAAGTATTCCTTGAATTGAGTGAGAGTGATAGCAAAGGAGTGTAAGCTCAAGATTGAAAAATTCAATGACAAGAATTACCAACATTGGAAGATGCAAATTAAAGATTATCTCTACCAAAGAGATCTCTATTTGCCATTGAGAGGATTTGCAAAGGAACGTGTAGAAAAAGCAAATGAATCTTGGAATGTCCTTGATCGAAAGGTGTTGGGAACAATTAAGCTTTGCTTGGCATTCAACGTTTCAAAGAAGACCACAGAGGACTTAATGAGTTGCTTGAAGCCCTCTACAAGAAACATCCACATCAAACAAGGTATTTCTCATGAACCGATTGTTCCATCCCCCAAATACACATATGCAAAATTATATTTGGTGTAATCTTGAAAATACTTCTTGTGGAGTGTTGCATGGAACGAAGCCCCAAAGTCTACTACCCAAGAATTTGACACATTGTTCAACGAAAGAATTAGAGCATGTTGCTCTACTTTACCTACCACATTGGTTTTTGATATTGGCCTACTATCTTGAGACATTGACTCCTTCTTCTTCTTGGACCAGCAATCCTTTTTGACATGGCCCTCCTTAATGTAATTCCAATACTCCAAAATTGACTGTGTACGTGACCCGTTACACTTTGAGTGATCACGACCCCTTTGGTTCCTACATCTCTTCCTTGGTCTTCCTCTAGTTTCTATTGACAATGCATCACTTGATGTTTCTCATGTGCTCCTTTTTTGTGTTTCCTCACTTAAGACAACACCCACAAAATCATCAAATTTGAGAGTGTTTGTACAAAAAATGAAGCTACTTACAGCCATTACAAGGTTGTCCCAATTACCCAAAAAAGAGGCTAGTATGAATAGAGCTCAAACTTCATTATCAAAGATGACATCCACCGATCGAAGTTGGCTTATGTTGGTGTTGAACTCATTTAAAAATTTTGCAACCGAAACATTCTCTACCATTTTGTATGATGAAACTTGTGAAATTATTGGCAAAGGGACTTTTTTTTGTCAAAATTGAAAATAGAAATGAATAAATGCTTAAAGATGTTAGGCATGCTTCCCTCTTTGTATAAAATCAATCTCTACAGGTCATTTGGATGATGAATTTTGTAGTGTTACATTTGAAAACAAACAATGGAAGGTCTTGAAAAGATCTTTAATAGTTGTAAAAAGGAAAATAAGGTGGGTACACTTTACTTGTGTACAATTAGCACACAGCCCTTCATTTGTACAATATCTATAGAAGATGATGTTTTTGTATGGTACTATCGGTTTGGGTACAGGTGCCAAGAAATGCAAATCCTGCAATCTACTATTTCAACTAGGTTTGAAGTAAGTAGACTTAGATTTCTATAAGGATTGTATTTTTGGAAAGCAAAGGAGGGTAAAATTTCTTAAAGTAGAAAAATGAAAGAAAAATAAAAGGGATTGAATTAATTCATTCTGATGTTGGAGACTTGCTAGTACATCCTCCCTTGGTGACTCATTATATTATGTGATGTTTATAGATGATGCAACTAGGAGGACATGGATTTAACTAATGAAAAATAAATGCGATGTATTTTCTATGTTATAAAGGTGTAAAATATTTGTGAAAAATGAAGCAGATACTAAGATAAAATACGTCAAATGCGACAATGGATGAAAGTATTATATCAAAGCATTTGAAGCTTTTATACTAACAATGGCACTCAAAGGCAAAAGAAAACACCAAGGATACCTCAACAAAACGGAGTTTTGGAAAGGATGAACAACATGACAATCATGGAGCATACAAAAAGCATGAGGCTACACGTAGGTTTTTTTCTTGAGCTTTGGGTAGAAGAAGTAAGTACATCCATCTGCTTGATAAAACAATCACCCTCAACAACATTAGATGGATGAGTTCCAAAAGAGGTGTGAACAGGTAAGAAGGTGAAGTATGTATTTCTCAAAGTATTTGGATGTGCAGCCTTCATGCACATAGACACAAGTCTAAGGTATTATTACATTCAAATTCCAAGAAATATTTCTTCATTGGTCATGGAGAAGCGGATTTTGGATACTGCATATGGGACTTGCAAGTGGTGACAGCTTGCAACAATGCTAACAAGATGAGGAACCTCATTCTATACCCCCAAGACCTACAAGGGTTAGTAGACCTCCAGAGAGATTCATTCCTTTCTTCAATCAACTTTTGGTCACAAATTTTGGAGAGCCATAGTCATATGAAGAAGCCGTGCAGCATGAATCCAAATAAGAGTAAACGAAGAGCATGTAAGCGGATATGGACTCATTGCAACAAAATCAAACATGAAAATTGGTTGATTTTCTTAAAGGTAAATGGACATTACAAAATAAATGGGGTATACAAGTTGAAACAGAAAGAAGACAAGAAAAGGAGATACAAGTTTATTCTTGTGGTAAAGGGGTTTTTTCAAAATAAAAGTGTTAATTTTGATGAAATATTTTCATATATTCTCAAAATAAATTCCATTAGACTTGTTTTAAGCCTTGTGGTTGCTCAAGATATGTACCTTGAACACATGGATGTAAACATCCCTCATGGCAACTTGGAGGAGGGGATTTACATGTTTCAATCAAAGGGGTATGAAGAAAAGGGTAAGGAGAATGGTGTATAGGTTGAGAAAGAGCTTTTATGGTTTAAAGCAAGCATCAAGACAGTGGTACCCAATATTTTGACCACCCATGGATACTAACAATGCAACACACATTAGTGTGTATACATGAAGAATTTGGGATGGAAAATACATCATACTAATGTAATATGTTAATGACACGATAATTGTAAATGCTAATACATAGGATATAAGAGAACTAGAAGGAAAGTCGTTTATATATTTTTCAATAAAAGATTTAGGTGCTACAAAATGGATACTTGGTATGAAAATACCAAGGAACGAGTTGAAGAAGACATTAACACTATCTCAAGAGGATTACATCAAGAAGGTATTAAAAAGGTTTGCAATGCAAAATGCAAAGCCGATTTTTACACTTTTGACTAGTCACTTTAAACTAAACAAGGGTATGTGTTCAAATACACAAGAAGAGATAGTTTATATATCAAAAGTTCCATATATGTTATAGCAGTAGGTTCTCTTATGTATGCTATGGTCTAGACAAGGCCAAATATTGCACATGCAGTGGGAGTTATGAGTATGTTCATGGGGAGAATCTAGGTAAAGAACATTGGTGAGTTGTGAAATGGATATTAAGTATGTAGAAGGGACAAACACAAATTCTTTATGTTTTGGAGGCACTGACAATTTTTTGCAAGGATATGTTGATGCAGGTATGACAGGTGACAAAGATAAACAAGACTTGTCACTTTAAACTAAACAAGGATATGTGTTCCAATACACAAGAAGAGATAGTTTATTTATCTAAAATGCCATATATGTTATAGCAGTAAGTTCTCTTATGTATGCTATGGTCTAGACAAGGCCAAATATTGCACATGTAGTGGGAGTTATGAGTAGGTACATGGGGAGAATCTAGGTAAAGAACATTGGTGAGTTGTGAAATGGATATTAAGTATCTAGAAGGGAAAAACACAAATTCTTTATGTTCAGGAGGCCCTAACATTTTTTGCGAGGATATGTTGATGCAGGTATGACAGGTGACAAAGATACTCGTAGAGAACTATAGGCTACATCTTCACCATTGGAGGCACAACAATAAGTTGGGCTTTAAAGTTATAAAAAGTGGTCTTGCTATACACCAAAGATACTCGTAGAGAACTATAGACTACATCTTCACCATTGGAGGCACAACAATAAGTTGGGCTTCAAAGTTGTAGAAAGTGGTATTGCTATCTACCACCACAGAAGCAGAATATGTAGCTCTGACAGAGGCTAGCAAAAAAAATTTGTGGCTTCACAGATTTTTGTAGGATCTTGGATACAAGCAAGACAATTGTGTTTTGCACAGTGAGAGTGTGGCATTCACCTTGCAAAGAATTCATCTTTTCACTCAAGGACAAAGCATATAGAGATGAGATATCACTTCATACATACTCTTTTGGAAGAGGGACAACTAAAGCTTGGAAAAGTGCACACAAGCCAAAATCTTGAAGACATGTTGACAAAAGTGGTTAACAAGGAGAAGTTGAGATTTTTCTGAACTTCAGTTGGTATTCAAGGATAAGAAGCCAAAATGGAAAGCAATCACACAATTTTGCTAGAGATCACTCTCCAAGTGGGAGATTGTTAAGTATGCAACCTCGTTTACCCTTGTAATTATTATTTTAGAAAAGCACATTTGTAAGGTCCTCATTATGAGGAGAAGTCGTCGTTCATGAAAAATCACTCATCGAAAAACCAAAAATCAAGTCTCGGTCTTGAGCATTGGAATATTCCTTTTTCGTCAAAATATTTTGGTGAAAAGTGATCGGTGGACGCATCTACACATGGACAGTTTCCTCTCATGTGAGAGGGCAACCCGTAAAGGCTCCTCGGCATCTATAAAAGGAGGCCTCTTCTACACATGATGTTAAAGTAGAAAGTGCAAGCTAGACAAAGAATTAAGCAAGACAGCCATTCAGAGCTTCTAAGCTCTTTAGAAGCTCTTTGTAAATTACTTCAAGTTTGAAGTATAAAGCTAGTGAGTGACTACTTTTGCATGGATGTAGCCCACACTTGGGTGAACCATGTATATCTCTTGTATGCTCGCTCTCTCTCTCTCTCTCTCTCTCTCTCTCTCTCTCTCTCTCTCTCTCTCGCGTGTATGTTATATCTCTCACCAATAAGTACATCACTCTAATGAATACTTCGTAACCCCTTGATCCAATCTAATCAAAGCTCGTCACGGTTCAAAGCTCTGCAAGTTTTTGTGGAAGGAGGACACCCTAGTTGGCCTTGGGGTTGTGTTGAGGGGGCAAGTGGTCTCTTGGTGGCAACAGGGGCCCCTTGGTGGCACCCTCATTCTCCTTGGAGGATCAGTTTCATTCTCACTTTTGAGTTCTAATCTGTTCAGATGCTTCCTCTCATGGGTTGCAATGGTTGTTGATGGAAGGGTTGATGCTCGAGTCATTTGCTGGATTTTTTTGGTCGATCGCATGACTAGCTTGTTCTACAACGGCTTGGTGGATATGTGGAGGTAAGTGGCAGCTTGTTCTACAATGGCTTGGTGGATATGTGGAGGTGAGAGGCACATGGTGGCATCCCCTAGCTAGTTGGTAATCTGCTTTACTATGGTGTATTCATCTTGTAGTATTCTAGTAGGTGGCCAAAACGGTTTTTTTGGGGCTCATTAAGTAGCATCTGGGGAGATGCTTTATTGGTTTAATATCAAAGGGGAGTGGGACAAAATATTTGGGCAGGGTGGAGGGCACGCGGTGGAGAGAGATGAAGAGAGAGAGAGTAGATTCTTTAATCTGGGTCAACAGGGGAAGCGGGGTACAAAAAGATGCCGAGCCGCAGGGGAGCCGGTATAGCATAGCTTTTGATGTGTGTCTCTGTTTTACTGTCTCTCACTCGCCGCAGGGGACGACACTCCAGGCCAAGGAGATCTTGCGGGGCGGGAGGTGGAGAATTTCATACTCTCTCTGTCTGTCTTGCGCTCAGGTCGCAACAGCAACATGGTGTATAGCTTTGCACCCGACCAGGAGGTCGTGGCAGGTTGGGGGGGGCAGTGCTCGTTTGGAGCCGCAGACTTTCATTCTCTCTATCTCTCTCTCAGTGTCTTGCGCTCAGGCCGCAGCAGTGCATGGTGTACAGCTTTGCACCCGAGCAAGAGGAGGAGATGTTGTGTTGTGTTCGTTGCAGGTTGTGTAGCGCAGAGCAGAATCATATCGAAGCAACACCCTGCTCGTATGCAGAGAACTGCCAGTTATGGCAGTTTTTGGGGAGGGGCTCGTCGACTGCAGGTGGAGGCAAAGACCAGAGAGTTGAGAAGGGTGCAACTTTCGAGTTGCCGAGCATGCAGCAAAAGCAGACCAGCTCCACAGGGGGGGATTGAAGGGGTGGGCAGGATAGAGTGTGTCGACAGAGAAACGGAGCGTGCATGGGAGAGCGGCACACGGACTGAGCAATATGCAGACGAGTAGTAGTGAACCGGTGCTCGTTGAGGTCGGGGGATGGAGATGAGCACGAGAAGGCGAGGAGATGGATGCTGCGAGAACGGGGAGAGAGAGACTTTTGCTTTTGAAATTGTTAAGAGTTATGAAATCTTGCTGCTTAATTAATTAATGGGTTCAAAGTAGACCCAATAAGGTGCAGCTATTAATGAGTGGCTCCCAGATTAGCTAGGTAAATTGTCAAGGTGGCTCCCTTGTTAGCCAATCTTCATGAAAATTGGAACCTTGGATGTTATTGTAATTCTTTTTGCGATTAATGAATATTTTACCCCCACCCCTCACTTTTGTGAGTATTGAAAGAAAAAAAGGCTTCCTTTTCAAAATTTTGTTTTAAAAGCATTTTTGCCTTTTTGTTTTCAAATGCCAAACGTGAACCTACATCTTATATATACTATATTGGCTCCAACCGAGAGAAACTCACCACCCCTTTCTCTTCTTGCTCAGGACGAAGAGACACTGAGAGAAAGAAACTGTCTCCAAATAACTGGGTTTCCTGCTCTGCTCATTGCGAGAGAGATTCAGTCTCGTCTCCGCAAACGTGTCCCTTCTTGCCCTTTCCATCTCACGTCTCGTCTGTCAGAACCCTCGTCATCCCTGCTCGTGACACCTATAGGCTACAGGCTACCAGGGAAATGGGGGAAATTGAAGCCAAAGGCAAAGAAAGAGGAAATTCCCTTAAACCTCCTATGAAATCTCGCGTTATTCTAGCTAATGAGACCCGTTCTCTCTTCTTCTCTACACGTCTCGCTCCGCCACGTGCCATGTATGCTCCCCGGTCCTCACCTTTTCATTTCAAGACTTAAGGCATCTTTGTTGATTCCTTCTAAAAAGAAATGAAAAAGTCGTTTTGGTTACCTACTACTACTTGGCTCCTTGTCACTTACAATAGGAAAAATCTTCAGTATGCAGGTTCTCGATCCCACCCTTATAGTTATCAAAACTCTTTCTCACTCACAATAGACGTCAAACTCAAGCTCACATGTGAACAACTCTATTCTCACTCAGCTATCCAAGTCACAAAAGAGGCATTGTTGTTTGAACATTGCACATCATCCTTCATTAAAAATAGACTCTTTCCCCAGCCGCCAGCGTCCCTCCCCAGCTCGTGAGACCGCTCTCACTACCCTTGCCTGGCTGGCTCCCACTAACCTTTCCTTCCACCTGTCTCGGACGGCACAATCCTCTGCTACCTACCTACCTTCCCTTGTACGTCGCCAATCAAACTCTTCACCTATAACTGTTCCTTTCCTCTTTAAACCCCAAACCTAGCTTCTTGGATTTTGCCTAATAAACCTAGCTGCCCAAATCTTCCCCACATATTACTGGCTCCATGTCAATAAAAATCATTAGAGCCAAGATTCCAAGGAATCTACTCATACACCTCCACATAGCACCCTAATTGGCACGGCTCGCTCCTTATCGTCGTTGCCGACTCATTTTCTATCTGCTTTGATCCTCTGCTTGCCTCTCCCATTCCCTTTACCTTTGTTGCCTACTCACCTCTCCCCTAATATATGCAATGCTCTTAGACACTACAAATTGAGAGCATGTCCAAACAAGAACTTAGAGCTGTGAGAAAGGAAATTGTCTTTGCATCTATTTGTGTCACACACACACACACACACACGCGCGCACACACACACACACACACACACACACACACACACACACACACACACAAAGGGGGTTGTAGGAGATGCTTGTGACTGTCATGTATCTTGTGATCTCCTATATGGGTTGCATCTCATAACACCTAAACTAGTGATGCCATGCAAAACAACGCGCACACACACACAGAGCCAATCCCTAGACTACTCATGGCCTGCGCACAGAGAGAGAGAGAGAGAGAGAGAGAGAGAGAGAGAGAGAGAGAGAGAGAGAAATGGTAGTCACAGAACTCTTCCTGAGAGCAAAAAGAGAAAATCGTCTTAGATTCTACACTTACATTTTTTTAGAAATCATGGGCACATATTAGCGCTCCATATTTGTATAATATAGATAATTTTTAAAGAGGTGTATAAAGCCATATGAACTATGTGGACCCTAGGCACAAATTCATTCAGCATGTCAAATACAAAATAAAACAGTCTTTTTAAGGAATTTCACATATTATGTCCATGTATGCTCGCTACATAGATAATACTTAAGATCAAAGGTATTGAAGTCTTTCATAAATTGCCAAAAGAACCCACCAATGCTCACAGAGTACCGAAACACACACACACACAAATTACTCTCTCACATTACTAGCATGGTAGGGCAATGGTTTTGGTAACCTAGTCGTATTTATAATTTTTTTCCAATGTAATGGATCACTTCCCTAGCAGTGGTCCAACGGAGTCAATTGCTAGTCTAGTGGAGCTAGGTGATATTCGGACAATTTTGTGGTTCATGCAGAGGCCCAATGTGCTAAATTTGTGGTTGAGATTGTGAAGCAAGACCAGGCATGGTCTATTATGGCAAAGGATATGATGGACAAGGCGAAGCTCTTTTCTCAAGGTGGCTAGTGGAAAGGGGTAGAGATCCACCCAAGATGCTTTTCCCTCGGTGGTCCTACCTAAGGTTAGGTGGCACAATGGGCAAGCTTCTATGGAAGTGTACCATAGCAACAAAGGCACTAGAATGGGGAAAGATAGCCAAATATTTCCAAAAGTCCATAATGCACTGGTCACCTTGGCTATCTAAAGTAGGTAATGAACTGTTGAACCCTTTTTGGAGAGAAATCACCAAAAAGGTGAATATCAAAGGACTCAAATGATTGGCCCAGTATTGGGACAACAGCAGCAAGAGTTTGAAATAATCAGACCAATTCTTTCCCACAATGGCACTAAAAGATTTCTGATCAACGAAGTTGTAGAAGGGCTAGAGAATTCTTTGGTGCTTTTCTGTGAATCTACTTTTGAGTGGAAAGCATGGCGGTGAACAAAGAGCGCACACTTCTATAAACCACAAACCAAGAATCTTTGCCACACTTTAATGGTCAAGTCTGATTGGTTCTCTCCCCTCAACAAACAATGGAGCATGCAATGGCCGGAACCAAGATGGGTGGCAGTAGCAAATAACATATGGAATCTACAGTGGCCACTCTCTATGAAGATATTTTTGTGGAAGGTGTTGTGGAGTGCTCTACCAATGGGTGACAAGATCTTAGCCAAAGGTATTGGGCCAAATATAAGCTTGAGGTACAAAACGGTCAGTGAAAACCCCTGTCACCTCTTCACCTACGATTAGAGGCTTGGCGGGAAAGATGTGCAAATGGATTGAAAAGACCTAGAAGATTGGATTCTAAAAGAATGATCTATTCCTTAGAGAGAAGGTGTTGGGAACCCAAGTGATTTTAATCTACACTCAAATAGTTTGATTTTGCTTCTTTTAACAAGTTTGGAAGACCAGGAATCGTCGAGTATTCGAGAACAAACTTTCAATAGCTAACTTCAAAGAGGTTATCTAAGAAAGCAAGTGATAATTACCATTGGAAAAAAGAAGAATATAGACGAGTGGAATCGGGTAATCATCGCGATCATGACAGGTAACGGTGGGTAAGGTGGGTTATGCCTTGTCTCCATTGAAGGCTTTGTAACCTATTGTTGTATTGTGAGGTCCCTCAGGGCTCGACATGAGCTTGAGGCTTCTATGTACTTTTCTTGAACTCAATGTATCCACTCACTATTGTAAGTTGACCCCAAAAAAAAAAACCTAATCGTATCTATTCATTTTTTTCTTTCCCTCGGGTTTCTTGTCCATAAAATATTCCCTTAAAAGCCTTCAAGATAGTGTTTTTATTTATAGATATTTTCCTAGTGTTGGATTGGATTTTTATGATTATGGATAGAATTTATTGTCCACAACACAAATAAGATCTTGAAGACCAATAAGAAGCTACCATCGTTTAGGTCTCATCAAGTGTCTTATTTTACTGACAGTGCCTTTTGAAGGCTTGGCTTTTATCATCATGAAGATTTTCTAGAGTAGATTTGTCAATTTTTTTCCTCCTGAGCCTCAAGCTATAGATAGAGGTTTCCATAAGAGAGAGATCGCCTTCTTGATAGGGTTCTCAAGACTTAGGGCTAGGCCTTAGAATCATCATTGCCATTGTCCCTTGTGCTCTCTTTCAAGGACTGAATGGAAGAATTAGCATGGGCAATTGTTTATTTGAAGGCTATTTCACATGCAAAACTTTGCCATTTTAATCATGTGAATTTTGCCTTTTTTTTCGTGTACAAAAATTTGATATGGTTGCCTTGATGCCCCAATGAGACATGTACATGAAGCCTATATATTGAGCAAAATGCAACATTCCATGTATCCTAAGGATGGTTCTATGCGGGCTACTCATAATTCAAGCATACTCATGGTGATGTTTGTGGTCCAATCCATACTTCATCTTTTGGAAATCATTTGTACTTTGTGACTTTTATTGATGATTATTCCACGCATGCATGGGTACATCCGCTTAAGGCAAAGTCCAAAGTGTTTATGCTTCAAAAAAAAATTCCCATGCCTATAAATGTATCTGGTTGTACTGTAGCACCATCTAGTTCTGATCTTTGACGAGTCATGGGATATAACACCATTGCATAGTCTAATTTACCCCTAAGCAAAATGGTGTCGCCGTGAGAAAAACATGGTCACTTATGGAGATAGCACCAAAATCCAAGCTTTGCCACATGCATTTTGGTTTAAGGCTTATATATGTGTTGTGTGTATGCTAAATAGGTTTCCCACTAAAGCATTGAAGTCTATCACTACATATGAGGCTTGGTACGGCAAGCAACCATCCAGTGGTCACCTATACGTGTTTGGTTACTTGGCTTACAAATGACATAAGACGTACTTTTGTTGGTTACATTCTAGAAAGTTAAGGTTATAGGTTATATCCTCCGTAAAGAAAGCATATCTTGTTTAGTTGAGATGTTGTTTTTGTGGAAGATGCATTTCAATCCTTGTTAGCATATAACAAGGAGATAAATATGAGGTTATAAAATGTATACAATACGTTATTATCTTTATTTTGTGATAAAAGCATGCATGTCAGTCTTAATGAGACATATGTTTAGCATACGCAGATTTCAAATGGTTTTGATGAGGATAGGTTTGAAAATGAGAAGACTTGAGGTATACCAAGATGGTTGGTGTAAACCTTGCTGACGATAAATTGGATGCACCTGTCTAGTCTTACTCATTCAAGTTCTCAGCATGCCTCTTATGCATCAAATTCTTATGTTTTTGTTGTGTCTAGTAAGTATGATGAGGAAGAACCTTGATCATTTGATGAAGCACAAAATTCAAAAAATCGGTTAGCTACAATGTAATTTGAGTATGATGCTATTGATGACTATCATTTCTAGCATTTGTGCATTGAAAGTTCATAATGGTTAGAATGTACATAAGTTGGACTATGTTTTTGAATGGTGATTTTCATGAGTATATGTAGTGCATCCCCCTGGTTTTGTTCAAAAAGGGCAAGAAATCAAGGTGTGTCAGATTAAGAAGGTTTTGTATGGTTTAAAGCAAGCTCCATGTGCTTGGTATAAAAAGTTCATGTTTAATTGGCTATACATGGTTTTCAAAGTACTCCAACTGAGAGTACTTGGTATATCAAGGGTACCAATGGTGTATTTCTGATTATTGTGCTCTATGTTGACGACATGTTGCTCACTAGACCAAATAACAAATTTTTGGTTGATCTTAGGGTTGATTTGAGTGTCTCTGTTGAGATGTTAGATTTTGGGCTTTTACATCACTTTTTGGGTATACATTTTAAGCAAGTTGATGAAGGTATTGCTTTGTGTAAAATATATAACATTAAGACATTTTTGTGTAGATTCAAACTTGAAGATTACAAGCTTATTGCCAATCCCACAGATAGAAGTCTATCTTCGTGATGTTGGAGACTACTTTGATTTCATTTGTATATTAGTAGGCCATGGGTTGCATGATTTATATATGCATTATGAGGCCATATGTTCAATATGCAGTCTTGTTTGCAAGTGAGCAAATCTATGCATTGTTGAGAGTCTACACATTGGAAGGTAGTGAAGCATATTTTTTGCTACTTGAGATGGCAAGGCAATGTTTTATCCCAAGGGGGGGATCCTTACCACCAAATTTACATGCTTTTTGAGATTGCGAGGGTTGGTTGCTATGACGCACGCATGTCCAATAGTGGTTTTTGTTTCATACTCGATAGCACATGCATATCTTCATTGAGCAATAAGAAGCCTATAGTGGCAAGTTATAGTTGTGAGGCTCAATGTAGGGTAGCTTCCATAGCTCTTGTTAAGTGCATTTGACTCATACGCCTTTTCATTGACTTGTGTCTATCACCACGATCTTTAGAGACAATTAGAGTGCTTTGGCAATAGCGAGGAACCCAATTTTCCATTCTCACACAAAGCACATGGATCATTATGTCAACAAGGAGAGACTCTCTGCATGAGAGGTCTGCTTGGCTTATGTGCCTGTGCACGAGGACAACCCAACCCTACTCATCTTTTCACAGAGGCTTTTTCTGTGTGAGAAGTTCAAAGCTTTTTGCAACAAACCTTTGGGCTTAATCCCCGCTGTGGATTGATTGTAAAGGGTCTAGCACTTCCCTATACAGAAGTGCCAACTCATGTTCACCACTCGCAGGGGGCATTTGTTACCATATTATGGTAGTGATGTATGTGATTACACTTGTTAGGAGGTTTTTTCCTTGGCTTGTATACACCATCACTCTAAGCTTCTCCTTCATCTTCTCGCAACCATATTTCCAACTCTAGCACTCTCTCTCTCTTTAGAACTACACTTATAACCACTTGAATCCTACAAAGAAGCTTGTATTAAATATATTCTATGATAACTTTTTAACAAGATACAAACTTTTTCTCAATGCTTTAAGGGTTTGAGGACACCGTTCAACATTGTTAGCATTGGTGTCTCTAAGTTTCCCTTAATACAGTGGAAAAAAATTTAGGTACCAACTTTTCACTTTGGAAAACCAAATGCAATTGCTTATAATGAAGGAAGGTATTCAAAAAGAAACTACAATTTACAAGAGCCGAAAAATGTTCATACCAATGCCATTTGACATTCCAATTAGATGTACAAGAATGAATCTGTATTGGCCATCATGGATCTTGGCTTAGGCAACGATTTGCTTCATTATCGTAACCAAGACGGCCACGTAAGTTTGGTCCTCTATTGAGGTTATATTTGGTGGAAACATTCATGATTCTAACTTGTTTATTGAAATGCCATTAGATCATTTCACTTAATAAATTGCAAACACTCTCGAAAAATGCATAGTTGCACTAGGTCTCTTATTTTAGCAATTGGGTACTCTAAAGTGTTCTCTAAATGAAGACGAAAAAAAAACTATACCTCACAATAGTCTTGTCGAAGAGGATAGGTTCGTGGAGATTGTCACTGCTCTCAAGGTTAGTGAATGACTTGTTCATACTAACACTCAATGTTTCAAAAAGTTAGCTTGGCAACACGAAAAGCATCATGCTAATCGTATTTCTCAATACAAAGAATTCGAGCTGTCTACAACAGAGACAGAACAAGCAATGCCTATTACCATTGACTCACTTGATGGTGAGGATTCTTGGGTTTTCTAGAAGCCCTAATGAAAAAATAGAAATTTTCTTTTGCTCTTTGCTTCATCATGAATAATTAAAGGCCTTTTTTCCATGTGGTTTTTTCCTTTACCTTGTGCATATGCATCTAGTCTGTAAAGTCTGTAAAGGATGTAGACATCGTACATCCTTTTTCGGTATGTGGTTAGACTGCCCTATGCACTAGCATTCAATAAATTCCTTCATCGTTTGGCCCTCGAACTAATTTTTCTTGAGGGGGGTACTTCTTCTGGGGAGTGTTTGGGATAGTTCAATCGCTTTAGACCAAAGAGTGTTAGTGAGTTTTGGCGAAAGAGCAGTCCTTTTTAAGACATTTACCCTTCCGCCTACTACCCCACGGTTTGATCGATTAGCTACGGTGCTCACACGTTTGGAGGTTTCTTGCAAATTGAACCCACATCTTTCTGGGGAGCATTTGGAATAGTTCAATCGCTCTAGACCAAAGAGTGTTAGTGAGTTTCGGCAAAAGGGCAGTCCTTTTTGGGACATTTACCCTTCCGCCTACTACCCCACAGTTTGACCGATTGGCTACGATGCTGCTCACCGGTTCAGAAGTTTCTTGCAAATTGAACCCACATCTTTTAGGGGGGTACTTGCACCGTAGCTTCTTGATCTTTCAGTTGAGGGGGAAGGTCATAGTGTTTTTTGAGGTTATGTGTACTTAACCTTTCAACCATGGGGTACACACCTTTGAGCCATGCCGGCAATTGTTCGGCTTTTAAGACATGTTGAGCCACATGTGAGCATCATATGTTTGTTACCATCTTCCATATCTTTTGAGCCGTTTTATTGCTAGTTCCAAAAGTGTTCTCCCAAAGGTTTGTTTCACCTATTTGATGAAGGGGAAATTTCTTGCATAGGCCTCCTCCAATTCTAGTGTCGGAACCTACTTGACGCCTCCCTTGAGCTCCCTAAGTCAAACACGGGATGGGAAGCCCAAAAGTGCCACACTCACTAAAGAAAGACATGGCAAGGAAATATACCTAGACTCAAAAGGGTTCAATGTAGGGTGTGTAGAGAGCACTCAAAAGAGATGATGCATCCTTGGGTAAGAACAAACACACTTTGAGGTGGTTGATGATGGTACAACGAAGTGTTTCGGATAGATTTTGGGATAGTTTTTGGAAGGCCAAACATTTGGTCATTTCTCCCTCTTTGGGTGCCGGGACTCAAAAGGGTTCAATGTAGGGTGTGTAGAGAGCACTCAAAAGAGATGATGCATCCTTGGGTAAGAACAAACACACTTTGAGGTGGTTGATGATGGTACAACGAAGTGTTTCGGATAGATTTTGGGATAGTTTTTGGAAGGCCAAACATTTGGTCATTTTGGCCAAACATTTGGTCATTTCTCCCTCTTTGGGTGCCGGGATAAATAGTCCTTTAAGTTTTCCAACATTTTGGACGCACCAATGAGGTCAACCATGAAATTCTATCTCTAATCAATACCTACAAAGAATTAGATAGTTTTTGGCATCACCAGTGCATCTAGGTTGCTCAATGTGCAGTGCATCATGATGGATGGCCCAGAATGTTCCATTGCTAAGGCAACTTAGGGCTCAAACTCATGGAACTAGAGATTGAATTTCGTGATTGACCTCATCAATGCTTGGAAAAAATCCATTGCTAAAGCAACTTAGGGCTCAAACTCATGGATAATTGAGTCCAAGCCAAGGGCTCAAAGAGCACAGAATAAGTTGCTCATGTGCATAAAGATAAACGTGCCAGCACTAATGGATGTCTCCCTCTTTTGGTGTCGAAAAATGAGGCATATAGATAGTCATTCTTGAAGTTTTGGAACAGTTCGAACACACTAATGAGGTCAATCACGAAATTCTATCTCTAGTTAATACCTTCAAAGAATTTATTTATTTTTTGCATTCACCAATGCACCTAGATTCCACAATGTGCACTACATCATAATGGATGACCTAGAATGTTAGCATGTGTTCATTATCTTTATGCGCGTGAGCAAGTTACTATCTGCTCTTTTAAGTTCTTGGCTCGAACTCGACTATCCATGAGTTTTCCCTAAACTGCGCCGAAGACACTCGAAGACACTCAAAGGAACGCACGTTTGCATAGAGTCTTGAGTATATTCACATCTTCATAGCCACTATGAGTATGTGTTTTTTCGCCTTTGAAACAATATCTAGCTGCGAACATTCTCATTTCATTGCTTTGCAATCATCTCAAGTATTGACAAAATGCAGGAATGTCGTTGTTGAAGCTATGTTTTCCTTCTCTCAATAGTCACTAATTTCATCTTTCTAGTGTGGGATGAATTGGTTTGTTCTAGCAATTATTCCACTATTGTCTTCTAGCCATGGTGTAAGATTGAGCTATCAAAAGCTTGCATTTTGATAATAGCAAATACAGGATGGAACTCACTTGAAAATGAAGCCGCCCATAATCTCACTCACTTCATGAAACTGCTCGGTCAGCCCAGCCCATAATCTCACTCACTTCATGAAACTCCTCGGCCTTTGGGCTGACCGTACCAATATTGAACCATACTCTGTGGCGTAATCGTTTAAAGCCCATTAATTCTCTGGACGTGTAAGGTTGAAAAAATAAATCAATTACTTGCTTCCTCCAAAGCACCATGTCTGTAAGCGACAACTTTTAACATGTCCCAATCTTGTCTCTACCCCCAATCTTGTGCAGTAGCTTTGTGACATTAGAAACAACAATGTCTTGTTCACATTGCTAACAGAACTCATACTGTTCCACGGAACAAATAAATCACACAAATCTTGTTTTTACTTATAATACCAGTAGTCCTTAATCAGGCAATAAGGCTACAAGGTAGAGAAAATGCCCATATGGAAGTCACCTTAGGGAGACCTCTCCACAGGGTATCATTGACCTCGCTTAAAAACTTGGAACTTCTATTTAAGAGACCTCTCATGAACTAGACATTTTGTGGATGTGAACCAATAAGAAACGCCTCCATTGCTTCTTAAGTCTTAACCAATCGTTGACATTTATTGATGCATATTTGCTGCCACCCTTTGCTGTGCTTTGGCCTCCGCCTACATACAATTGAAAAGCACAACAATAAAGCAGGATGTCAGCATTTGACAGAGACTTAACCTCTTTGCACAAATGTATACCCGTAAAACGGCGAGCTTGAAAGTCCCATACGTCAGTCCTAGAGCGCATGCACTCGCTCTAGCCACCTGCAGATAAGTCGGTCAGCAATAGTTAAGGATGCTCATCAAAAAAGAGAACCAAATCAATCAGCAACAAGGACATACATGTCACGATTGTGACGTATACTTCAAGCACTTAATCCTAATGCACGTACAAAGATGGACCAGAATGGAGACCCCGCCCTCGAAAGGGTGCATCTCTTGGCCCAACAACTACACCTCTTCACGAATGTTGAACCCTTACATTGAAGGGTCATCTCTCTACAACGACTAGTCACACCTATTGGTCAAAGGATGTAACTCTTAGTTTAGAGTCCTGCCTCTTCGTCAACAGATATGGCTCTTGATATGTGTCTTTTCATCTCCTATATAAAGGAGGCTATATATATAGTTCACACAATCAAATCAATTTAACAAGTGTTCTCATTCCTTGAGTTTCAGTCTTACTTCTAAAATTAGCACCATTATTCTTGGACTCCTCATATTGCTTCTCCGCCATCTCCTTCCCAAGCTTCTATGGACGAACGCGACGAACCAGACCCAACTGCTAAGGTAGACACTCGTGAACTTCAACTCCTCTATAAAATTATTAACACTGCACAAAAGGAGAAATTGGATGTTAATTTGCCCAAGCCTGACAATGGTCACTACGACAAGCACGTGCTAGACCAATGAATGTTCAAAATGGAGGTCTACTTGTCCAACACGGATTTAGTAGAGAGAAAAAAGATTGCACTTGCTAGTTTGGTATTAAAAGACAGCATTTCTTTGGTGGCAACGACGGGTTGCTCATGCCAAATACACACCTTGGGAAAAAATCCAGTGTGCTATTTGCACAAGGCGTTTGAACCTGCTATTGTTGATTTCCATGCTCAGTCCTCTCTCCGTCGCCTGAGCCAAACTGGTTCCTTGGTTGCATATATCATAGAGTTTTAGAAACTAACTTTGGAGATAGAGACTCTCAACCCCTCTGACAAACTTTATAGTTTCATTGACGGGATTGAGCCAACCCTAAAGGACAATGTTCACAAGTATAACCCTACCACCTTGGTTGCTGCAATCACCTACGTAGAACGTTTTGGCAATAATCAGTCCCCTACAAGGAACATTTTTCCCGATGACCGGTCTTGAAGTTGCGCTCACTTTTCACAACGCGATCACAGAGGGCCAAAATTAGTAGCAACAATCTCAGTTCAAGGAACAAGCGACGGTGCCTCCTTCAACCTCAAGGTTCTACTCTCAAGATCGACAATCTCAAAGCAAATCTCCCTCAAATGTTCCACTTCATCATGGTAAAGAATGTGATTTTCCTCAAGGTCAACATTTCAATGCTCAACAAGGCTCTTCTTTGACTTCAAAAAAGGATGGATTAAGGACAAAGGAAAATATGAGGTCAATACAATTCATGTCTTGATGGATACGAGTATCCTTATGAAGTATGCTCAATGTGATTTTATGGTTTTGAAACAACTTTCAAAGCAAGTTTTGAGCCTTTTTGGAACTCTCGATGGTTGCTCCATCAATGTTTTGGTGGACAGCGGTTACTTCAATAATTTCATCAGCAATCACATTGTTCGACGGCTTGGCTTGCCAACTCAAAAGACATCTCACTTGTATGATGTGGAATTAGCAGATGGATCATTTTTAACTTGTGATGAGACAGTTTGACAATTGCAGTTAGGTATTCACAAATTAACTAAATTTCGAGGTCATGCCTTTGTCTTACTACGACATGATTCATGGTCAACATTGGTTGTTACACTATGATCCATCTAGTAGCCTTCAAGGACATGCTATCAATCTGGATGTGACACGAGCTTTATCACGTGGAACGAGTGATTCAAGCCTCATGTGTACAAGTCAAACAGCATGATGCAGATACAAAACTTATCACTAACGATTAAGTGTGGATTCATTAACTTCTCCTAAATTAACTCATGAAGACAACGATAATTTCAAGCAGGAGGTTTTTCCAAGTGATACTTTGTTACCGAATAAAGGCATTTTTGCAGATTCTAAATCAGAAGAAAAACTCCAGGAAGGCCAGATGTAGCAATCTGCGCTGTAAACGTCCTCCGAAACAAGAAAGCCAAATTAGACAATCTGCATTGTAGAAGCTACCCAAAGCTACACCAGTCACCGATAGACCGCACGGACCACCACCGGATGGTGTTCTGTCAGTAGGTAGGGTAATCCAAGATGAGGGAAAAGCCAGACTCAATAGTCTGTGCTATGTAGAGCCTCTGAGAAGAGGTGTGGTCAGACCAAGCTGTCTGCATCGTAATCATCCTGTAGAATAGGGAAGCCAGACTTAATAATCTACGCTATGAATATCCTCTGAGAAGAGGAAAGGCCAGACCATCTGTCTGTGTCGTCTTGCCTGTATCTCCTGCCTCCAATCCTCCGATGTCAACCAAACAAAAATCCACCCCAACAATGCCACCAAACCACAACTCGGTGTGGCTCTCAATGTGAATGAGCTGGGAGTGACCTACTGCCCAGGTCGGGGTATAAGTCTGCTGGAAGGTTACCGAGGGTGAGTGTAAGAAACTCTGAAGGTAGCAATCCAAGTGTAGAAGAGCAATTGCACTACCATCCAAGCCAAGCTCTGGGTAACTCCGGATGTAGTCGCAGAATTCCTGATCTCCCACATTTTGCGGGTAAACTCTCTAAGAGGGTCCAAAGCACTGAAACCCCACTCCAGTCTGTAGATTCAAGCAAAGAACCTGTCCAAGAAGAGATCCGAGATCCTCTCCCTAAGTCCATGTAGATGCTCCTGTGTAAGCAAGTGATCTGACATGTCGAGGTCAAGTGGTAAGTGTCTGTCCACCCAAGATGGTGGTGTCGAATGTCGGAATCCCATATGCCATGAGCATGATCATATCTCGTGTGAGATCCTCTGAAAACCACAAGTCACCATCCCCTCTAGAGTGCACAACCGCCGAACAATGGCTAGAATGAATAGATCTCCCAAGGATCGTACGCCTATAGATGATCAAGCCAATGTTGAAACTATCGTGTACTGCAGCAGTCATTGAGAGACCGCATGGACTACCATCGGATGGTGTCCTCGCAGGAGGTAGCCTCATCCTCTGTAAAAAACTTAAACCATGTGGCTGTTGTCCACCCAAAAACACAACAGCGAGGTGATGAAAACCCTGCTATCCAGCGATTTTCAGCATGCTCGTACGCTCTCGGCAGGATCCGGAGTGGTGCAGGGGGTCTAGGGAGGGTGGTGAATCAATGTCACAACTCCAGGTGGGCTGTGTAACAAACTTGGACACCCCAAGTCAAGATTCTACCGCGACACAACAGAATTTCACTTCAAACAATTCACACTTCACAATTAAGTCGACAGGGCCCGGCGTAGTTTTGTGCCAAGAGGTATTGGCCCCAAAGACCGGCGCTCCTTTCGGTATTTCTTTTTGTATTAATCTGTGTTCAAAGTACAAGAGAGTGGGTAGGTGCTCACTCTCAGACTCTACGTCCAGATGCTCTGAGAAGTGAGGCCCTGCCCGCTTATTTATTGATACAAGGGATGCCCAAAAGCAGAGCCCCAAAAGCAGTAGTTTGAAAGCTTCTCAAAACAAAGCAATAATCCACAAAAGCATTGCTAAAATTAGCCAGTGAATTTCAGCCAACATAAAAGCAAAGAATTACATACACCATGCCACGTCAGCATCTCCGCGAAATGCGCCGCAAAATCTGGAATTTTCGTATGATAGGCCACATCAGCATGTCAACGCATATTGCGGGTCCGTACTTCTGCCATGTGTCAGTGTGTGTCCCCGGGGTCTGCTGCCACATCACCATTTTGTGACATACCCCCCTCTTGAAAGCATTGTAATCGCCCTCGATTACACCTGCAAAACAGAGAGAGACCATGAATTGTCTTAGCAGACACTGACTGTTAGTACCGACGCACTAGAAACAACACATCTAGCACATGTACCAATTGACAGTCACATCACAGGACATCACCTGACATCACATCAAATCACATTCAAACTCATTCCAAATATCAAACCATGATTAATCGGCAACGTATTTAGCAATCGCATCTAGATCCAATCAAGACCTCACAGATGCCCGATTGAATAATCCATATTGCAATCATGTCTATAGAGATTAATCCATATCCATACGGCAGAATATTGTCAGCTTAACAGTATCTCTGAAACCCAAAGGAACATCAAAGACTCTATTTCAATAATCCATATTGCAATCATGTCTATAGAGATTAATCCATATCCATACGGCAGAATATTGTCAGCTTAACAGTATCTCTGAAACCCAAAGGAACATCAAAGACTCTATTTCAAAAATCGGGGCAATCTGTTGACAAAGGAGCGGAATGACCTCCCTCTTGTGCAAACCCGCTGCACTAGATTTGCCCATGCTGAAATCGGGGTTCTATCGGAGTAGACTATGCTAAACCAAATGCTTCAAGGTAAAGTTCCACGATCTGAGGAGTATCTGCTAGGTCCTCCTCCTCCATCCACTTCGCATCCAATGCAGGATAGTTCTCGAATTTAACCAAGAACCGCCTCATCACTTTACCTTTAATCTTTCTATCTTTATGTGCCAATATCTGTTTTGGAACGAGTGTCTCCTCGCTTTCCTCCACTTCGGGTTGCTCATCTGGCTCCCCATCATCGGACACATCGCCTTTAAAAGGCTTCAAGAGACTCACATGAAAAGCATTGTGAATTCTCCAAGTATCGGGCAGCTTCAGTCTAAAGGAGACATCATTTATCTTTTCTTTTATCTGGAAAGGTCCATAGTATCTCATGCTAAGCTTTGGAAAAAGCCGCTCCTTTCCCTTTTTCTTTCTCAGGCGTGCCTTCTCAAAACGTAAGAGCACCCAATCGTTCTTCTTTAATTTCAAATTGCGACCGTGTCAATCTGCTCCTTATGTCTTTCTTAAGATTTCTCTAAAGCCTCCCGGACCAAGTCCAAGTCCCTCGTGAACTGGTCGGCTTCAAAAATCTTATCTTTCGAGATAAGGGTGGAACCTTTGTAACACCTTCTATAATCTTCAATGGCACCTTCCTCGTCGAAGAGTGGATCGTGTTGTTGTAGGCAAATTCCACCAAAGGAAGAAACTTTTCCCATTGAGTCTTCTGATCAGAAATGTAAGACTTCAATAAATCCAGTACGACTAAATTTGCAATCTCAGATTGCCCATTTGTCTGTGGGTGAAAAGATGATGAGAACTGCAACCATGTGCCAATGTTCTCTCAAATAGCCTTCCAAAACAAACTCGTGAATCGAGGATCTCTGTCAGAAACTGTAACATTTAATGGCCTAATAACTTATGTGTAGCGGAAATTAGGATGAACATAGTGGGCATTTCATTAGAGTAGATTCCTAATGAGAATTACAAGAGTGCTTGGGTGGAGAGAGCAACAAAAAGCATAAAACCTAGTTAGATAGCATCGAAAATCCTTTCAAAAGAGAGAGCAATTAAGCTATTGACAATAGTTGAGGACCGGATTTTCATGGAGCCGGTCCCCACTCCAAAAGGCTTTGTATTATGGTTTCTCCCATCAAGAGAGACATTGTACAATACAATTCTTTGTGTTCCTTCAAGACTAGCTAGTGCAATGAAGATGGAAACTTCATGCACTAAGCAAAATACTTAACAAACACAACTTGAATTATCCCCGTTCTCAGACCCAAGACCTCACACACCTTCGAAGATGGGGAGAGCTAGCAGGGTATGAGAGTAGATTGAGAGGAAGAAGGAGTATCTTACGAGAAAGATGTACATCTCCTCACATAATCACTCATATGTAGCATAGCTTAGCTTAGTAATTAGCTTGGTAGAGGAGATGAGCATGCATTGAAGCTTGGCTCTTGGTTGGATTTGCATCCACATGCCAAGAGTGTTGATGTAGGCTTCTATCTCACAAGCTTGGAGTAGGTGATGAGTTCTCCATTAAAGCTTGGGAAGAGATAGTCTTCTCTTTCTTCACACATGAGCTTGTGTCAGTGTGTGTGTGATAATGCCTTGCAAAAATCAGCCCCCTCTCTCTCTTGGGCGAGCCCTCTTGCTAAATGCTCTTCCTGAAGCCTCATGGGCCCTCCCCAAGTCAAGCCAATTACAATTAAGCAGCATAAGTGATAGCCTTCTGACATGTGTCCCCCTTTACCCTTTTGTGAGAGCTTTAGGTAATTAAATAATTAAACTAAACTCTCATTGGACCCCTTTGCCTCCGGGCCAATAGGAATCAGGCAAGCCATGGGGCTCCTGAATGCTCATTGGACCCCTTGGGAGACTGCCCAATAGTCTTCTAGGAGACTTAATTCTCATTGGTTTCTTTTATTAAATGTTTTTAAATTAATTAAACTAGATTTACTCTAGCTTAATTTTCATTGGTCCACTTCAAGGGTCATCCAATAGAAATTGGGCACACCTTGTGGGCATCTGGCCTAGGGAGCTGACATGTGTCCCTCATTCCCTTTGTGTAAAGGGAGCCTGTGTGTGTGTGTGTGCGGCTTTCTCTGTCATCCCCTACCTTTAGGGCTCGCCCCCTCCCATGTAGGGATGTGCAAAGACTTTTAGGGCACACACAAAGCATCCAATTTTCCCTAGGGTTGACCTTTGGACACAACCTTTGAATTTTGGAACCTTAGCATTTTGGAAGTATCAATGGGCTGAACCTTAGGGTCTTTTTAGCCCATTGTTGTATATGGCTCTTTTGCAGATGGCCCCCCCTTTGGATCCCTATTTTCCCTCCTTTGGATCCCTACTGTGGCCGGTCTGCTAGCTTAACCAATATTCTAGCTTTTTCTCCCCTGGCCTTCCCCACATTAAATGATCAGTTTAATATGAGAAAATCATTTAGGAGAATTAGATATTGATTATTATGACATTTCCTCTGTCTTGAAATCATAGTCGTCCTCGACTATGGTGTAGAGAAGATAAAGCATGTTCATGAGTCCTTTTCTTAGCGGGTAGAGGATCCCTATGTTACCCTACGACATCATTCCACAATGGATGACTAGTCCATTTGGCGCTTGAGAGCCTGAGGCTGCCGCAAGCATGTCTGCACATTAGTCCTATCAATCTTCCATAGTAGAGTGACAAGCTCTACTTGGTGTTTGGGAGACGTCGTCTCCGCAAACTTGATCTAAGCATACATACTACATTTTTGTGCACAAATAAAGAAAAAGAGAGTCTTATAAGATAAAAACTTTGTTCATTTTTAACATTTTGTACATTTGCTTACTCTTGGGAAGCATTGTAAGCATTGACAAGGTTTAGGTTATCCTTTAATTGTATGCCTTGCATCCATCTAGCATCTTCAAAAGGATAATTCTTAAACTTAATAAGATATCGTCGGATAGTCTTACCGCCTCTTAGTACCTTGTCTTCATGTCGGAGAATGGACTCGGGCTGCAACACCTTTTCTTGGTCCTCGATCTCCGGTGGGTCTTCAATAGTTGGTTCTTGAGGTGGCTCTCCTTTTTAAGGCTTTAATAGGCTCACATGAAAAGCATTGTGTATGAGCCAATGATTGGGCAACTTGAGTTGATAGGCCATCTCATTGATTGGCCTAAGAATCTGAAAGGGACCATAGTACCTTTTTGCTAGTTTAGCATAGTACTTTTGGTGACCCGTAGGATTCTTGCCCGTTGTGTGCCTTAATCGAGCCTTGGGAAACTTTAACAAGACCCAATCGTTTTCTTTAAAGGCTTGGGCTCTTCTGTGCTTGTCAGCAGCAGCCTTTTGCCTTTGCTATGAGATAGAGATAGCTTCCTTAAACTTTTGGAAAGATTCTTGTAGGTCTCGGCTATACTCATCTGTAGTGAAGATCTTCCCATATACCTTAAGTAGAAAGGGACTTTTTGATCTTCCCTCAATTACCTCGAAAGGTGCTTTTCCTGTGGAAGTATGTACAGTGTTATTGTAAGCATACTCCACTAAGGGTAAGTACTTCTCCCATTGGGATCTTTGATCTACTTCCGTTACATAGGCTTTTAGTAGATCGAGAATGGTTAGGTTAGCTATTTCACTTTGTCCATCAGTTTGTGGATGATAGGCCGAAGAGAAGTTTAGCCTTGTTCCTAAATTCTCAAAGAGACCCTTCCAGAAATTACTGGTCATTCTAGGATCTCTATCCGACACTATGGACATGGGCAAGCCATGGTACTTGAAAATTTGTGAAATAAAGAGGGTTGCCATTTGATGGGCTTTGATAGTCTTTTTGACAGGTATAAAATGAGCTTGTTTACTAAACCTGTCTACTATCGTCCATAATCCCGTATTCCCATGGATAGACTTAGGCAATCCAAAGATAAAATCCATGGATATGCTCTCCCATGGTGAATTAGGGATTGGCAAGGGTTGAAGAAATCCAAGTTGCTTCCCTCTATCAAATTTTGTCTTTTGGCATACCACACATTTGGAAACATACTCTTGTATGCTCACTTTCATGGTAGGCCAATAGAAATATGTTTCAATTCCCTTTAAGGTAGACTGAATCCCTCTATGCCCCACATAAGGTGGAGCATGAGATTCATACATTACTTTCTCACGTAGTGAGTTAGTAACGCATAGTCTATTGCCATAGAGAAGATAACCATCTTGTAAAGTAAATGGTTCTTCTTTCTTCCCTAATGCAAGGGCTGAAATCACATCTCTAAAATCGGGATCAATAGCATACTCATCTATCATTGAAGATAGATCATTGTGAGTTGCTATGGAAACCGCATTCACTCTCGACCGTCTTGAGAGTGCATCAGCTACTTGATTATGATTGCCAGCAATGTGAGCAATATGAAAATGAAATTGCGAAAGAAAATTTGCCCACCTCATTTTTTTGTCGGAGAGCTTGGTCTGTGTCATGAAGTACTTAAGACTTTGGTGATCCGTTCGCAGAATGAAAGGAGTCCCCAATAAATAGTGCTTCCATGAGTCTAAGGCATGTAGAACTGCAAGGAGTTCTTTTTCGTATATGCCTAGAGCTTGCTCAACAGGGTCGAGCCTTCGACTCTCATAGCCTATGGCGTGCCCTTCTTGGAGCAAAACAGCTCCAAGGCAATCACCACAAGCATCGCATTGGACCTCAAATGGTTTTGAGAGATCCGGTAGTGTAAGCACAGGTTGAGAGATAAGCTTTTCGAAAGCATTGTTCTCCTTAGCAGACCATGTATACCTAACACTTTTCTTTGTTAGGTCATGTAATGGTCCCGCAATTTGTGAGAACTTTTCTATGAAGCGTCTATAGTATGCACACATACCTATGAAGCTTCTTAGTTCATGCAGATTCCTTGGTTTAGGCCATCCTTTTATTACCTCTAACTTGGATGGATCCATTTGGATGCCATCTTGAGAGATAATGTGACCTAAATAATGAATCTCTTGCAAGAAAAATTCACTTTTCTTTCGATTAACATAAAGTTTATTCTCTCTTAAAACTTGAAATATTACCTGGAGGTGTTGCTTGTGTTCCTCCAATGAATTAGAGTAGATGATAATATCATCAAAGAACACTCCAGTGAAGGTTCGATGAGGCCTGAACAGCTTCTCCATCAAGCGGTTGAATGTGGCTGGTGCATTGGTCAAGCCAAAAGGCATGACAATGTATTCGTAAAGACCAAATGTAGTACGAAATGCGGTCTTTACAATGTCTTGATCAACTATCCTTATTTGATGATAGCCACTTTTTAGGTCAACCCTACTAAAGTAGGTCGATCCTTGTAGCTTATCAAATAGGTCTTCTACCCGTGGAACGGGAAACCTATTCTTGATAGTGATCCTATTTAGTGCTCTATAGTCGACACACATACGATATGTGTCGTCTTTCTTTTGCACTAATAGCACAAGTGAGCAAAATGGAGATGAGCTTGGCCTAACCATACCCTTCTCAACTAACTCATGCACTTGCCGCATAATCTCCTCTTGTTGAGCTTGAGAAACTCTATAAGGAGGTTTATTAGGCGGTGAACTTCCTGGAAGAAGTTCAATTGCATGGTCATCATTACCTCGTTTAGGAGGTAGCTCACAAGGGATGTCGTCAATAAAAACATCTTGAAACCCCTTGAGAAAATTGGATAACTCTAATTCCTTTTGGTTGCTTTTATTTTCTTTTGCTAAAGCATTAGGTTCATTTTGAGAGTCTTTAACAAAAATCATGTACACGGAAATAGAGCTCTTTATTGACTTGTTGAAAGCTGGTGTATGTACAATGGGGATGGTGTTACCCATTTCCTTAGCATCTATATACATGTCTTTTTCCCTGAACTTAAAGGAGATTCTCCTTTTAGGAAATTTAACATCGGCAACCAGGCGGTCAAACCATGGTGCCCCTAGGATTACATCCTCATGCTTGAGAGGAGAGATAAAGAAGTCCTCTTTGTCCACATAGCCTTGGACATGAAGCCTCAATTTCCCAATTAAGGGAGTGACTGAAGCTTCTTGCCCCTTGAAGGCACTGTCTACGGGTAGGACATCTCCCATCTCGTAGGATTGTATTCCTAGCTTGGTGGCCAACTCTATAGATATAAAATTGTGAGTAGAACCAGGGTCAAAGAGAATAAAAGCATCATGTTCTCTTACCTTTCCCCAAGCATGGCATAGAGGAGATCCTTTGTGGTGAGTTTGGTGAGTCTCCTCCTCTTGGATTTCAACCAAGGAAGCTCTAGGAGGATCTTGGCGGTTGTTCTTTTGGGGACAAGCGCGGTACACATGCCCTTGTTCGCCGCACTTGAAACACTGGTTATCCTTACGATAACGCTCAAGCTCTTCAGGAGAGAGTTTATTCTTACCTTTGTAAACTCCCTTCTCTTTAGCTTTGTTGGAGTTGCCCTTAGGAGACTTTTGGACATTGTCCTTCCCCTTAGGCTCATTGGAACCCTTATTTTCCGGGGGCTTATTATTTCTTTTTGCCTCCATTTGGAAATTGATTCGAGAGGCGACCATAGTGTGGTGTATTACCGCCGATATGGTACGTGGTCTTTGGGAGTTGACATACTCCGCCATTTCTTCGGTTAAGCCCGCACAAAATTGTTGCTTTTGCTCTCCAAAATGCAACTTTTTGAAGACAATGGCTTTGAGTTGTAGGTCCCAAAACTTGTCTACATATTTGTGGATAGATTCATTGGGAGAGAGCTTTAAGCTTCGCCATTCGGTGAGTACTTTGTCTTTGGCATTGGTGGCCAAAAAATGCTTCATAATGGAAGCTCTTAAAGCTTTCCATGTTCGTGGAGCTTCACCGTTGGCTCGTAGGCTAGACCACCATTGTCTGGCGGACTTTTGAAAGTGCATAGATACATGGCGTAGCTTAGAGGACTCCGTGAAGCCCTCATCTCCAAACGTCGCATCGAATTGTTGGATAAAGGCCAAGACTTTGTCCGTAGCACCAAAGGTACCATCATAGGTAAGGAAAGAGATGCTCTTCCCTCCCTCTTTGAATTTCTTCAACTTGGACGACCTCTTCCATGCGGCATAGGATTTCCTATGACCTCTTCTTTTTGATGGTTCAAAGGTTGCACCATCACTTTCTTCAGAAGGTGAAAAATTTGAAGAAGGTGGAGAAGAGGGTGACCTCTTTCTCGCCTTTTTCTTGTCTTGATCTTTGTCATCTTCACCATAGCTTTCATAAGAGGAAGAGGATGAAGAAGATGGAGAAGAGGGTGTCCTCTTTCTCGCCTTTTTCTTCTCTTGCTTTTTATCATCCCTCTTTGAATTATGGCGTGGAGAAGAGTGTGATGGTCTTCTCCGCTTTGGTGGTGATGGAGAGCGTTTAGCCCGCCGTCTTCGTGGAGCCATCTCCGCCGAGGTGGCGGGAGACTCGCTTCTTTCTCGTTCCTTCGGTGGAGGCTCTTGAGTTCTCCTTTGGGAAGGAGATGCATCATCAAGAAGTAAATTCTTGAGCCCTTCATATGGATTCTCTTCTTCTTCCCGAATCGGAGAGAGACCTCTTTTGGTAGTCTCACAAGGAGGCTTCCTAGGTGTTCTCTCGTCATGGTGATGAGCTTGGAGAATCCCGTGAGCACGGAGCTGCCGTTGCACTTCACTTTGGAGAGATGGATTGCCCATGGCTTGTTGAAGCCTGGAAACAAGATAGTTAACAAGCATTGAAGCATCATTAGTAGCTTGCTCATGAGCAAAATCAAAGTTATCAACATTAATTTCACTCTCTTTACTATTGTCAGCCATTCTAACAACTTTTATGTGTAAACTTTTTAGGTGTACTTTGGCACTTCAAGCCCTAGTTGCTACTCCTCTTTACCCCTTTAGAAAAAGCACTCAAGCTACTCTACCCGTGGCTCGAATACCATTAATTGCAAGGAATAGAAGAGAGGGTCTTTCGACACCAAAACAGCACCGGCTCCTGTCAAGCTTCTAATAGCTCAATAGTGGTTAAGCCGTAGGCAAGCCCCGTAGGACTCCACTATTAAGACCATAGCTCTCGACGGTGATGCTCCGTTAACTGCACGAAGGCAGGCGGACTACAACGCTGAAAAATCCCTATTCTACTTACTCATAGGCAATTAATAATACCAACCATTTGTAGCTAGCTTGAGGACCTCCCTTCTTGAGCAAGAAAAGAGAAACCTTGAGCTCTGATACCAATGTAACATTTAATGGCCTAATAACTTATGTGTAGCGGAAATTAGCATGAACATAGTGGGCATTTCATTAGAGTAGATTCCTAATGAGAATTACAAGAGTGCTTGGGTGGAGAGAGCAACAAAAAGCATAAAACCTAGTTAGATAGCATCGACAATACTTTCAAAAGAGAGAGCAATTAAGCTATTGACAACAGTTGAGGACCGGATTTTCATGGAGCCGCGGTCCCCCCTCCAAAAGGCTTTGTATTATGGTTTCTCCCATCAAGAGAGACATTGTACAATACAATTCTTTGTGTTCCTTCAAGACTAGCTAGTGCAATGAAGATGGAAACTTCATGCACTAAGCAAAACACTTAACAAACACAACTTGAATTATCCCCGTTCTCAGACCCAAGACCTCACACACCTTCGAAGATGGTGAGAGCTAGCAGGGTATGAGAGTAGATTGAGAGGAAGAAGGAGTATCTTACGAGAAAGATGTACATCTCCTCACATAATCACTCATATGTAGCATAGCTTAGCTTAGTAATTAGCTTGGTAGAGGAGATGAGCATGCATTGAAGCTTGGCTCTTGGTTGGATTTGCATCCACATGCCAAGAGAGTGTTGATGTAGGCTTCTATCTCACAAGCTTGGAGTAGGTGATGAGTTCTCCATTAAAGCTTGGGAAGAGATAGTCTTCTCTTTCTTCACACATGAGCTTGTGTCAGTGTGTGTGTGATAATGCCTTGCAAAAATCAGCCCCCTCTCTCTCTTGGGCGAGCCCTCTTGCTAAATGCTCTTCCTGAAGCCTCATGGGCCCTCCCCAAGTCAAGCCAATTACAATTAAGCAGCATAAGTGATAGCCTTCTGACATGTGTCCCCCTTTACCCTTTTGTGAGAGCTTTAGGTAATTAAATAATTAAACTCTCATTGGACCCCTTTGCCTCCTGGCCAATAGGAATCAGGCAAGCCATGGGGCTCCTGAATGCTCATTGGACCCCTTGGGAGACTGCCCAATAGTCTTCTAGAAGACTTAATTCTCATTGGTTTCTTTTATTAAATGTTTTTAAATTAATTAAACTAGATTTACTCTAGCTTAATTTTCATTGGTCCACTTCAAGGGTCATCCAATAGAAATTGGGCACACCTTGTGGGCATCTGGCCTAGGGAGCTGGCATGTGTCCCTCATTCCCTTTGTGTAAAGGGAGCCTGTGTGTGTGTGTGTGTGTGGCTTTCTCTCTCATCCCCTACCTTTAGGGCTCGCCCCCTCCCATGTAGGGATGTGCAAAGACTTTTAGGGCACACACAAAGCATCCAATTTTCCCTAGGGTTGACCTTTGGACACAACCTTTGAATTTTGGAACCTTAGCATTTTGGAAGTCTTAATGGGTTGAACCTTAGGGTCTTTTTAGCCCATTGTTGCACATGGCTCTTTTGCAGATGGCCCCCCCTTTGGATCCCTATTTTCCCTCCTTTGGATCCCTACTGTGGCCGGTCTACTAGCTTAACCAATATTCTAGCTTTTTCTCCCCTGGCCTTCCCCACATTAAATGATCAGTTTAATATGAGAAAATCATTTAGGAGAATTAGATATTGATTATTATGACAGAAACGATTGTCTCAGACATGCCATGTAATCTGAATATCTGGGCAATGAACGGTCTCGCTAAATGATCCGGCTTGACTGTTTTCTTCACTGGAATGAAATGAGCTTGCTTGCTAAATCTGTCAATAACAGTCCAGATACCATCGTGCCCACTCTGTGTCTTCGGGAGATCAAAAATGAAATCCATAGCATTACTTTCCCAGGGGCGGGTGGGAATGGGTAAAGGCTGTAACAATCCCTGTGCTTTATGCGTGTCAAACTTGACCTTCTGGAATACCAAGCAACTGCGTACAAAATTGTCCACGTCCTTCTTGAGTCTCGGCCAAAAGAAGTATCGCTCCACACCTTTCAAGGTGCTATCAATGCCGCGGTGACCCGTAAATGGTGGGCAGTTGCATTCGGTTAGAACATTTTCCCTCAACAGTTGTGTAATGCACAACATCTTTTTCTTCATCAAGTAGCCATCCCGATGGAATATCCCTCTACTACCTCCCCATTTGGTATTCGACTGAATACATCAACAAAATCTGGATCTTTGGTGTAATGATCGACCATGTCCTCAAAGCTTCTATAATGAATCACGGAAATAGCCGAGACTAGCAGCTTCCGGGACAAAGCATCTACCAAGTTCTTTGTCCCTGCACATGGACAATCTGGAAGAGATACTGTGACAAGATGTTAGCCCACTGCATCTGCTTTTCCGATAGCTGCTTCTGTGACAAGAAGTATCGTAAACTCTAATAATTAGTGAAGAACGTAAAGTTCGCTCCGAGTAAGGGACTCCTTTCTGTGTCAAGATATGCATACGGAAAGCAACCTCTGCGAATTTTCTAATGAACCGCCGGTAGTAAGAACATAAGCCCAAGAAGCTTCTAACTTCATGGATATTCTTCAAATCGGGCCAATCACGTATAGTCTCAATCTTGGCCGGGTCCATCTGTACTCTTGTTGCTCAGATGATGTGTCCCAGAAAGTATATCTCCGGTAAGAAAAATTCACTTTTCTTGGCATTATCACCACCTTGTGATCTCGCAATGCCTAAAAGACCTGTAGCACATGTCGTCTATGTTCTGCCTCATCCTTGGAGAAGACTATAATGTCGTCAAAGAAAGTGCCAACAAAAGATCTGTACTCTCTGAAAATCATGTCCATCATTCGGTTAAAAGTCGTTGGAGCATTGGTAAGGCCAAACGGCATCACCAAAAATTCATATAAACCAAAGCTCGTCCAAAAATCTGTCTTGTAGACATCTCCCAGCACGATTCAGATCTAATAATATCCGTTCTTCAAATTGATCCTGCTAAAACAAGAGGATCTGTAACAGACTTGGACACTCCAAGTCAAGAATCAATCGCGACAGCACCAAATAACCACTTCAAAACAATTCACAGATCACAATAGATTTGCACTGGCCCGGCGGAGTTTTGTGCCTAGAGATATTGGCCCCAAAGACTGGCGCCCCTTTCGGTATTTCTTTTTGTATTAATCAGTTCAAAGAACAAGAGAGTGGATCGGGTTTCACTCTCAGACTCTGCGTCCAGATGCTCTGAGAAGTGAGGCCCTCACCACTAATTTAAAGGTTACAAGGGATGCCCAAAAGCAGAGCCCCAAAAGCTTGAAAGCAAAAGAAAATTCTCTCTCTCTCTCTCTCAATGAGAGTTAAAATAAAGCAATTCAACTCTTTCTCTCATCCAAAATCCTTGCGTGGCAAAAAGCTAGGATTTGCGTCGCTGATCATTAAATATATAATTTTTTTTTTAAAAAAATCTTTGTCGCCTTTGCGATTTCCAAAAATTAGGGTTTTTGGTAGAAATTAGGGTTTGTAGGAATTTTAGGGTTTCTGGCAAAAATTAGGGTTTTTGTTGTGCGCCACATCATCACTTTGTGACATACCCCCCTCTTGAAAGCATTGTAATCGACCGCAATTACGCCGGCAAAACCGACAAAAGCCATAAACCATCTTAGCAGACACTGACTCTTAGTACCTATGTACTAGGAACACACATCTAGCACATGTACAAAATCAACAGTCACATCACAAGACATCACCAGACATCACAGGACATCACATGACATTCAACATTCATTCGGATCTTAGACCATGATTTATCGGCAATGTAACTAGCAATCACATCTAGGTCCAATCGGGACCTCATCGATGTCCGATTGACTAACCCCTATTGCAACCATGTCTATTCGAGATCAATCAGACCAAAATGCTGCAGCCATTTCGTCTATCAGTTCCTGCACTCAAAAGAAGTCAAGAACAAATCAGTATCATTATCAGGAATTCCATTTCGTAAAGTCATCCAGCAGAATACTGTCAGCTCTCAGTATCCCTGAAGCTCAAAGAGACATCAGTGACTTTAGTATCAAAATCAAGGCATCTGTTGACAAAGGAGCGGAGTAACTCCCCTCTTGTGCATCCCACTGCACCAGATCTTCGGCCAAGCTGAATTTCTGGGTTCCGCTTGGAGTAGACTATGCTAAACCAAAACATCAAGGTAAAGTTTCACGATCCCAGGAGTATCTGCTAGGTCCTCCTCCTCCATCCACTTCGCATCAAATGCAGAAAATTTCTTGAACTTAACCAAGAACCGCCTTCGGACTTTACCTTTCTTCGTATCCGTATGTGCCAAAATCTGTTCAGGAACAAGGGCCTCCTCGTTTTCTTCCACTGCGGGTTGCTCATCAGGCTCCCCATCATCAAGCACATCACCCTTAACAGGTTTCAAGAGACTCACATGCAATGCATTGTGAATCCTCCAAGTATCTGGCAGTTTCAATTGGAAGGAGACATCATTTATCTTTTCAGTAATCTGGAAAGGTCCGTAGTATCGCATACTAAGGTTTGGAAAAAACCTCTCCTTTCCCTTTTTCTTTCTTAGGCGTGCCTTCTCAAAAGTAAGAGCACCAAATCATCCTCCTTCAGTTTCAAGTCGCGACGATGGTGATCTGCTGCCTTTTTCTATCATTCTTGAGACTTCTGCAAAGTCTCGCGAACCTTGGCAAAAGCCGTATCCAAATCTCGCGAATATTCATCCGCTTCAAATATCTAATCTTTCGTGCTCAGGAAGGATGGAACCTTCGCAACACTTTCAACAATCTCAAATGGCGTCTTCCTCGTCGAAGAGTGTATCTTGTTATTGTAGGAAAATTCCACCAAAGGTAAGTTCTTTTCCCATTGAGTCTTCTGATCCGAGATACAAGACTTCAATAAATCTAAAACCACTGAATTGGCAATCTCAGATTGCCCGTCAGTCTGCAAGTGGAACGATGACGAGAACTGCAACCGCGTGCCAATGTTCTCCCAAATTGCCTTCCAAAACAAACTCATAAATCTGGGGTCTCTGTCGGAGACAATCGTCCCAGACGTGCCATGTAAGCGGAAAATCATTGTGATCATTCTGTGTCCTCGGGAGATCAAAAATGAAATCCATTTCAATATTTTCCCAAGGGCGGGTGGGTATGGATAAAGGTTGTAACAATTCCTGTGCCTTATGCCTGTCAAACTTGACCTTCTGGCATACTGCGCACAAACTCTTCCATATCCTTTTTTAGTATCGGCCAAAAGAAGTATCTCTCTACCCCTTCATGGTGGTAGCAATGCCTCGGTGACCCGTAAAAGGTGTGTTAGGAAATAAGACGTAGCTAAATAGATAATTGAGTAGATTACTTAATGGAGAGAGATAGATTTATATACACGAGATTATAGAGTAGAGAGAGAGAGAGAGAGAGTACACATGATATACGTGGTTCACCCAATGTGGGCTACGTCCACGGGAAAGCAGCCACACAATGGCTTTAGTATCTCAAAACAAGAAGTAGTTTACAAAGGGATTATACCCTTAATGGAGCTCCCGCCTTGCTTCACTCTCACCACCTCACACTCACCTTGTTGCATCAACTTCACACTATGAAATGTGTGTGGAAATGGCCTCCTTTTATAGGCCAAAAGGGCTGCCCTCTCTTATGAGAGATAGCCATGTGTAGCCGCCCTTGTGCGAATAAGTCCAAATCGGACCCTCCAATCCGCCCATGTGTGGCCGCCCTTGAGAAGACAAGTCCGCTTTTGAATTCGGCCACCGGCCACCGGCCAACCGACCGGTTGTTTTCCGACCACTTTCTGGCCGCCGTCCGGCCATAATATTCCGGCGAAAAAAAAGTCTCGGGGGCCTCCGCCCCCGAGGCCTTTAAAGTTGCCCCTGATTCTTGTTCGTAAAAATTTTGGTTTCCGGTGAGTGATTTTCCTTCACGCACGATGGCTTCTCCTCATAATGGGGGCCTTACAAATGTGCGCTTTTACCACAAAAAATTACAAGGGTAAATCAGGCTCCATACTTAACAATCTCCCACTTGGAGACTGATCTCCGAACCAAACCTGTGACTGCTTTCCATTCTGGCTTCTTATCCTTGAATGCCGATTGAAGATGAGCAAAAGCTCAACTTCTCCTTGTTGACCACCTTTGTAAACATGTCTGCAGGATTTTCACTTGTATGCACCTTTCCTAGCTTTAGCTATCCCTCTTCCAAAGAGTGCGTATGAAGTGATATCTCACCTCAATGTACTTTGTCCTTGAATGAAAGGCTGAGTTCTTCGCAAGATGGATAGCGCTTTGGCTATCACTGTACAATACACAATTGTCTTGTTTGAATCCAAGCTCTTCTAAGAATCTGTGAAGCCACAGAATTTCTTTGCTTGCCTCCATCATTGCTACATACTCTGCTTCCGTGGTAGAAAGTGAAACCACTTTCTGCAGCTTTGAAGCCCAGCTTACTGCTGTGCCTCCAACCGTGAACACATAGCCAGTAGTGCTCCTTCGAGTATCTTTGTCACCTGCCATATCTGCATCAGCATACCCTTCTAGAAAAATATCAGTTCCTCCAAAATACAAAGCATTTGTTGTTGTCCCTTTTAGATACCTAAGTATCCACTTCACAGCTTGCCAATGCTCTTTACCTGGGTTGTCCATGAACCTACTCACAACTCCCACTGCATGTGCAATGTCTGGTCTTGTCCAGACCATAGCATACATTAGAGAACCTACCGCTGCAACATATGGAACTTTAGACATATAGGCTATCTCCTCTTGTGTCTTTGGACACATATCCTTCGTTAGTTTAAAATGAACAGCCAAAGGTGTAGAAACTGGTTTTGCATTTTGCATTGCAAACCTTTCTAGTACCTTCTTGATGTAATCTTCTTGAGATAGCTTTATTGTCTTCTTCGTCCTGTCCCTTGATATTTTCATACCAAGCATCCTCTTTGCAACACCTAAATCTTTCATTGAAAAAGATTTGGACAGCTCCTCTTTTAGGTCTTTGATGTCCTGCATGTTAGCACTTGCAATCAACATGTCATCAACATACAACATTAGGATGATGAATTTCCCATCTCCCAAATTTTCCGTGTAGACGTAGTGATCCGAGTTGCATCTTGTGAATCCATGATCCAACATCCATCGATCAAACTTCAAGTACCATTGTCTTGATGCTTGCTTTAAACCATACAAGCTCTTCTTTAATCTGCAAACCATTTTCTCCTTACCTTTTACTTCATACCCCTTTGGTTGAAGCATGTAGATTTCCTCCTCTAAGTCACCGTGAGGGAATGCCGTATTTACATCCATTTGCTCGAGATTTAGATCATGAGCAGCCACAAGGCTTAAGACAAGCCTAATTGAGTTCATTTTTACAACAGGAGAAAATATTTCATTGAAGTCAATACCTTTCTTTTGAGAAAAACCTTTTACCACAAGCTTAGACTTGTACCTTTTCTTCCCACCTTCTTCTTCCTTTAGCTTGTACACCCATTTGTTTTGAAGTGCCCGCTTACCTTTAGGCAACTCAACCAACTCCCATGTTTGGTTGCGATGTAGTGAGTCCATCTCCACTTGCATGCTCTTCGTCCATTCTTCTTTGGATTCATGTTGCATAGCTTCTTCATATGATTCCGGCTGTCCAGAATCTGAGATCAAGAGATGGTTGAAGGAAGGAACAAACCTTTCTGGGGGTCTACTTGCTCTTGTAGATCTTCGGGGAATAGGTTGAGGCTCCTCATTTGGTTGACGTTGTTGCACATTGTCACCATTTGCAGTCCTTGAGTCTTCACCGTCCTCAAGCTCCATGTACTCATCACCTGTTTCCCTTGTTTGTTTTCTTTCCAAGTAATCTTTGTACATATTTTGTTCGTTAAAAATTACATCCCTACTCCTTAAGATTTTACCATCTTCAGGATTCCATAGGCGATACCCAAAGTCTCCTTCTCCATAGCCAATGAAGAAACACTTTTTGGACTTTGCATCTAACTTTGATCTTAGGCTTCTATCTATGTGCATGAAAGCCTCACACCCAAACACTTTGAGAAATGCATAATTCACCGCTTTACTTGTCCATGCCTCTTCTGGAACTCCCCCATCCAATGCCGTTGAGAGTGACCGATTGATTAAGTACACAGACGTACTTACAGTTTCTGCCCAAAGCTCAAGCGGTAGGCCTGCATGTAGCCGCATGCTTCGTGCTCGTTCCATGATTGTTCTGTTCATCCTTTCCGAAATCCTATTTTGTTGAGGTGTCCTTGGGGTTGTTCTTTGCCTCCGAATGCCATTGCTATCACAAAAGCTTTCAAAAGCTTGGCTGCAATATTCGCCTCCATTGTCGGATCTGAGGCATATAACCTTGGTACCTGTTTCATTCTCCACAAAGGCTTTCCACCTTTGAAATATGGAAAATACATCGGATTTATTCTTCATGACATAAACCCATGTTTTTCTAGTCGCATCGTCTATGAATGTTACATAGTACAATGAGCCACCAAGTGATGGTGTACTTGCAGGACCCCAAACATCAGAATGAACCAACTCAAGTTTTTTTATTTTTTCTTTCATTTCCTGATTTTTGAAATTTTACCCTCTTTTGTTTACCATAAACACAATCTTCACAGAACTCTAAGTCCACTTCTTTCAAACCTGGTAGAAGCTTCTTTGTTTGAAGGATTTGCATTCCTTTGGCACTCATATGCCCAAGTCGATAGTGCCACACCGCACTATCAACTTCTGTAGTTGCTGCACAAGCTGAAGGTTGCGTGCTAACAGTACACAAGTAAAGTGTACCGACTTTTTCACCCTTGGCAACCACCAAAGATCCCTTTGAGATCTTCCACCATTTGTTTCCGAATGCAATGTTGTGACCTTCATCGTCCAATTGTCCTGTAGAGATCAAATTTTTGCGAAGAGAAGGAACATGCCTAACATCTTTAAGCTTCCATTCATTTGCGTTAGCAGTTTTGACAAAAACTGTACCTTTGCCGACAATCTCACAAGCTTCATCATCTCCCAAGTATACATACCCAAAATTACCTTTGGTGTAGTCTTGGAAATGTTGCTTGTGTGGTGTCGCATGGAATGAAGCCCCAGAATCTACTATCTAGGAATTAGACACATTGTGTAATGAGAGAATTAGATCATCTTGCTCTACTTTACTTGCCACATTGGCCTCCGATGTTGGCTTGTTGTCTTGAGACTCTGTCTCCTTCTTCTTCTTGGACCAGAAATCCTTCTTGACGTGGCCCTTCTTGCCGCAGTTCCAACATTCAAGCACTGACTTTGTATGTGACTTGCTCCGCCTTGAGTGATCACGACCCTTTTGGTTTTTGAACCTCTCCTTAAGACTTCCTCTTGTTTCCACTGATAGTGCAGCACTTGATGATTCTCCTGTGCTTCTCCTTCGCATTTCCTCGCTTAGGAGAACACCCACAACATTATCAAACTTAAGAGTATTTGTGCCAGAGATAGAATTACTTACAGCCATCACAATGCTGTCCCAACTATCCGGTAGAGATGATAGTATAAGGAGAGCTCGCACTTCGCCATCGAAATTGATTTTCACTGATCGAAGTTGACTTATGTTTGTGTTAAAGTCATAGGTGTTCTGCAACTGAATCATTCTCTGCCATTTTTAGATTGAACAAGCGCTTCATAAGAAATACCTTATTGGATGCCGATGGTTTCTCGTAGAAGTCCTCAAGTGACTTCCTCAAGTCCTCCGTGGTCTTCATCTCCGAAACATTGAAGGCCACCGTTGACGCCAAGCTTAACCGGATTGTTCCCAGTGCCTTTCGATCAAGGACAATCCATGCTTCATCTGCCATTGTTGCGGGCTTCTTCGCAAGACCGCCTAGTGGCAAATAGAGGTCCTTCTGGTAGAGATAGTCTTCAATCTGCATCTTCCAATGTTGGTAGTTTTTGCCGTTGAACTTCTCAATCTTGAGCTTCCCTTCCTCCGCCATAACTCCCACTCAATTCAAGGAATCCTTTCCTTGAGATAATTTAGCTACGAGCAAACCTTGCTCTGATACCAGTTGTTAGGAAATAAGACGTAGCTAAATAGATAATTGAGTAGATTACTTAATGGAGAGAGACAGATTTATATACACGAGATTATAGAGTAGAGAGAGAGAGAGAGAGAGAGAGAGAGAGAGTACACACGATATATGTGGTTCACCCAATGTGGGCTACGTCCACGGGAAAGCAGCCACTCAATGGCTTTAGTACTTCAAAACAAGAAGTAGTTTACAAAGGGATTATACCCTTAATGGAGCTCCCGCCTTGCTTCACTCTCACCACCTCACACTCACCTTGTTGCATCAACTTCACACTATGAAATGTGTGTAGAAATGGCCTCCTTTTATAGGCCAAAAGGGCTGCCCTCTCTTATGAGAGACAGCCATGTGTAGCGGCCCTTGTGCAAATAAGTCCAAATCGGACCCTCCAATCCGCCCATGTGTGGCCGCCCTTGAGAAGACAAGTCCGCTTTTGAATTCGGCCACCGGTCATTGAATTCGGCCACTGGCCATTGACTTTCGACCACCGGCCACCGGCCATTAACTACCGGCCACCGGCCAACCGACCGGTTGTTTTCCGACCACTTTCCGGCCGCCGTCCGGCCATAATATTCCGGCAATAAAGAATATTCCGGCGAAAAAGAAAGTCTCGGGGGCCTCCGCCCCTGAGGCCTTTAAAGTTGCCCCTGATTCTTGTCCGTGAAAATTTTGGTTTCCGGTGAGTGATTTTCCTTCACGCACGATGGCTTCTCCTCATAATGGGGGCCTTACAAATGTGCGCTTTTACCACAGAAAATGACAAGGGTAAATCAGGCTCCATACTTAACAAGGTGGACAATGGCATTCAGTCATAACCTTTTCCCGCAACGGCTGTGTAACGCACAGCATAGTCTTTCTCATCAAGTAGCCTTCCCGAAGGGAGTATCCGACTACTGTCTCCCCATCCCATATCCGTGTGAAAATATCTGCAAAATCTGTATCTGTGGCATACTGATCGACCATATCCTCGAAGCTCCTATGATGTATTGGGGAAATGGCCAAAACCAACGGCTTCCGAGACAAAGCATCTACCACCACATTCTTCTGTCCCTGCACATGGACAATCTGGAAGTGAAACTATGACAAGATGTTTGCCCACCGCATCTGCTTTTCCAAAAGCTGCTTCTGTGGCAAGAAGTAGCGCAAACTCTGATGGTCTGTAAAAACAGTCAAATCCGCTCCGAGTAGGTAATGCCGCCACTGAGTAAGAGCATGGATAACCACCAAAATCTCTTTCTCATAAATCTGTGCTATCATCTCCGACCTAGAGAACAATCGTCTCTCGTAAGCAATGACATGGCCTTCTTGCATCAAGACCGCACCCAGACTACGACCACAAGCATCATAAAATACTTCAAATGACTTTTGCAAGTCCGGCAAAGTCAAACTGGTCCTGTAGTCAATTTCTCTTTCAATGTCTGAAAGGCAGTCACCTCTGTGGATCCCCACGAGAAAGGGACTCCTTTTTGTATCAAGATATGCAAAGGGGAAGCAACCTCTGGAAATTTTTGAATGAACCGTCTGTAGTACGAACACAGTCCCAAGAAGCTTTCAACTTCATGGACATTCTTCAAATCGGGCCAATCATAGATAGTGTCTATCTTGGCCGGATCCATTTGCACTCATGTTATACTGAGACAAAGTGTCCCAAAAAAAATGTATCTCTGAAGCATGTGATCTTTGTGTTCTGCTTCATTCTTAAAGAAAACAATGATATCATCAAAGAAAGTGCCAACAAATAGCTTGTACTCTTGAAAAATCATGTCCATCATCCGGTTAAATGTCGTAGGAGCATTGGTTAAGCCAAAAGGCATCACCAAAAACTCAATATCCCAAAAGTCGTCCGAAAGGCTGTCTTGTAGACGTCTCTCGGCGCGATTCGGATCTGATGATATCCATTCTTCAAGTCAATCCTGCTAAAGCACAAGGATCCCTGTAACCTGTCGAGTATATCATCGATCCTAGGAATGGGAAATTTGTTCTTGATGGTGATTTCGTTGAGAGCGCTATAATCGATACACATTCTCCAAGATCCATCTTTCTTCAAGTCCAACAACAGTGGAGAGCAATACGGTGAAGTACTATGCTGGACAAGACCCTTTTCCAAGAGGTATTTCACTGGGTTCATAATCTTTTCATTCTGTACTCAGCTCACACGGTAAGGTGGCCGGTTCAGTGGCGTGCTTCCAGGTATCAGATCAATGGTTTGATCTTCAAGCCCTCTAAAAATCAATCGACATGAGTGTGGAGAAAAATCTTGGCGTTCTTTTGATCAGGTGAAAACATATTCAACCTTTATACATCGTTCAGTTCTCTCCCAAAAGAATGAGTAAGAAAATGAAGTTCATCAAGTACAATCTCTAAGCCCTTCATTTATCAAAGTCGCTTTCTCGGCCCGGTAGTCAACCACGGCGTAGTTCTTGTGGGAAGCTTACTCCTTAACAAAAAGAGCAAACTGATTGTTCCTCGGAAATTTTTGAGCTAACTTAGAGTTGTTTTGCAGATATGTTGTAATCGCAGACGATTACTCTCTTTCAAGAAGGGGAGATGTCACAAATTGCTGACGTGTCAAAGCCCTGAAGAAGGGAGCCGACTTGTAGATGCCGGCCGAGGGGCCTAAACCCTAAGAAGAACAAGTAACAGAAAAATAAGTCCTACCAACTTATGGGGACCCCGTCCGATGAGGCCCCAAGTGACATAAAGATTAAAATAAAGCAGGACCCGCACACACACAAAAATTGATGAGGTGGCAGATTTCCAAAAATTACGCTAGCATGATGACGTGGCAAGTTGTACAGATTTCCATGATTTACGCTGACAGCTTTTTGCCTTTTCTTTTGAACCAGATGCTTTTGCGTTTGAAGTCTTTTTACTGTAAACTGCTTTTGGGGCCTAGGGCCTTTAAATATGAGGTTAGGGCTCATTCTCTGGCATGCTTCCTGTAGAAGGTGTAGAGTCTGGAGTACTGGCTTGTACTGTGTTGATGCAATATAAAGAAATACCAAAAGGTGCGCCAAGGTTTGGGGCCAATACTCTGTGGGGTGGAATTCCGCCACTCCGTGTCCCATGTCGTGTCTCTCTTTTAGTTCAGTTGTTATTGAAGTGTTAAAAGTCTGTTCAGACTGTTCTTTTCTATTGGCACATGGTGCTCGTCTTGTGACAGGAATCCCAAGTTCAACAGAAGAACATGAAACATTTTTACGAAATTCAGTGACAGAAGTACCAAGCACTAACGAATCAAACCAAGCAGATGGTACACATTGATAAAAGTCAACATCAAAAGACTTTGTTTCTTTATACATTTCCAAAGCAGTAACAATTGGTATTGCAAAACCATTATTTACAGACTTTCGATTACAAAGTCACACATATACATGAGGCATGTCCTGCTTAACAAAAACAAGAGAGTGATGTACATAGTCTATATACAATGAGTCTTGTTTATTATAAAACCATGGAATTCCTAAAATAACATCTGCTCTGCCAGGCGCATGATGTGGAAATCCAGGTTTTCTTTGTAACCAACCAGCTCGAGTGACAAGTCTGGAACCATCCGATTCCATACATCCGTATCCTTGCCACGAGCCATCTTCACACGATCCTCATGGTCACTGTCCCGCGTCAGTAGGCTCAGTTTCTGCACCAATTTTGCATCCACAAAATTGTGTAAGCTTCCATTATCAAGGAGTACGGTCACGTCGTGACCATTGATCTTCTTGGGAAAACGGAGAAGATCGTGCTTATCAAACACTTTGGTGCTAAAAGTACAGTTAGTGCATGAACTGTGCGCTAAATGATTGATTTCAACTGAAACAACATCAGAGTTACCTGAGAGCTCGTGAATTTGAACCGAAGGACGACCTTGCGGTTTCTGTATCTTCTTCTTCTTCTTGGGGTAGTCCTTGATTTGGTGACCTGTCTGGCCCCATCCGAAGCAAGCCCCCTTCTTCATTGCATCAGCAACTTAAGCATTTTTGGCTTTCTTCTTCTCCTGAGAAGATCTCGGGGGTAATTTGGACTTATGCTGGAATCGGGGTCGCTTCCTCGAAGCACCCTCACCGGATTGATGGTCTGTAGTTCTTTTCTTCTCATGGTTTGCTCCATTTATCAAATGGAACGTCATGGCCTTTGCCACTACATCCTCGACATCAGTCGGGGCTTTGACCTTGATTAAGGCCCAACAGTAATCCTCATGCAATCCCAACAGGTACATGTGCACAACTTGCGTAGAATCCACCTTGCAGAAGGTGAGCGCCTCTTTGAAAGTTGTCGTATACTTTTCAAAAGATAGAGCTTTCATCGAAAGACTTTGCAATTTAGCATAAGCTTTCAAAGGATCCATTTTGGTAAACTCCCTCTTGAATTTCACACAGAAATCAACCCACGTCGTAGGCTTCTGTGTCATGTCACATCACCAAGTAAGCGCCTTACTGCGCAGATAGAGAGGAATTGTTTGAATCCTCCGTTCATCATGCTTCCCATGGAGATCAAAATACGTGGTCCACTGATGCAGCCAGTTATTTAGGGCCAGTTCTGTACACTCCTTCTCTTCACCTGAGAAATTTGTAGTTCTGTACGGAATCGTGGCAGTCGGACCACCCTGTGAATGCCTAAAAGCAACAATCTGCGTCTGCAATTGCTGGAAATGGGTTTCGCCCTTGAAAATACGTGCAGTTGTTGACTGAGCCGTATTTTCTAGAGTAGTAAGCCGAAAACTAAGCCCTTGCGCGACCCCTTCGAGAGAGGCCAAGCTAAGCCGAAAACTAAGCCCTTGCGCAACCCCTTCGAGAGAGGCCAAGCGAATGTTCGTCTGAAGGTTCGCGTTTTCCAGAGCCGTAACACGCTGGTCGCAACTCTGGAAAGTACTTGTAATCCATGTGTAGAGAGCATGCATGAATGGAATTTGAACATTACTTGACGTGTCGTCACGCTGCACATCCGAGTTGGAGGAATCCATGGCAAAGTGCGTGAAAAACTGTAAGTTTCACGCGAAATTGGGCCTTTTTTGCACTTTTCGATCGCGAAAAGTTGAGCTTCGAGGAGCTCTATGCCTTGGCGTGAGCGTCCGAAGGCGAGCAGGTGATGGCGGGAGCGCGGAAGTGCGAGCGGGTGAGAGAGAGAAACGGTGGGAGAGAAGCAGAGGGCTGAAAATTGAGTTTTGCTGCAAAAATTCACTCTCTGTAAGAGATTTTTTAATAGTTTGCAGGTTTCACACTTTTTCTTTAAAAAACTCAAAGTGTCCAGGCCATTTAAAATGGGGCACTTAAATTAAAGCAGTTACTCCAAAAAAAAATCAAATGCAGCGTGATAAAAATCGAACGCTAACAGCGATGCCAATAGCGAGAGGATATGATGCATGGAGAGAGAAATTGGAGACCCGAGCGTGTGCTCACCCGTGGCCAGCACACGAAGGGGTCGCCATCTAGGAGCCAGCGCTGATTAAAAAAAATTCCACGCTGGACCTGCTGCGTGCGCTCTCCCTCTTTGTCCACCTGCGCAACCCCTCTCCCCTCTTCTGTAGCGCAAGAGCTCAGCTCTCTCTCCTCTTTGCTACATATTGAGAGCAACCCCCTCTCTTCGCTCCATACTAGAGACTACTTGGAGAATCAATGTGCCCTTTCTCTCTCTCTCTACTCCAACAGAGAGAGCATGGCCCTGTTGAAATTCACTGCAACAGGATAATTAAAGCAATTAGTTCCCTGATATTCATACAAAAGCAGCAAAATTCAGCAGTTCGACCAATAAAATGGCTATTTTTTCAATAATAGATCAGCAAATGTAAATGAAAATCTGATTTTCGTCCGAAAATCAGTATTAGTGCTGATCTCAAGCAAGAGGGATGTCAAGAATTGTGGTGTATGCATTTGGATATGGTGCAGGTGACAGTCCCTCATATGACCCTCACAATACTCGTTGGTGTATAGTGTCCTCACTATTGTCCAGTCCCTATGTTGGTCTTTGAACTAGGGTCTGACTTTGCTGCTTTTTGCGATCTCTTTCTTTGTGTTTTCTTCTTTTTCTGAGATTGGGCAATTGATGCCGTGTCTCTTTCCTCAAGGATATAGTTTTGTTTTTGGAGCATCGATCATGTGAGTACGTTTACTGGTACCACAGGTGTGCTTTGTGATGGATCCTCGGTAACTTCAATCAAATTTAATGGCGTGATCTTCGGTGCATTTGGATTATTTGGACATTGGGCAATCAAATGATCTATGCCACATCGATTACACATGAGTATTGGCATTGTAGACGTGCTCGCTTGATTGGTTTGCATAAGTGTGGCGTTCTTTTGTAGCCTAATAGGACACTCGGCTACACGATGTGGACCTCCACACTCATAGCATTGAAGAGGTGGTCTCTTAGCAGTGTAATCGATCTTTTGGCCTCTTGCCGCAAGAGCAACTACTTGATAGACAGGTTTGACTTGTCCCCAATAGTCCTCCATATAGTATTGTGGACTTTCTTCAAGTAAATCCAGCCCATATGCAATATTAGGATCTATATCTTCCTCACAGCCCTCCAAACAAGAAATAGATGACTCACAACCCACTTGAAAATCAGCAACATATCACCTGCAAACAAGCTTATGAGATGAAAATAAGCAAGTAAACAGTTAATTCATCAAAAATTGCATGAAATGGTAATTATCCGACTCTAACCAGCCCGTAGGTGTGCACACAGTCCTTCGTGCAGCCAAGCCGGCTCTGATACTATGAAACGAACACAGGAGAGTGGATCTTCCGGCTACATGGACCGCCTACAGACTCGCGTCGGACAAACCACCCGACCATAGCCACCATCCGGCAGCTCTCCTGTGCTCGGGCCAGCGTCCGAGGACGTAGGCGTGCACTTGTAAAACCGAGCGTCCCATACCACCCGGCCTCACCTCCTCGAAGTGACCTCGCGTACTCCTAGCCTCGCGGGCTAACCATTGGGACTCTGCCAATGGGGGTCGATAAATACAAATGAGGCCTTTGCCTCCCTTTTATAATAATGGCCGGCCACACTGGCCCTGTTCACACTATGTCTGCCCGGACATTGGACGCCCATCTCGATCACGTCTGGACTAGATCCCCTCTCCTGTGAGAGCGGGACATAACATGCGCTCACACCAAGGTTGCTTTTTCCTACCTCACGTCGATTTGCCGGCCGCTAAGTGCACGGTCTGCTCTCAATGAGTGAAAAGAGGCACAAGGGAAGGCTGGACAAGCCCTTCTTTCTTGGGTTTCCTGTCACTCTTCAAAAACACGATTAGGAATCGACACGCCCAAGAGAACTTGGGTTACGCGCGACCGCAAAAAACAAAAAAAATTCTGTGGTTCTTCCCTTGAGTGATACAAAACACTGCCAAAGCTCTGGTACCAATGTAAGGTGCAGTGGAATGAATGTTGAACTTTGCTCAAGATGAGTGCTCCGAACTGTGCTCAAGGTTCCTTTTACTTATGGAAGGGAGAGCCTTCCGTTCTTTATTGAGAGAGTGCAATAGATACAAACAAAGTGAATGGACACTGTGAATGGAGGTGCATGAGATTGAGAGATAGAGAGAGAAGAGAATACGACACCAGAGACGTAAAATTCTCCTCCAAGGGCCCCACTCTCGATGGCGAGAGTAGTCTACTATTGATTGCACAATCTGGTACAATGGCTGATGCAATGAATCTAATTGCTTGCTACGTCGATGTTGACGGGGTGGACGACGAGGACGAGGCTAATGCTGAAAATTGAGTGCTTGAATCGCCGACTTAAATGCTCATGAAAAATGCTGACTACAGGCCTTCTCCGTCGTCGATTGGCTGTCCTTTTAATTGCTGCAAAACGTTGCTCTGCTTGTCACTTGCTTGCTGAAAATGCCTTGCTGAAAACGTTGGTATGGCTGTGCAAAAACGCAGGTTCATGGACTAGTTTTGCTGTGCAAAAACGCTAATCGCTGAATTCTGAAAACGCTGGCAGAATGCTGAAATTCCACTAAGACCAGGGGTCTTTTGAGGTACTGTCCCGATGGTGTCGATGCGGCGGCAATCTGCTACAGCAAGACAAGATCGCAAGGCTGAATCTGCAAACAATGGGGGCTGATCCAAAACGCTAGGCTGCAGGAGGTCTTTAAGCTGAAAACGCTAGGTCATCTGGTTCTTGCTGAGAAGTTGCCTATTGAGCGATGCTCCTGTTGCCTCTTCTGTCAAAAAGTGCTAGCTCTGGTTTGCTTATATATTATCTTAGCAAAATTGTCCTACCTAGTTCCCAACAGAAATCACTAAAAAATAATAAGTGAAAAATGTCAAAAATAGAGAAAATAGGTCTATGTACTGTAAAAATGCTCCTGATGGGTTCTGATGGAAATCTGATGGTAATGCTGATGATGGAAAATAGGTCTATGTACTGTAAAAATGCTCCTGATGGGTTCTGATGGAAATCTGATGGTAATGCTGATGATCATGTTGTGTGCAACCAGAGGATATGCATATAATCTAAGTGACTGGTCATGCACGCTCTGCGAATAGACTCACAAAAGTGCCAGATCACTTCTTATTCTAGACTGACTTTGACTGAATTGAACCCTGGTCATGTTGTAGCTTGTCCACTGACACATAGGGTTGGATGTGTCACGTGACACGTCTTCTGCAGGTTCTAACTACTGAAAATTGAAAACGCTGGTTATGGCCTGATTCTATCGCGAAGATCTGCAAAAACGTTGAGGGTATCAGGTTGATGCAAAAACGTTAGGTTGATCTGGTTTCTGCTGTGGAAAATCTGCTAACGTTGGGTCTTTTGCTGTGTCTTGTTGTGGATCTGCTGATCTGCAATGCAAAAACGCCAAGGCTGAATTTGGATCTCCTTGCAGAAAACACTAGGTCAATTGCTTGGGGAGGCTCTTGCTGAGAAGGTGCCTGTTGAACCGAAGCTCTTGCTGCCTCTTCTGCCACAAAGTGCTAGTGCTAGGTTTCTATATATACAAACTTAGTAAATTTGCCCTACCTAGTTCCCAACAAAAGTTACTTAAAAATAATAAGTGAAAAATGTCAAAAATAGAAAAAATAGGTCTATGCACTGTAAAAATGCTCCTGATGGGTTCTAATGGAAATCTGATGATCATGCTGTGTGCAACCAGAGGATATGCATCTAATCGAAGTGTCTGGACATGCACGGTCTGCGAATAGACTCACAAAAGTGCCAGCTCTCTTCCTATTCTAGACTGATCGAACTAGACTGAACCCTTGTCATGAAGTAGCTTGTCCACGTACACATAGGGTTAGATGTGTCACGTGACAGCCGAGCCCAGAATGAAGAGATTATGAACCAAGTGAAAGACCTCTTAGAAAAGGGTCTTATCCAGCCGAGTACTTCACCCTTTTGCTCTCCGGTGTTGTTGGTTTTAAAGAAAGATGGATCTTGGAGAATGTGCATTGATTATAGAGCTCTCAATAAAATCACCATCAAGAAAAAAAATTTGATTCCGAGGATCGATGATATTCTTGACCGACTACATGGATCCTGTCACAAAGTGATGACGTGGCGGGCAGCAGAAACCCTAATTTTTGCCAAAAACCCTAACTTCTGAAAATCGCGGAGACGAAAAAGAATTTTTTTTTATTATTATATTTAATGATGAGCGACACAAATCCTAGCTTTTTGCTACGCAAGGATTTTGGATGAGAGAAAGAGTTGAATATCTTTATTTTAACTCTCATTGAGAGAGAGAGAATTTGCTTTTGCTTTTAAGCTTTTGGGGCTCTGCTTTTGGGCATCCCTTGTAACCTTTAAATTAGTGGTGAGGGCCTCACTTCTCAGAGCATCTGGACGCAGAGTCTGAGAGTGAAACCCGAGCCACTCTCTTGTACTTTGAACTGATTAATACAAAAAGAAATACCGAAAGGGGCGCCAGTCTTTGGGGCCAATATCTCTAGGCACGGAACTCCGCCGGACGAGTGCAAATCTATTGTGATCTGTGAATTGTTTTGAATTGGTTATTTGGTGCTGTCGCGATTGATTCTTGACTTGGAGTGTCCAAGTCTGTTATAGTGGTATCAGAGCACGGCCGATTTCTCTTCTACGGGAAATCCGATCCCCAATTTTTTTTCCGCGGCACCTATGGCTTCACACAAGGATCAGTCGACTCCCTCTACATCTGGAGACGCGGGTAGGATCACAACGAAGATTCACACAGAGAGTATGGCCCGCCTCGGCCTACTCAGGCGGAGCAAAGAGAGATGAAGCATCGTCAATTGATCGGCGATGCAACAAAGATGATGCTCAATTTTGCGAAGGATCCGAAATTGGCAAAATATATGAGCGAGACTTCTTTTCAGGAAGTGCATGCACAGTGGCAGAAATCCACTACACCACTCCTGAAACCAGCTCTCAAGAAACCTTCTGATCACAAACAGTATACAGAGAAGGAATTACAAGAGGTGGTTGATGCACGGATTGCTCAGCTTTTTGACGCGCAAAAGAAAGCCAAAAAGCACGGCAAAAAGCAGAAGAAAAGCACTGACTTCCCAGGATATTTGGGTCGTCAGTCGACTTTTGACAAGGCAAAGAAACGGAAGAAGCGTGTTCGATTTGAAGGAGTACCCAATTCTTCTTCTTCTTCTGATAGCTCTTCTAGCTCTTCAGATTTGAGCGAAGATGACAGAAAAAGTAAAAAACGAAGCAAGAAACAAAGCTTCGGAAAGGGCAAGAAAAAGGCAAAGAAGACTAAATCTTGCTCAGAGACTGACAATTCATGAGGACTTGTCTACAGACAGCTCAGATTCTGATGATGGAAACTTCTATGCGAACAAGAAGAATTTTTACAAAGCCAACGAGTATGACTTTCTTGAAGATAAAAGCAAGAAAGTCCGAGAGTTTAAGGAAGGTGGCCACTCGATCAAGTTTGATACTTTTTCAGGATACTCAGATGCTACAAAGGCTTTGTCTTTTATACAGCATTGTGACATTGCTTTCGCAGGAGGACGCTATTCAGAGCACTCCAAGATTCGGAGAGCTGCCTCTTACTTTAAGGGGAATGCTCGTACTTGGTAGTCCACTCTTCTTTTAAACAAGATTGCGCCAGTTAATGGATGAAATTTAAAAACCTTTTTATTTCTTCTTGGTTGACGCAAGAATATGAACGAGATATACGAGCTGCTTGGAACCATCTTCGGATGACCAAGAAAGATACAATCAATGCTTATTGTGAAAGATTCTGGAGCTCTTTTCTACCCGCCTCTTCATTCAAGAAGATCTCGTTCAGAGAACTGATTGAGCGGTTCACCTTGGGTCTACCTGTAGAGATCCGAGATCACTGCTTGGAATAGAAGTCAGCTTCTATTTAGGAGCTGATGAGTCATGCGAAGCGGGGCTTTGCCATTCACTCTGGCAGTCTGACCTACCCCACAGATGAGGCCATGACACAACGAGCCAAACAGACTTCTAGGAATGAAAGTAGAAAGAAAAAGAGCAACCTAGAGAAAAAGGATGCACGATCCAAGCTTACTCCTGAGGAGAGAGCTCGCTTCATCAGAGAGGGGACATGAGTAAAAACAACAGCAATACTCCCCCATAAATAACCACAAGGGTCCGGGCCATGAGTAAAAACAACACTTTTCAATCATTCAATACTCCCCCCGTAAATAACCACAAGGGTGTGGGCCATGAGTATGAACAAGCATTCTCAAACATCATTTCTCACTACTCCACCTGGGAGTAAAATCACCAATCATTGAAACCAATATTAAAACCAGAGTCAAACATTTAAAATTGGCACCAAGATAGGTTCAAAACAGATACCATCCATTTCAAACAAATTTCAAACAAAGCTTTAAACAATACTTTCTCAAACAAAGTTCAAAAGTATCTAACTATAAAACAACTAGAGAGTTCATTCAGGTTTTGTTCGGAGAACTAAACTTTGAGGACGACATGCTTGCCCTTCTGCATCACGGTGATGGTTCGGTTCCGAACTTGGAGAGTCGCATCATTCTTGTCATGCCAAGGCATGCCTAATAGAACGTCACAATTGCCCAACTTCATAATGTGGAAATCGGCTTTTCCATGATAATCTTGGATAGTCACTGGAAGAGAACCAATGAGTCGTACCACTTTCTGAGTTTGCCCTGTGGCTAGCTCAACTTCAATTTCTCCACCCTCTGCATCATAATCAAAGTCCATCTGCTTCAAGAATTGTGGATGATGAAGTTTTTTGTAGCTCCTTGGTCAAAGAAAATAAGGGCTTTCAAACTGTTGACTTTGCCATATGCTCGACACAATTCATTTGTACTTTCAAGGCATATGCCATAGATGTCAGGTACTAATCCAATGGCCGATTTAGCTCGTTTGGCTGGAGATGGTCCTGGGTTTCTGTCGACTGTCGGCGCGGGAGTCGGCTCCGCAAGTCTGTCAATGCGTTGGGGACAACCAAAATAGTTATGTCCTGTTTGAAAACATCCAAAACATCGGCCTTCTTGTAGTAAGGTGTCTCGTTGATGAGGCGTCAAACGAGGCCTTTGTGGTTGACTTTCACGAGACTCTCGAGAATTTTTTCATTGTTGCCGAGAGTTGTGGTTAGTGGCGGGAGATTCTTCTGTGGTAAACTCTAGCTTTCCCTTCATCAGTTTGTAGCCGAGTGCGGCATGGTCCATAAGTTATTGCATGGTGAAGACTTGCTTGGATAGACAATATTCCTGCAATGGTGATGGTAGTCCAATGGTGTATCGCTCGCATTGGGCCTCCAAGGGAACAAAACTAAATAAAGACACCGGAAGGTACACATCGAGAAACCTTTGGTTATATTCGTCCATGGTTTCGGTGGCAAGCATTTTCAAGTTGCCCCACTCTGCAAAAATCCGTACTTCAAACATAGAAGTCATGTAACTACGTGCAAAAACTGTCTTGAAAGCTTGCCAGGTCCTTGGAGCATGCGGTTGTGTCGCGATGAACTCCACCATTGCATAGCACTATCTTTAAGAAATCCTGCTGCTCGAGAAATCTTGGATTCTTCTGTATAGTTTCCCAAAGCATAGATGTTGTCAAATTGTTGTAGAAACTGCAATGCTTTCTTGCGATCTTTCACCCTGAAAAAAGTGAAAAATTTGACTGTCGTGCCGCCATCTTTGAAATCTTTGGGTTGGTTAGACGCATATCCCGAGTATGGATAATAAGGGTATCCATATGGGTTCCAACCATTGTAGCCTAGTGGCGGTGGCGGTTGTGGTAGTGGAGGTGGGGGCAATGGCGGTGGCAAAGGCAGTTGCACTGGATCGAGGTCAGATGGCTGCACCATATTCCTGAAAACTCCCCCGATCGGAAAAGACGGCTGAGAAGGTTGCCCATTGAAAGCTTTCGTACTTTCTAATGCCAGAGGAGGAGGTACCACCTGGGGAATCAGAGGGGGTAACATGTAGTTCAAAAAATTGTTGAAAACTTTGCAGCATCAGAAGATTCTGCTGAGGATGCCGCGAAAGAATGTCGTGAAACTGCAAATATTCTGTTGAATCCATGAATTCCAAGTCTTGGCTTCTTTATGGCTTATGCCCTGTAAGACACAGCGATGAAGACGGGAGCACGCCCAATGCGCAATGAAGTAAGGGTGGGAGTGGCTAATAAGTCCGGGTTGGAGGATGAAGATACCTCGAATCAAATTCCAATAGCTCTGTCTGCTCTTTTGTAGGACCGGTATGCTTTCAAAAAAACACACGCCTGATGCTCTAATACCACTGTCACAAGACGGGCACCACGTGCCAATAGAAAAGAACAGACTAAACAGACTTTTAACACTTCAATAACAACTGAACCGAAAGAGAGAGACGACATGCGACACGGAGTGGCGCAATTCCACCCCAGAGAGTATTGGCCCCAAACCTTGGCGCCCCTTTCGATATTTCTTTATATTGCATCAACAAAGTACAAGCCGGTACTCCAGACTCTGCACCTTCTCCAGGAAGCATGCTAGAGAATGAGCCCTAACCTCATATTTAAAGGCCCTAGGCCCCAAAAGCAGTTTACAGTAAAAAGCCTTCAAACTCAAAAGCATCTGGTTCAAAAGCAAAGCCAAAAAGCTGCCAACGTAAATCACGGAAATCCATACAGCCTACTACATCATCATGTTAGCGCAATTTTTGAAAATCTATCACGTCATCAGTTTTTGCGTGTGTGCGTTAACCAACTGCTGAGAGATGGACAACCAAAAACGCAAGAAGAACTAGGAACGTCAAAACAGCCACATATAGATATTCCCTCTGTTTCTTTTGCTGAGATGGAGACACTGCCAACAAAAGGGCTAGGTGGTGAGGAGGATTTTTGACATGCAAGTAGAAGGTGCAGATAAAGACCACCCAAAGTGGAGGCTGAGCTGGTTGAACAAGAATCCAAGGTATCTGATTCTATTCACAAGAGCACCTGCGGCACTTTCGAAGGATCCCACTTTTTGTCCTGTACCAAGAGTAAGGACCTCGCAAGCACATGAGGCAATAATAAAGAAGCGGCCAACCTGGCTGAACTACCCAAGATTGCCTGCTCCAAAAAGGGACCGCCAACAGAAGAATACATGGCTTCAAAAGTCTTTCGGATCTATCATGTGCAATGCTATATAAAATCTATCAAATGCTGCTCACCTGCATCAAACTTTTCCATGAGCCAGAGCAAGGAGGCACCCCGTGGATGTCATTCCTCGAGGGTAATAAAGTTTTATGCTACGATCTCAGTGGCCAACCTTCTGAAGAAGTCCTCTATGGATTCTACGCCAGATGTATGTTCTTACCTTTTCACATTATGTTGGCGTTTGAGGAAGCATTCTACACAAGGTTCTTCACTTGGCAAACAAAAATATTTGGTCCAATGATCAACAACCTGACTTCGAGATTTGTAGGCTATTCCACTGTTGAGCTTAAAAACAAAGTCACTATGCAGTTTTTGCAGGTGCCAGATAAAGGGAGAAAGATCAGATATGAAAAAGCCCTAACTGCACTTAAAGACCGCCTCGCCAGCCGTCAACTTGAAGACTATTTCAGTCCATAAAGCTGTGTCAAGGGACGATACAGGCGAGGAGCGGGGGAATGTTACCAGCAAGATAACTCGGATACCATTTGTTTTTGGAGCTCTCATTGTAAAAACACTTATTATTTTTTATAAATCGGGAATATTGTAACTCCTATTTTTTGGATAAACCTTGTAATTGATGTGCCGGGGCTACAGCTTTCAGATTGTATCAATCTGTCATTATCTATCTTTAGTTAGAGCTCCCAAATTATTAGTTTGACCACCAAAAACCTTGTCTAAGGTATAAAAGCCAATTTTTGTAAGTTATTATTAAGTTTTGGATAATGAAATACACAGCGTGAGCTAACGGTGCTCACTTCTCTCCTTCTCATGCTTCCTACTCCCTCCCCGGTTGTCACATTGCAATCGTGTTTCTTGCATTGCAACCGCAGGTAAGAGCTCTACGCATTGACGCAAACACTTCACGGTATTTTGTAGCTTTTGGCGTCGCCGACCCACGGCCTAATTTCATCATAAGTAGGAATTTACACTTCAAAATAAAAAACTAAGCATAGGCGAGGTATTGGGGCATCATTGCTAGGCATTTAGGTGCATTTTGGGTCAAAAATGACTAGGTAAACAATCCACTGCTAATAATAATCGCGATTTTTTCACTTGACCTAAAGTGGGATTTGTGTTGGCGGTCATAGCACAGCGCACAACCCACCGACATAATGTCAATCCGGTGGATCAGAACCCGGCTAGTGCATGGAGGCATGGATGCACCTAATGTGATGGAATGAGGACTCTAGGAAGAGGGGTAAAGTAAGAGAGGAGAAGAGGGAAAGATGATGAAGCAAGATCTATGCACACACACTCTCAATCTACACTCTAACTCTCTATGCAGACAATGGTGTATCCCTTTGCTTTAATCTCAAGCACACACACTCTAATCACACATTAAGCATACACAAAGAAGCCTAATGAGAGAAATGTATGCAGCCCACGTACACACACACTCTAATCTAGCACACATGTGAAGCAAGAATGCTCAAACAAGAGGGAAAACTTGAGAGAGAAGAGAGGATTAACACTAATCATACACCATTAACACACATAAGCTTGAAAGACAAGAGAAAGTAGAGAGAACTTAGTTTCCATTAATCCCAATGACTACTACATATGATGTGGAAGATCCAAGCTCCATAGCCACTCCTCTTCTTCTTCTTCTCCACACTCCCTCACACTCTCTTCTCTAAGAATGCCCTTTCACATCTTGTGTATTGACTTATATACAAGGGATTTTAAAAATGGGCGGCCGGCCAAAAAATGTATAACATGTTGTAGGTATCTAGGCTCATCTAATCATCAATGTACAACTTGGAACCCACTGTGGAGCCCGTAAATACAAAAAATATATGCATACACATATGTGCACACACCAATGGAAGCATAATGCATGTCGTTGATGCTCGCCCGTCAACACTCTCCCTTCCCGAAGCTTTGTCGTCCCTGACAAAGCCATGTCGTGGTAGATGCTTGAGAAAGAATGTGCCTGCAAAAGGAAAAAGGTGGATGAGGTAGCAAGCTCAAATATATGGTGATAAGGCATAAGGAAAAGGCAAAGCACATGTAGTAATGAGTAAAATGCAAAGAACTATGAAATGTTACACTGCCATTAAGGAAAAATAAATTGCACTTGCTGAAATTAATTAATCAAGAGTTTTGGGCTTATGAATGAGTCTATCAATTAGTTAGCTACGACTAAGGGCTAAAACATTTACTCTAGTACTAGCTAAGTTAGTAAATTTATCCCAATGCAAGATTCCCTAATTATGTCTATCATAGATTAGCTAACTAACTCTCACAACTCGAAACAAAAGCTTGATTTTTTTTAACTTGAAGCTCAATGGAAGTCTTTCTCATTTCATTTTCTTGCTTTTCATTTGTTATTTTTCACATTTTGCAAAATCATTTGACGCGTGTGCTTATTTGTATACCCGGGGCTTTTTGCTTCTCAAAGAAAAGCACCCACACTGGGAACCTCTAGGGCTCTAGTACCATAGGCAATACATGTGCGTGAAGTACCAAATCAAGCCAAGATTTCTCTTCCAGCTTAAGCTTTTACACTTGTGGAACTTTTGTTTCTCTTCCATTTCCTTTGTATTTTCACTAGTGTTCTTTGTTGTTTGGGTGAGAAAGCCTCTCTATGCTTAAAACACTCCTAAGGTTTCAAACACTCAAATAATTTTACCAATTAGGACTAGTAGTCAAGTAAATGAGTTAACCTAAAGTCACGGCCACCTAACCTCAAGGCTCATCAATAAAACTAAACTCTAAGTCAATTAACTAAAGAAAGGACAAGCTTATACATCTTTAATGGCAAGTAACAAAACATAATTGAATGCACTTAATCAAACCAAGAAGAAGCCACAATCAACAAATATAAATGTACAAAATCATATAGCATAGAAAGGAGTACACCTGTGCATGGGCTCGATGAAGAGGTCAATGTCATGGAAGCTCCTCGTGTCTGGAGATACATCATGTCTACATGGTCGTCCAATCTCCATGGGCAAGCTAATGTCTGTCTACGTGCTGCATCAAAAGATCAACAAAAGCAATGTACCTCCAAGAGGTATGTCAGCAGCAAGATAAAATAACAAAAGTAACAGAATAATAAAATAAAACATCTAAGCTAGGGTCTAAAACCTGGATATCCAGAGGGAAAAAACCCAAAAGGGAAAAAAATGCCTCTGGTATATGCACATAAATCTACTGCACATATCAATGTGTACAAATCTCAAATCTCGTGCAACTAGGAGTCAAGAGAGAGCTCTCACCATGAAGCATGATCTGTAGTCTCTTAGCTCAATCTCTAATAGTCGAGGGCTGGCTAACACCTAGCTCCATATGTAAAGTCTGCTTAACAGCACAAGGAATGGGCATAGGGGGGGCATCAGCCTCTACTCGAATAGTCTGTGGAAGGCTCTTCGGTAGCCAAATCTGCAATGCTCATGCTCTCGTAGGGATGTCAGTCTGAGCTCTCCTAGCGTGTCTACATGTGCATCTAGCTCTAGGACATACTATCTGTTGTGAAGGTACCGACCTCTCTAGGGGTAGTCTCATCTCTCGACATCTGGCTCGTGGAGGTCTCGCTCTAGGGTATGATCTTGTATGCGCTGGGTGTGCTACCGCTTGTGGCCTAGGTACCCAAACATGTCTTTGTCCCTCAAAGTAATCTTGTGCCTCAAGTGACCATCTAGATGTGAGCCAACCATGTGAAAGTCCGTCGTCGGTCATATGGCTCTTTAGAAATATGATCGTGTCATCACAAGGTAAAAATCTAGCATGTATCTCGTCATGGGGAACAAATACCTGTTGGGTTGTCCTGGAAGCTCTACGTGGAGAGATACATGCCTGATCTATCGTGTGTCACTCCTCAGTGGCACTACTCATCGTCGCAGAGCCTCTGCCTAGAGAAGGCTCTACACATGGCTGAGAGGCCTGTGTACGTGGTCTCCAAGCAAGTCTAGCAGGCTCTATCATATCCCTACATAGGGTGTCAGTAGAGGTCACTCTAGTCCGTGTACGTCCATGTATCTGTGGTGTAACCTCTATCTCTATGGTGTCAATAATGTGGTCTCTAGGAACCTGATCTAGAAAAGTACGGCTCGTGGCTGGTCTCTGCTCAATCGGGTGATTTGTTCGTGAATCGGCACTCGTAGATGGCACTAGGGAAACATCTATATGTGGTGGCTGCTCTCTCTGTGACTCACTGGCTATGACACCGCTATGGAAGCTAAAAGAGTGGGATAGAGATGATGTCAGCTCTGCATCTTTTTTCATAGGGGGATCTACTCTCGTAGATGGCTCTAGCTCGACAACTATCTCTAAGGGCCTCTGTGAGGTCGGCAGATCTAAACAAGGATGCTCAAGGGCAGCTAGAATCTATGGAGTGGTCTCATCTATAACAATGCCATCGGAGTCACTCACTCTATGACTCTGTGAGATCTCTCGCTGTGTGCTGGAAGTCTCGTGGATAAGTGTGGTAGGTGGTGTAGGCTTCCTAACAATACTCTGACCAGGCTCTAGTCTCAGGGCCTCTACCTGTGGGCAGGCTAGGTGCTAGATCTATCTCTCGTGGCACACTATCATCCTCATCTGGCATCTCCCAAGGTGGTAGAATACGACGTGACAAAAGAAGGCTAGGAGGTGATCTCTCTAGTGGTGTCTCTTGAGGACTTGGAGCTCTCGATAGTTGTGGAGCTAGCGTGGTCGTCGTGGGTAAACATAAATCATCATGTCTAAGTTGAGGGGAGTAGGGTAGACCTATCGTCAAAACATATACTGCATGATCGACATCCCTATAAACTCGCCCATGTGGATCTCCTATCAAATATGCAAGAAGGCAGGCTGAAGGATCTCTGGATCCACCACTCGTCAGGCGTCTATACCTACGACCAAGCTCATCTAGATAGGTCATGGTCTACTCAACTCTATGAAGCTCCACTAGCCTAGGATGTCGCTCAATGTCATCAAAATCAAGGGTCTCAATCAAGAGATACTGCTCTCCGAGCTCATCAATAAAAACTGCTCTATCGGCCTGTGGGTAGGCTCTCACAATCTGCCTAGGTGTAGACATCATGCGCTGGGGGGTGGCTAGCGTCACAAAGGGGTGATCATAAGTGTCAACATAATATGCAACCCCTCGTGGAGATCGGCCTACTATATGCAAGATCTGGCCGTCTATATCTCTCATGCTATCCCCAGTCTCTCTGGTCTCGGACAGTATCTGAAGGATGGGGGTCAGTGGTCTAGGGGAACTCATATCTACAATGGGTGATCTACCGGGCCCTACCTCTGGTGCTCTCAACTGGGGTGATGTGGCTGTCATAGACTCTCTCGTATGCTCTCTAATCTGTGTCATCAAAGGCTGGCATGGGTCTCTAGATGGTGCAAGGTGTCGAGGTTGAGACTCTCTAAAGTACGTGTCTCGAAGGCTCTGGGTCTCTATCTGTGGCTCACTCTGAGTGGTACGCAAAGTGCTAGCAATCGCCGTGTACATCGCTCTAGACTCGTGATAGCTCGAAACGCTTGGCGGTAAATCAAGTCTAGGTGAGGAGAATCCTGGTGGTGGTTTCCTGAGTGATGTAGGTGGTGGAACTGTGTGTAAAGGAGGTGAGACACTCCTACTCGAAGTAGGGGGTTGGGTCAGTCGAGGATCGTACGGCAATCCACAAGTCAAAAAGTAAAGCTCAGTGCCTGTGGTGCTCATGTAGCATCTGTCTTTAGGCTCTTCAACTAGTGTCACAACATCTGTGGATAGGCGTCTACTAGAAGTGCGACACTCTAATCGATATATGCGCTGAGCACTATTTATATAGATCACTCAAGGACCTACCCGCTGTAATGTAACCTGCACAGGATGGTCGAAGGCCTCAAGGCAATCATCTGTGTGTACTAGCTCTATCTCCTCTAGCCTAATCAAATGGTCGACCACATACGTGGCGCGATAGTCATCTCTGAATGTGCCATCCCGCGTGTCGTGGAGAAGGACTTGCACCACTTGGAGGGTCTGTGTGGGGCCAAAGGAGGCAAGGCACTGGACAAAGAAATGTCCATATGTGTCCGTGCTAAAGGGCCGGCCTCTGTGCTCACCTACAAGTGTGAGCAATGTGTACTCAGAGCACGAAGTGGTCATGGCCATCATATGTGCGCTCTCGGAGTGTGATAGGCCTCTAAACCTTGTCAACTCGTCAAATGTAGATTAGAATCAAAATCTGCACTATATTGAGGTTTATGCGTACAATCGGACTCAAATCTGGCAAAATCTGGCAAAACCTAACTTTCGGACGTATCTGCTCTAAATGTGTCTAACGTGTGAACATGTGCGCGAGCACCGAGTATGTGGGGCGTGTGATGCGTGTGGAATATGTGTGAGAAGCAAAAAAATAAAGAAAAAAAATCATTTATTTTAATTTTTAAAAATTTTTGGATTTTTTTATTTTTTATTTTTTTAAAGGCCTTTTAAATTCGGACGCCCATGCAAATCAAATTTTGTTTTCTTGTGCTTTCACACTCTTTTTATTATCTTTTTTGACTTTGTTTCTCTCTCTCTCTCACCTAGATTCTTTTCTCACATGCCTTGTCTTTTGTTGACTTTACTCCCTTTCCACACACCTAAAAACAAGCATGCACATGTGCTTGACCCTCACTCCCTTTGTTTGCTTGTGCACTACACTTTACACACACCCAAATTGAGGATGGCACACACCCCTCTTAAATGATGCACACACCTAAATCAAATAAGTGCACACACACACACCTAAATCAAATAAGTGCACACACACACCTAAATCCAGTAAATGCACACACTGTTCCGAGAAGTGAGACCTATGCGCATGCAAAGCTAAAAATAGGTCGTGAAGTGCGTACGCTCTCAATTTGGTGAAGATTTTTTTTGCAACTAACACTTCAAAATCACACCGAAAATCAAATTTTTATGCATTTTGCATCCAAATTAGGTCGATTTTTGCTTCTCTTTTTGCCTAATTTTGACTAAAAATTAGCATAATTAGCAATAGAATTAAGCAAAATTAAGCATATACAATTGATCATCACACTTTGAACTTTGCAATTCATCCAATTTCACATCAATTTGCAATCAATTACAACCCCAATTAAGTGTGCACACACAAGCATAATCAAGCACTAATCGCTAATCAATGCACACACATTCTACCAAAAATTGGGCAGCATTTTGACGCAATTTTAGCAATGAAAAAACTGATCCATAATCATCATAACAACATCAAGAAATCCAATGCTTTTTATGAACCCAATTGGCTCCAATTAGACCATAATTTGCACTAAAAAATGTGCACTTTGCCTACACATAGGCACACTAATTGCACTAATTTTTTGTGAAATTTATCTTTAATCAAATCAGCAAATGAATGGGTTAATGCACTCACATTACAACAAGAATCGCGTCAATTTCTCCACTCCAATTGACGATTACACACGTGTGTGTGTAGGCAACCGCTTCATCGCATCTCCACCTACAAGCACCAATCACAAAGCATCATGTGTAGCATCATTTTTCTACAAATCAAACACATAATCATGAAGGCAAAACATCCAATTAGAGATTCATTCATGTGTAGCACCAAAAACACACAAGATTAGTGAGTAATTAGACATCAAAATTAGCATAAATTGCACATAATTACACACTTTCTAATCACTCAAATCATGCAAAATTGATGAAATTTCAACTCGTAAGAGTGATGCACAAGCCTCTAATTAGGCACATCAACATGTAAAACACTCCAATTGTTAGCGGATTAGTAGTAAATTAGTGAAAATGAAGAGAAAACATGAAAATTACACACAACTTTTTAACAAAGTCTCATCACAAATCAACCATTCACCATCACCAATACCTAATCCTAAGGAAAATTAGAAACTCAAACCATCACACGGGTGATCCTAGCTTAGGTGCTCGATCCCCGGCAATGGCGCCAATGTTGGCGGTCATAGCATATCGCACAACCCACCGACATAATGTCAATCCGGTGGATCAGAACCCGGCTAGTGCATGGAGGCATGGATGCACCTAATGTGATGGAATGAGGACTCTAGGAAGAGGGGTAAAGTAAGAGAGGAGAAGAGGGAAAGATGATGAAGCAAGATCTATGCACACACACTCTCAATCTACACTCTAACTCTCTATGCAGACAATGGTGTATCCCTTTGCTTTAATCTCAAGCACACACACTCTAATCACACATTAAGCATACACAAAGAAGCCTAATGAGAGAAATCTATGCAGTCCACATACACACACACTCTAATCTAGCACACATGTGAAGCAAGAATGCTCAAACAAGAGGGAAAAGTTGAGAGAGAAGAGAAGATTAACACTAATCATACACCATTAACACACATAAGCTTGAAAGACAAGAGAAAGTAGAGAGAACTTAGTTTCCATTTATCCCAATGACTAGTACATATGATGTGGAAGATCCAAGCTCCATAGCCACTCCTCTTCTTCTTCTCCACACTCCTTCACACTCTCTTCTCTAAGAATGCCCTTTCACATCTTGTGAATTGACTTATATACAAGGGATTTTAAAAATGGGCGGCCGGCCAAAAAATGTATAACATGCTGTAGTTATCTAGGCTCATCTAATCATCAATGTACAACCTGGAACCCACTGTGGAGCCCGTAAATACAAAAAATATATGCATACACATATGTGTTGTGTACACACCAATGGAAGCATAATGCATGTCGTTGACGCTTGCCCATCAACAATTTGAGACCATAACCATGTGTGCTTTGGTCTTATAAACATGTCCTAGAAGTTTCATTATGTTTGGATGTCATTTAATGTTGTAACGGATGTGATTTGTTTGTTGATGAGCGATTGGCTTTTGGTGATTTCAGTCACTTGAGTGTAACTTGAGTTAGATGCAATTTGTTTGTTGTTTTTTGAGAGATTTACAACCTCTGGTAGCCTCTATGCACTAGTCGAGTCAACTTCGTCCCATGGATTGACAATTTAATCATGGTTCTCGCTAAATCTGCAATAAGATAGGAGTGAGGTTAGACACCCGTCCCACAATCAACCACGTAAAGAACTACATTTAAAATTATTTTATATGGAATAAAATACCTACATATGTGGTGGTTGAAATTGGCAAGGGAAGCACATCTCATACTATATGTGCATCAACTAGCCAATCATCAGCTTCTTTGAGAGGGTAGCTTGTCCTCAAGTCTTTCTCAGTATGTATGTACCAACTCAGTAGGTAATCCTCAATCAAGAGGTGCCTCCCTTGCAATTGCATGCATGTGTGTGTGTGTGTAACTGTTTTACTTAAATAAATAAGCACAAAAAAACCAAACAGTTGAAGAGACAGCCGACTTTAGACAAGTGACCAAGGATAGCACAAAAACAACTCAGTCTTAGAATTATTTTTGTACATTGTGACATGAATGAGGTTTCATTCAAGTGGAAAATTAGAAAGGAACTTTTGTACTTGTCTGCTTTAAAAAGTGGGATAAGTTTGGTAAATGAAGGATGGACAATAGCAAAGACAAAGAAATTCCAAGAAAGGATAGAGTTCTCACCTGCATCCATTCAAACAAGACAATAGATATGTTAGCCTTGAATGTGTTTTACAAGTTTCAATGGACCTATTAGTTGTTATCCATGTCCATCTTACAATCCTTAAAACTTAAAACCATTGTCCACAGTAATCACAAATTCTAGTGTTTGAAAGGTATAAATTTCTGCCTTCTTCCTCGTTTTTTAAAACTTATTGTATAACTTGAGATAAAAAAAGGTCATCACTCCTTTGTAATCTAAGTTGTAATCTAAGTGTTTTATTGTAGTTATAGATAGGATTATTATGTACCCAATTTTTAAAAAACCCTTAAATATTTAGATGAATACAATTCTTATCAGAAGGCCACCACTCCTTATCCAAGTGTCTTACCCCTCAATTTAGTCCCTTCTTTTGTGTGGAAAAAATAGCCTTGAACTTAAGAATTTACTATTAAGTGACTCAGGTATCATGCTTCTATTTTTAATCAAAACAAAAAAAATGAATGTAGTATCCATTCCATAAGCTGGACAGAATTCAAAAAACCTTTTTTGGTATCTCAGTAGAAAATCCCTATAAATATAACATAATTCTCAAAGAACACCATTTTAACATCCAGCCCCAACTTTTGACAGAGGCAGAAAGTCAATACATCCATACCCACTCGTTCAATGTGTAGCCCAATTATCTTAAGCAGCTATGTAGTGACCTAGTGTACTGCTGCTATTTAGCTAGGTAAGAAAGTGAACCTAGGTTTCATGAAAGAAACAACCCAATCATCAAATGAAATACCAACATTCCCTCAATAATAGTGAATCAGTCCGTATGTTGCAAAAACACTAAAGTGTTTAAGAGAATACGTTTAATACAATAATTGTATACAATTCCCACAACATGAGATCACACATTTGAGTTAGTGTAAAAAAACTCATTTATAACCACTTTATGCAGTACAAAAATAGTTCGGCAGCCTGCTACCTCATCATGTATCACAAAAACAGCTCCCAAAGAAATTACCCAGTTTTCCCAAGAGTAAACACTTTTATCATCACCTTCATTTTGTCAGAACCGGCCTGTGTGCCGCCAATAAGGTATCAAAAAAACAAGTTTTCTCCCCCCCTTTAAACTTACCTCATAAGTTAAGTTGAAAAAGACATACTACTCAAAGAATGGGACACCATTAGTTAGTGTAAAATAGGTCCAACTTTAAACGTTTTTTGCAGAACGAAGACATCACAGAGTTCTACCAACCTGAGATGGTGCAGCATGTTCAACAAACTCCATAGAACCACAATGTGCAGGAAAGAAATCTCTCTCAAATCCTTCTCATACACATGCAAAAACACAAAATCAAGGCTGAGTGAGGAACAATTCAACCCTCACCTTCTTTAAATAGAAGGTTCCACATGTGGAGGTGTTATGGGGTGCCGCGTCAAAAGAATCCACTTGAGCAGCACGATTGGCTCAACAAATCAATCAAGGAGCAAGTGAGGCAGCCTCAATGATCACCCTCTTCACGAGGTTAGTTTTTAGACAAGCAATGAGCTCACAGAGATCGTGCACGAGAGAGAAGCATCAATATAGAGCGCGATGCACCATGGTGTACTACAAACGGGTAATAAAGATCAACATAAATCAAGAGTCTACCAAATGGCAAGGCATGCACACTATAAGGGTACTGGTTCCATGTAACCCACCAATAGGCCCTTTATAAAGCCTTGGTTCTACCAAGAAAGGGCTTGGAGCTACTATCCAGGTTGTGTTCACAAGGGTAATATATACAGCGGTATCTAAGTAAAAAAACACATCAACCCTGAGAGGTTTTGATAGGTGGTAAAAACCATCCTTATTTTACAAAGTAAAAACTAGTGTGTGTGTGTGTGTGTGTGTGTGTGTGTGTGTACTCGCCCTTTCCCAGGCACCATTGAAAATGGGTTGGTAGTAGGCCCATTGTGTATGGGCCTACTGTCTAATCAAGGTTTAGACCAAGCAAGTGGTTCAATGAAATAGCGTTACTGATGGTAAAAATTAGGTCTTTCTTTTGAACCCATTGAGGCAATTTTTTTTAATAAGCAATCTAATGCCTTCCCAAGAAATGAAACAATTAGAGGAGGAATACATGATCATGTGAAGCAAACTAATACAAGTATTAAGAGCTAATTTGTGTGGTCTATTACTTTTTCTTTTGACAAATTCTACAGAAGAAATATTAAGCTGGTCCCTTTTCTAAAAGAACTGATAGTCAAAGTCACCATTATAGGGATTGCGTAATATAATAGTTATATTGAGGAAATGTAAAGAGGTGGAGAAGAATCCTCCAGACATATTAAATCCTTCCCTGTAAGTAGGCTCAATTAAAAGGCAATCAGGGTAAATGCAATCTAGCTCTTCAAAAAAGGATTTGTTATTGATACTCAAAATATCATTCATATATCTATATGTATGTTTAAATATAGAGAGTTTATGATAGGTTTGTTTATTTTTTACTTTTTGAGAAATGGAATGTATTCAAAATAGGCTAAGTATAAATTGTACATAAGGGGTGAGCAAGAAAATCCCATAGGGATACCAAGGCTTTGGTTGTAGCATTGGCTGCCTAAGTGGATAGTACAATTATCCACCAAGTAATATGGTCACCTAGCTTCTTTTCATCAAAGTGGAAGTCGTAAGAAGAGGTAGTTTTTTAAGTTCATCTAGGCTTATTTACCAGAGACATATAGGTAAAACCTTTTAAATGAGAATTTACAAATGCAATTCTAATAAAAAAATTTAGAACATTCTTCAATCCTATATCACCATTAAGGGGTATGTTTTCATAACATTGAGCGATGTTTGCAGATGCAAGGTGAAATATATGACTGGTGAAGTTGAGAGTGACCTCAGTGAAGTTTTTAATTAGCCAAAAAGGGTTACAATGAATTCTAAGAAAATCTGAGCAATGTTTTTGTTTAACAACACAAACTATCTCAAATTCGGAAAGCACAAGGTCAAGGTATATTATGATGTCTTTAGTAATCTGGGTAAATATCCCATTAAAGGCATCCAAAATCCAATGGAACTTATGTTTATGATGTTTGTAAGTGGGAAATAACACTTCTTATGACTCTAGGGAGTAACCCATATTAATTAGGTTTAGTAATATTATTAGTGACCTCTATAGGAGAGAGGTTAAGAAAAGTAAATTCTTCACGGCGAGAGTGGGAAGTTTTCCATGCAAGGTTTTTGCAAATAAGAGTGGGGGAGTTGGCGCTTTTATCAAGTCCAACAATAAACCAATTTTGTGCAAGTTTTTGGAATTTCACTCCCAATTCTGGTGTGATCCAAGAGTTCTTTGTAGACAACCAATTTTGAGGCACGAGAGAAACTTTTTGGAAAAATAGTGATAGATTAAATTGCTTAAGTCTAGTAGGACTATCTTCTCCAGCCGGAGAGCATTGACAAGGTCAGTTAGGCAGCTAAGTAAAGCTAAGTAAAGTTAAGACCACTAAGTATTGGTTTTTTGGAAAAGTAGGGATGTGATTTAGTCCTTTGATAACAAGTTTTGAATGGTGCATTCATCAACCATATTTAAATCACAAGTGCAGACATGTTGCCTAAATCACCAAATTCCTTACAAAAAGCACTATATTTACTACAGGCACAATCCGAGATATTACTATGTTTAAGAAATTCATTGTTGTTGATTAGATTCATAACTGGTTGCTGATATGTCCAGCCGACTACAACATTGTCTAGTAGTTTATGGTTACCAAAACGTAAGTCAAAACACTCAAAAAATATGGCCTTTGGAGAAATCCATCAAGAAGTTCGTTTTGGAATAGACAATGTATGTAGATAAGTTTCAACATCGAGGTCCTTTTTTGGGACCTGCTTAAAGTACCTCAAGGTATAGATGGTTACAAGTGAAGGAAGTGGCGGATGGGAGTAACTCTACCTCTACCTCTACCTCTAGTAAAGCTGCAAAACTTTCCTCTATTAGAAGAAGAATTAGGTGTAAGAAAGGATGTGAAAGAGTGATAAGGGGTAGTTACATAGTTTAATCTTTTTAACGAGGGAGAGTTATCATCCTCAATGCATGGCTTGAGGTATGCAATGATGATTTTGACACCTTTGTAATTGGCATAAGTGGTAAGATAAGTGCCTGGTGCATCAAATTTGGGTTCCTTGAGAATATCTAGCATAAGTCTTTGAAAGATGTTGAAATCAATTTGAGCTATAACAAGCTTCTTGTCTTGCCTCCCCAACCAAGAGAAAATGAGGGAAATATGAAAATCAATAGGTCTCTCTGAAAAGAGCTGTTCTAAATGATTGAGAATATACCAGATAGCATGGTCAAACCACATGATACTAGATTCACAAGGGGCTTTTGGATCAAGAAATTTGCATGTACATTTTAAATATGGCCAAAAAACATTCCAAATAGATTCGGTGTAAACTTCTGGGTTGCTTTTAGCGAACTCCATATTTCCCTTTGTTCGAATGTATAAGCCATCATTGGATGATCATTTAGAACAACCAACAAAGTTGAGGCTAAAGGGGGCTTTGATAAGTTCTTCTTTATCAAAGAAAAGTCCTCCTTTTAACACGTTGAGCTTGCAATCCTCAACTATTGAAGCCAATAGGTTGGCTAGGTAGACCTATGTGTCACTTAGAATAGGTGCTACGAAGGCTTTGTTAGGAAGGATCCAAAGTTGATGGTCTACACCAAAAGATTCCACCTCAATTCGTCTAGCAGGTAAAAAGGGAAAAACTTTAGAAACTTTAGGCATCATCTTCAAAAGGTTATAGTCATTGAGGGAATGAAGATTGTTTTGAAACTCCATTGTCTCTACAAAAGATACCACCTATTTGTGGGATAATAGGGGTAGAAGGAGCATTAATAAAAGTGGGATTGAGACCACAAAGATTCTTGAGAAAGTTGGAAAGATCTACACCGGATGAAGAAAATTGTGCTACTTCTTGGTTATATTGTAAAGAAAGTATAGGCAATCAAGCAATATATTGGGAAATCATAGCGACACCTTCTTAGCAGTCTTTGTCTAAAGTGGCCAAGTTTTTGACCCAATCATTAAAAGATAACATATCTAAAATAGAAGACTTATTATCCAAGGCTAAGGCTAATTCATAGATTAGTTGAGATGCTTCCAAACTATCAATACATCTTAGGACAAGGGAGGTTGCCATAGAAAGGGGTTCAGAGGGCAACTCTATGCCTTGTGAAAAAGCTAGGGTGTAAGATCCCCAATTTTTGGGTCTCTTCTAAAAATAAGAAAAATAAATTTCAATATCTACTTCGTCAAATTTTGATTGACAACATTGGAAAGTCATAATTATGTCGGGATGTTACAGTGTGGTGTAGTCTAGCTACGGTTTCCATTAGTTGGTTAGATACTACTCGGATGGTCAAATTTGATGTAAAAATTGAATGGTAAGTGGGAGAGTTGACCACAAAAAAACAAAGCTTTGTTTTTAGGAAAGAAAGAGTCTTTTTAGAAAAGAGAGGAGGAGCTTAGTTTATAACTCTTATCTTGGAGGCCATGCTTCTTTTTAGAGTCTCTAAATCACGCGTCAAAATCCGTCTCCCCAGGGAAAAAAATCCAATTTTTTTATTTTTTTTTATTTTAAAAAAAAGTTGCGAACGTGCGCAAACTTGTCTCTCCTTGCTCACTCTATTCTTAGCTAGCACTTTTGGCCTTGAGAGCCTATATAAAGACCTCTTTTCTTTCACTTTCCGGGGATAGATACACTTTCAGACGCGGAAGCTCTCTCGCCTTGACGTCAGAATTACTTATCTATTATACGGAGTGGTTCAAGCTCTTCATCACCATCTCCATAAATTCTTCTCTCTCGTGAAGAAGAAGAAGAAGGATACTCTCTCTCTATTTGCTTATTATCTTCTCTCTCGTTTCACGGTGTACGCGCTCTTCGAAAGTTTTTGTGGCGAATACTTCTATGTAGCTCTCATCACCACTCTCTTGAGGCAAAGCAAGAAGGTTTTGACAGCCCCTAATTGATTCTAAAGCACGGTGAGAAACCATAAACTCCATAGTCATCATCTCTCTCTCTCCATGTCGTTTTTCTACGTAGTCACCCTCTCGGTGATTGTTTTTTTGCATATAAGTGCATGTATGGATTAATCAAGTACATACAAGGTTGCCTCATGATTTTTTTATCATGTTTTACACGTTGATTTATGCACATGATGCGTTATGGTCACGCACATGCATAAAAAAGCGCTCTTCGTTTCACGTCATAGAAGCGATAGGAATACTATTTTGGTCATGAATCACAACCTGCTATGAATCAGCCCGAACCCTTTATATCATAGATAAAACACATCATTTAGAACATTTTATCTCTTATTTGTCATGTGAAAACATGCACGAGCTAAGAGATATGGTAAAAAAACAGATTGCTACCCACTACACAAAACTTTTGACTCCAGGCTCCTTGGAGAACTACTATATAGATTCACTGGATGGGAAAACCCACTTAACCAATTGAAAAGATTGATGAAACTTGATGATAAATGAATTTAGGTCTCCGTTATCACTTCGGGAATGCGAGTTATTAATCACTCTATTATCAGTTTTACCTACACGCGTAGGAGTGCTATCAAAGGGGGATACCATATGACGTCATGAGTTAACCAAGCCGTTTTGATATGCTTTATGGTTTGTTTTGGTGATTTGATTTCAATTATTAGATAGCCCTAAACTTACATGGGAGTATATGGTTAAACATTCCGAACCGCATAGGCAGATATAAATAAAGTGACTTTCTTTTGGGGTTACCTTTTTTGTGTGAGTACCATATGGTCAAAGTGACGTGATGGAGTGATAGTCTATATTATAGAGCTGAACTTGATTCATTGGGTTGATGTCAAACACTTTCATTTGCATGTTCTCCATGCTTCCGAAAATGTCAGAAAGTTGTTTTTGCACATGTGTGAAGTTATGGTTTATGGTTGACTTAAAGGTCGGAGTTGTTTTGCATCATGTTTATGGTGTTGGAATGTTATCATATGATGTATGGGAACTCATGGATTGATGTGGATGCCTCATATGAATCGTTATGATTGCTTTCCACCTTTGGAGGTCAAAACTAGCTCTATGTGCTAGAGTGGTGAAGTGCAGATGTGATGCATCAACTTTGCATGGTTGGATGTTGTCAAAACTCGAATTTTATATCATGATAAGTTGCTGGTAGGACTCTTTTTATGCATGAAAGAATCACATCTTAAGGGTCACATGTGTGTAGACTCCGATTGATTGTGCACGGGATATGTCAAACTCCAAGTGTGGGAGTTGGTTCAATGTGATTATAATTTATGGTTAAGGACTGAGATTCCCTCATGGATTATGGTTGATATTTTATGGTGGAAGCTCGTGTGGCTTATGGTTTTTTTTTCTGGATTGGGTTATGTTGTCGAAATTTTTGCAGCCATGTTATGTTCTAAAGTGGTTATGCAGCATTGGTCGTGCCTCACCCAAGTAGGATGGAGAGCTCATCCGTGTGATGTGATTGGATTATGGTTTATGGTTTATGGTTTTTTGGATTGGATCATGAAGTGATCAAGATGGTTTATGGTAGACGTGTAAGGGTAGAGACCCTATACAGTCTAACTGTTTGGAAAAGGATTGTTTGTGCATCTGGGAAGTGTTATTGTAATTGGACTCATGTGTTATGTTTCTCATGGCAGCAGTGCTACAAGACTAGGATCACCTACATCGCTTAGCCTTAGACTAAAGGGTCGCTGACCTAGGGCTTTGCTGGATCAGGGGTGTTGCCTAGGTCTTCTTCTTTTTGTTAGGCTCATCTACACGGTTAGTGCGTCGGAGGTTGAATTACCTACATGGCTAACGCGTCGGGGATCTTTCCTTGGATTTTCCTAAACACCCAGTGCTGGGCATGGAAGAGGTGGTGCGCCTAAACTGGTATGGTTAATGTTGATACCCTACCACTTGCTGGTATTTGGGATTGTTTCAGAGCTCGGGTTCATGGAGGGAGGCAAAGCGGCCTCACCTATGTCTGGCTTAAGTAGGATAGAGTTGTTCTAGCTCGCTTCCGGCGAATTGAAATTCTCTCTACACGTAGTAGAGTGAAAGTGGATGGGCGGACCGGTCAATCCCTACACAGGGTCCGGTCCTCTGCTAGTACTTTTGGCATAAACATTTTTGATGTTATGGTATACTCAGATTTTGTCATTGCATTAATACACGGTTGCCTATTCCATTTAGATGGGCATTTAAAAATTCTCTATTGTCAATTTCTCATGTTTGTGTGCACTCTATTTCACCCTTCACTACATTCTCTCTCTCTCTCTCTCTCTCTCTCTCTCTCTCTCTCTCTCTCTCTCTCTCTCTCTCTCTCTCTCTCTCTCTCTCTCTCTCTCTTCCCGCAATGCGGTGTACACAAATATTCACCCTCCACAATGTTATATTTTTTCTTGTGTACGCTTTCATTGATAACTACCATTCAGGGGTAGCACTAGTCGCTAGGTACCTCTGGATACAGTTTGGCTCATGGCATGAACTCCATGCTTGGTCGGGCGGCACTGAGAACTCCTCCCCTATGCAAATGCTTCCGCAACTCTGATGTCTGGTGCAAAATCACGTAGGATGTCTGGTCGAAATTTGCAGGTTGTCCTTTTCGAAAACTAAAGTGCCTAATGTGTAGCTCTACTCAATGCGAACGCGTGGATATGCTGAAATGCGAGAACGGATAACGTATGCTCACCGAATCACCAGATGAAGCTCGTAGGTCGAGCTTGCAAAACCAGACCATACGCTCGCAATGTAGGTATCAACGCGTAGCTCTCGTCGGGGGCAAGACGCTGCACTTCTCCGCACTCGATTCCGACCACCGGTGTGCGCATAGCGTCAAGACGGAAACTCTCACACTCTCTCTTGTACACAATACGCTCACTCATAGACATAACTTTTTTAAAATGACAAAGGTTTTTTTTATTAAGGTCAAAAGTGGTATAAGTACCTTACAATCTCAAACCCTAATGTTCCAATTTTAGCATCTACTCAATCTAAATGTCAAAAATGGGATACAATCTAGAAACTTCTGTAAGCCCCAATATTTACAAAGGTGAAATGTTGATTTTTCTCAATAAATGAATAATTACGAAAAATAATATTCCGCCGAGCAGTCATTTTCCGTAGGGTGTGTCCAGCCGCTAACAATGAGTGGGACTTCTTAGTCCATCTTGGTTTATTAGTGAGGGAGATGTAAAAAAAACCTTTTTCCTAGCGTGCTTAAAATCTATCCCGATCATCTTAATTAGAATATTATTCAGCCTTGATTCACCATTCATGGTGGGAATATTTTTGTAGCATTGAGTGATATCTGCGGTAAAGAGATGAAATATTTGTCTACATAAGTTAAAAGTGACTTCAGTGAAGTCTTTTGTTAGCCAAAAGGGGTATAGTGTATCTTGAAGAAGTTTGAACAAATCCTTTGCTTAGTTGCACACACAGATTCAAACTCAAAAAGTATAAGGTAAAGGAAAAGGGTGATATCTTTAGTAATTTCAGTGAATATTCCATTCGAGGCATCAAATATCCATTTGAATTTATGTTTATGATGTCTATATGTGGGAGATAGCAAAGGAAACTTGATTGTCTTAAGAGAATATCCAATATTATTAAGGTGCTTAGTGATCTTATTAGTAATCATACTAGGGGTACGAGAATGTGCTACTTTCCAAGCCAAGTTTTTGCACATAAGAGTAAGATAGTTGGAATTTTTATCAATCCCTTTGACGAACCAATTATGTGTGAGTTTTTGAAATTGAAGTCCAAGGTGTGGTGCGATCCAAGTACTATTAGTAGACAACCATTTGTATGGTAAAGAAGAGATCTTCTGAAAAAAACATTGTTGAACTAATTCAGTTAAGTACAATAGGACTATCTTCTCCAGTCAGAGAGAACTGACAAGGTCAGTGAAGCAGCTAAGTAAAGCTGATAAGGCAAGATTTGGTGTCTAGGAAAGCAAGGAATGTGATTGAGTCCTTTAGCAAGGATTTTTCGGACTGTGGCGTCATCAATAGTATTAAGATCACAAGTGCAGACATGTTTGCCCAAATCACCAAAACTTTGCACAAAGTGCTATACTTATCACAAGTGCATTCTTGGATAGTGTAGTGATGTAAAAAATCATTATTGTAGACAAGATTCTTAATAGGTTGCTGATACCTCTAGACAATAAGGACATTATCAAGCATCTTACGGTTGCCAAAAAGTAAGTCAAAGCACTCACAAAATATTTTTTTGGGAGGAAACCAATCTAGAAGTTCATTTTGGAAAAGACAATGTAAATAGATAGACTCCAAAGTAGCAGTCTTCTTTGTGAGATGCATCCTTCCACAAGGGCCAAAAGAAGCGTGCATAGTATAGATGATCATAAGTCTCTAGTAAAAGTACGATATTTTCCCCTATGAAAGTTGGAGGAAGTACTGGGGGTTAAAAAAGATGTGAAAGAGTTATTGGGGGTGGCTTCTAAATGAGGGAGAATCATCATCCTCAATACAGGGCTTGAGTAAACTAGTGCTGATCTTGACACCTTTATAGCTGGCATAAGTAGTCAAATAGGTCCCTGGTTCATCAGATTTAGCTCTTTAAGGATATCAAGCATTAGCCCATGAAAGCTGTTAAAAGCAATTTGAGCAACCACCAATTGTTTGGCATGTCCTCCCAACCAAGAGCAGATGAGGAGTAAAATAAATTTCATTGGTTTTTCAAGGCAGAGTTGATCAAGGTGGTTGAGGATATACCAGATAGCATGGTCAAACCACATGATGTTGGACTCACAAGAGGGTTTGGGATCAAGAGATTTTTAGGCACATTTTAGATAGGGCCAAAAAAGATTCCAGATAGATCCAGTGTAGAAGTCAAGATTGCTTCTAGCAAACTCCATGTTGCCTTTTGTATGAATGTGTAACCTTGCATTAGACGAGTACTTAGAATGGTCAACAAAGTTAAGGTTGAAGGGGGCTTTGATGAGTTCTCCTTTGATTAAAAACTATCCTCCTTTCAAGGTTCTGAGTCTGCAATCTTCAATCGTGGATGCTAGTAGATTAGCCAAATAAACCCAAGTTTCACTAAGGATTGGTGCCAAAAAGGCTTTGTTGTGGGGAGGACCTATAGAGGATGGTACACACCAAAGGACTCAACTTCAATTTGTCTAACTGGTAAAAAAAGAAAAATTTTAGAAACTTTGGGTACCATTTCTAAAAGGATAGAGTCACTGAGGGAGCAGAGGTTGTTTTGAAATTCCTTGACATATTTTAGAGCAGCATTATCTCTACAAAAGATGCCCCCCATTTGAGGGATAGGTGGAGTAATGGGGGCACTAATGAAAGTTGGGTTGAGACCACATAAATTATTGAGAAAGTTGGATAATTCAGCCCCTAATGAAGAGAATTGAGCTAGCTCTTGTTGGTGTGCCTTCGAGCTGGCCACCCTTTGCATACACATATGCATACAAAATGCATTATCTGGCCGCCCACATCTAGGCCGGCCTCCTCTCTTTTGTTCAAGTTCCCTTATATTTCTTTTTCCTCTTGCTGGGTCGTTGGCTTTTATCTTGAATTTCCTTACCTCTCCTTTGGGCACCTATGTATGGGACCAAGGGGGGCACCCACAGTCATAGATCATCTGATGTATTGATGGTCTCTTGCTTTGGTAGGAGTCAATAAGGAGGTGATCTCCCTCTTTCCCATCTTTGGAATTTTGTGTTTCTATACATCTCTCTCTCTCCTCTCTCACGCTTCCGCACACGTGCACTTTCACATGGTATCAGCATCTTGCAGGTAAACTCTCCAAGAGAGTCCAAAGCAATGTAGTCCCACTCCAGTCTGTAGATGTAAGCAATGAAACCTCCGAGAAGAGATCCAAGATCCTGTCCCTAAGTTCAAGTAGGTGCTCTTGTGTAGCAAGTGATCTAACGTGTTGAGGTCAAGTGGTTAGTGTTTGTCCACCCAAGATGGTGGTGTCCTCTCTAGGAATGTCATATGCCATGAGCATGGCCATATCTTGTATGAACTCCTTTGATGAGTGGATAGGTGTATCCAAAACAAACCACAAGTCACCGCCCCCTCTGGAGTGTGTAACTGCCAAATGATGCCTGGAATGAATGGATCTCCCAAAAGGATCGTACACGCGTAGATGATCAAGCCAAAGTCAAAACTACCGTGTATGTATGTAGCAATCATTGAGAAACCGCATGGACCACCACCAAATGGTGTCTTGGCAGGAGCTAGCTTCATCTTTTGCAAAAAACACAAATCAAGAGGCTGCTATCCATCCAAAAATGTAACTGCAAGGTGATAAAAACACTGTTGTCCTAGTGATTTTTAGCGTGCTCGTATGGGGAGGGTGGGGAACCAACGTCACAACCCCAAGTGGGTTGGAAATAGAGAATACAACAGGAAATGGAGAGGATACGGGCCAACATGGCACTAGATGCCAAGTCGATGATATAGGTAAGACATGCACAGGGAAAGGCCCAATGCTCCCCCTCTCAACCAAAAACGCATTTGCCCTGAAAATGCAGCTATGCCAAATACGCAAGTGTTGGCTGATAATGCAAGTGGTAGGGGCCAATTTTGGCGATGAAAAGCCTGGAATGGCCAATGCTGGCTGCATATCTGGTGTTGGCCATGTTGATAACAAAAAATGCAGGTTGAGAAGGTGGATTTCAATGATGAAAACTCTCTAGATTTCATTGCTTGCCAGGCTTTTGCAAAGCGCTGGCAAAATTTTTCTCCATTTGCAGAAATGTTGGCTGTTGAAGAGAACGCTGGCTGGTCTAATCCCTTGGGAGGAGAAACTCATGTTGATGATGATGCTCCCTCAACGCTGATGGTTGACACCATGTGAGAATGCACGTGTGCGGAAGCATGAGAGAGAGAGAGAGAGAGAGAGAGAGAGAGAGAGAGAGAGAGAGAGGGCTTTGGACTGAAGAGCCTTGTTAATGTACGCCTCTATAAATAGTTTGAGAAAGGGCTCTGTAAACTTTCTCAGACAACGCTCGATGCCAGACATCCTTGGGCATTGATGATGATGATTTTAGCTTTTCACTCTACCTAACTTTTGTTTTTGTAACCATATTGTATTAGATCCACCAAGATTCTATCAATTTGGTCTCATAGTTCATTTTGGCTTGTTGAGATGTTTAATAGGATTTCATTTCATTTTCTCATGCATTCTCTCTCTCTCTCTCTCTCTCTCTCTCTCTCTCTATACATACATATATATATATATATATATATATATATATATATATATATATATATATATATATATATATATATATATATATATATACATATATATAGATAGTTGTTCACTGAAGAGAGATACAGAGAGAGAGAGAGAGAGAGAGAGCTCGCACGGGACTAACGCTAGTTGTCAATGGCACTAGGGATGAGGCTGCAATCGGGGAGAACGTGAGTGCAATTTGGTTTTTTGGGGGGGGGGGGGGGGGGGGAGCGGGGGACCTTTGTTTAGCGGGAGCGTTCTTTGTTCAGAGTGCCACGCGAGCAAAAATGGCCCTTGAGAAAAATTTGGGCATTTTTTTTGAAGTTTTGGACGTTGCTATAAGGGTCTCTAGAGAGATGGCAATTAGACAATTTCTCTGAAATACAAACGAGATGTTGTCCAATTTTTTCAAATAACACTACTTCTTGGTTTTGATGATACATTAGATGTGTGTTTACTGTTATATATGGTGAAAATAAATGATAGTTCGTAGGGTAGGTTGTAAACTAATTCTGCAAGTGTGGCATGGATAACAACTGACCCAGTTTTGACACTTGTAATATGCACAAGCATAGTCAGTTCTAATTGAATGCTTTTGTATGGATACAAGTAGCAACTAGATCCTTCTCCTTGTAGGATTAAGAGAGGTTTGTCTTTAGGAATTGGATATCTTCAAAGTGGATCACAACAATAGCAATAACTATAGAAAGAAAGTTCTTTATCAAACATTTTTTTCATTCATTAGTATTTGAAGTTAATGTAAACTTTTAAAATAAACAACTGACATGGTGCTATATACATGTAGCTTATCTTTTTACATAATTTCATTTTCCTTGTCCATATGTCATTGCCCTTGTCCATATGCCAAGTTTGGTTTACTCCATTGTATGGTTTAATAGTTTGTATAATCAAACTATTGTTACGATTCTCATTTCAAACGCACACTCTTGCTTTTAGCTAGCTTTTGGTCACATTATCACCATACAATGGTAGTAGATCATATACATTAATATTCACTTGACCCACCCAATCCAAAGGGATGGTTGGGCCGCTTCACCTCCTCAATTGGTCAAGCACCTACAAGCTTACATGTAATAAATGTATTGTAATCAATGTCCACCTACAGAAGGGGGTAATTGGTCTTTGTCTTGCAAGATTGGAGTAGGGGCTACCAGCTGGGGAAAATTAAAAAAATGACCCATTAGTGGAAAGGGGAAAAGGAAAGGGTGGGAGATTGAGGGTTAGTAGAAGAATCTCGCACGCACGTGGAATGCCATGCCATAAGGGAGGCATGCCGGATATCTCTCGCCCCCTCTCATTTATCTCTCCCCCTCTCTGTATGCCATGCCAGAAGGGAGGCATTCTAGATATCTCTCGCCCCCTCTCATTTATCTCTCTCCCTCTCTGTCCTCGCGAAGTCTGCAGGGCTCATGCTCTCTCTCTCTCTCTCTCTCTCTCTCTCTCTCTCTCTCTCTCTCTCTCTCTCTCTCTCTCTCTCTCTCTCTCTCTCTCTCTCTCTCTCTCTCTCTCTCTCTCTCTCTCTCTCTCTCTCTCTCTCTCTCTCCACGCGATATGCCTGTGTGAGGATGCAACACAACTGATTTCTCTCTCCCCCTTGCAACATCGCTCTCTCTCTCTCTCTCTCTCTCTCTCTCTCTCTCTCTCTCTCTCTCTCTCTCTCTCTCTCTCTCTCTCTCTCTCTCTCTCTCTCTATGCACGAGAGGAAGATCTCGCTTTGTCTGTCATGCACGAACGAGTGTGGTCGCTCAGTGTTGCCTGTGAGAGTGTTGTGAACGCGTGAGGGTCCACATCCGTCTGCATGCATCCTTGCACAGAGCTTGCCCTATGACTATGTGCATCCTTCCATAGAGTGGACCAAAGGTTGCGTGAAATTGCAAGGTGCTTTGGCATCTTTTAAGTATTGAATTTTAATATCACTCTCACCAGTAGGTTTGAAGTAGAGCATATTACAGTCATGATGACATCATTAATAAACTGGGTTGATATATTGACTAAAAACATGAGGTTCTAGGCACGTGTATTTCATATTACCACATTCTCTTCCTTGGAGGACCCCTTTAATAGACAACAATATGATATTCTCATATCAAACCCCTTTCAACACATCACAGATGATTGATGTATAAACATTGAATATTCCTTTTAAGAATAATTTATTGCGATTAATGGGGGATAGGTCCACTTGGTGGACTACCCTCCACCAAGTGGATCTCTCCTCTAGGATGGGTGAGGGCCACACACACACACACTTACATAGGATCTACATTATCAACATTTCTGATATACAATACACTTGACTCGAAATATTAACCAAACGTGAAGTAGTGTCATTGAATACATAGGCACTCACTTTTCATATGACTCATAAACATGGTAGTCAATAATGGGTCCATTTGGCACTATATGATGATCTACTGACTTATAACCCAGCTTACAAGGACATGGATGCGTGCTCGATGCGTGCAATACATTGTAATTTTTGTGAGGCCTTGTTTTCTTTGTCTCTTTGGAAAATAAGGCTTTATTATACCGTACTTACTTCTATACATGCATGAACATCCTCTGCTCTTTTGAGTTGGGGCACATAATCTCCAGGCACACAACAAAGCTTAGTATTTGTGGATCTATCCACCTACATGCTAAAAATAAATAAATAAAGGTATGGTCACAGAAATATGCATAGGAGTAGCAGGTGGGAGTGTATATTCACTATAAATACTCTTTAGTGCAATAAGTTGGTCTCCTATCTTTGATATTCACATCTCATTTACTTGAGTATTTTGGGTTCTTCATACACGCCACTATAATGACCTTGCAAATCCTTTGCTGGCAAGGCAATTGGCATCATGAATCCCACCCACTTGCATGTTCTACAAGATGATCTTCTACTTCTCTTGTTAGTGTCCACAAAGGTTGATCGCTTCTCACAAGCCCTTACACAAGGCATCTCACACACCCACCCACCATTGAAAGCTGCTAACTCTTCTATGGTAGATGAGAATTTACCTACTTTTTCTTTAATACTACTTCACTGACCCATTTGGTTGCATGATTATCTATTCAAGTAGTGGGAAATATTAAGCCACATTTACTGAATTGGCATGCTTCTTTGATGGAATTTTTTGCTCCAAAGTATGCCTCTTATCTCTATTGTATCCCTTCTCATCTATGCTACCCACCAACCTCATGAGGTGATTCTCTCTCTCTCTCTCTCTCTCTCTCTCTCTCTCTCTCTCTCTCTCTCTCTCTCTCTCTCTCTCTCTCTCTCTCTCTCTCTCTCTCTCTCTCTCTCTCTCTCTCTCTCTCTCTCTCTCGTACTAGCCCACACACACACTTACTATTTGCTAGTCTGATTGATTTACTATTTGCTAATGGTGCTATGACCTTGCTCATTTGTTTGTGATAACTGTTGAATACTCCCCTAGACACACACACACACACACACAAACACACTCTTTCCCTTCCATAGTCATATGCACATGAGGTGTTGGGTATGCCCTCTATGTTCTCTCGAAGACATACCAAGCTTTGCAAATCAGATATTCTAAAGTAAGATGTACATAACCCACTTATACATCCAAATTTAGACACATCATGTAGGTGCTTTGCACCTACTTAGAATGGATGTGGTACTTTTCTACTTTATGTTGTGAAGACTGTCATAATGGTTGGATGTTAGCTTGAATATTATGCAGTTTGTGTAATTAATATGAATTTTGATGTAACATGTAAATACCTTGTGTGATGGGAGCGAAGTAGGCACTGGGAAAGGAGGATGTTGAGGGCGAGATAGTGAGAAAAAGTGAGCCACATTTGGGGCTGGTTTGATAAGCAAAAAGTGGGCCAAAGCAACATAGGTTGTTGGTAGTAATAAGAGAAGAAAGAGGTTATTTATAGGTGGGTTTGGAATAGGGATGGGGTAGGCCAAAATCATAAGGTAGTATGGAGAATGCCAGGAAGACTAGGAGTTGATGATTTTGGAGCCCAATGACGAGATAGAGTGTAGCACGCATGGGGTAGCATTCGAGCAGCTAGAGCATGGGGCTTATGGTATTGTGAGCAGATAAACCACCAGGGTGAGGTTTGTTGCAACAGTGATCTGGTGGGTAGCAAACTTGAGTGGAATTGGTTTGGCAGCAGATTGAGGATGATGCTTTTGGAGCACTCAGTTGGCGAAGATAGAGTGCAGCACTGATGGACATTGTGAAGTAGTCAGAGTGCACATATTTCCAATGGCTTGTGTAGACACATAGCTACAAAAAGAACCAAGTGGTGAGTTGTAGCTTGTGGTGGACAATAAGGTGGAGTAGATGACATCGGTAGTGGGGTCTGCAAGTTTTTGATGTCCACAGGCCCACAACATTATCTAACACGGGGTCCTAATGGCACCAAGGTGGTGAGATCAAGGGATGTGAGCTCACTACGAGGAGGAGGGATGGTTGGGAAAAAAATTTAGTGCGTTGACCCGCAACCCCCCTAGATTGGAGACACAAAACCATGACCTTTTTGGTAGCTCGATGCTCTAACCACGCACCTGCGTGGGATTGTTTGTCCCCAAGGCAAAACCACTCTGTGATAAAGTGAACTCCGACAAGGGAAAAAGTAAACACAAACCAAAAAAGTAGACATGGAAAAAAAATGTAAACAAGGACAAATTGGAATGCATTTGAGCTTCATGAGGATTGTGCTTCACTTTAGCGCCGTAGATCCCACCGCTTACACTTCATTCAATATCTGTGTCAAATAGTGCTTAGGGCCATGAGGTTTCTACTAGCAGCGTATGGTGAGGCCCGCATAAGTAGGTACTAATTATTGAGGAATAATAATAGAAAATGCTCTTAAATAGCTTTAAGCATGCCCATTTGCAAAACAAGCGAAAAATTGATAGGCTGTGGTTTCAACCACACGTTCGCACACACACACACACACATGTGATAATTTCCAAATTACACAATTGAGTGCTCAAAAGCCACAATCAGAGAGCTTCACACACACACACATACCCACACCCACACACACCAATGCAAAACAATGAGGATTTTGATTATTGGAAAAAATAAAAAACACGATGAGAAAAATTGCAAAATGTTAATTTCATCAACTAGTGAGTGCACAAGGGCAAAATTGAAGCAAACTCCATGCTAGTTAGGCACAAAATCTAGCATGTTGAGGATGCCTAAGATTTGATGGATTAGGAAATTCTAATATAAGCCATGCTTGGATACCAAGTGAAGAGTTAAGGAGGGTAAGTTTTCTATTGTCTTCTTGGGGGAGGTTGTGCTTTGCTGCATTTGAGTTGTGGGTTTCAATATTCTGTGTGCATAACAACATGGCAAAGGGGAAGGATAAGAAAAATTAAATGGAGGTGCAAACATTGGCTTCTTCTCAGGTGGGGGATTCTAGATTGATATAAGAAAAATATTTTTTTACTAAATGCATATTGGGGACATGCCATGGTTTTCTTTTTTCCCTTGCATATGAGAGAATGAATGCATGGTTTATGCTCACATTTCCCATGTATACTCCCAAGTGGATGTGATCCTTCTCTAACTTAAAATCTAAAATGGCTTGCTTGAGTCACTATTGCCCTTGAATACCTGATGTATGGTGGAGCCTCATTTGGCCAAGGATATCTTGTTTGGAGTTTAGTTTGATATATGTACTTTGTTTGTATAACCCAAGTGAGATTAATTGGTTGAACCGGGCATTACATAGCCAGGTGATAAATGAAAAATGAGGTAGGCAATTATGCATGGTTTCTTGGTCTTGATGATAGCTGCAAATCTATTAAATGGCTAATTCTTTATAACATAATGAGATGGCTACTTGATTTAGTTCTAATTTAGCTACCTACACTTAATATGATTCTGTGACTCTCCTTGTTCTCTTGCGTATTTTCCTTACCAATTAAGGCTAACTCTAAACATGCTCATTAGGGGAAGTTTGAGGTCTCAAATTTTCCTTGTAAGAAATGGTAGAGAGAGAAAATACTTTTCATTTTTGAAAGAATGAACAAGGAATTTTAAAACCCAAAACTGGGGGGAGAACTTTATATTTTTATTGGGTTCGCGGTATGTCACTTTTTGGGGTAGCCCATTTAGTGTCATTTTCAAATCTCATGGGAATGAGTCCCTTTCCCAAAATTTCTCCCTCCCAATGCACCGTTTTTCTCTTTGGCAAATTTTGCTCTGCTCATTTTGCCCTTTCTCTACACCTTTCTTTGCACCATATCCAAGTCATCATATTCTCCACATCATCTCCATGAATCCTGCTAAAAGAGGTGTCTATCATCTCCCTGTCGAGTTGAAAGATAAATATTCCCGTCTCCCAAAAAGAAATAGGCTTTGTGAAACTCCTCCTTCTGCCATAGAAGCATTGAGATTAGAACAAAAGAAGCACATTGATCTATGGATAGATGGTAGATTGTATCCCATAGACACCATAACCAGTGCACCCCACCATTTTTCAATTGTTCTTCATTGATGATGTTTGTAGGAGATGATATGAAAGGGGTATTAGGCTATACACAAACCTTGCAGCACAAAGGGACATTCATAAGCTAGCAAAACCATTTTATACTATAGTTGAAGGATTCTCTTAATCATCAGTTTCAAGAAAGCAAGGAGAAGGTATAGAACCTCCAATTTGTTGAATATAGTGAGAAGAAAGAGGAATGAGCTTGGGCGTAGGCAAAGACAAAGGAAGTTAAAGAATATAGAGAGTCTCAAGCGAGGAGGTGGAGGCTCAGCAGAAGAATCAAAACAGTGAGGTAAATTTTCTTTTTTTAATTAGTTTGATATTTGTTTTGCAAGTTGGTATCTTTGGGCGCTATAGTCTTTCTTTATGTTTACCTCAGGTCCTTAGTTCAACTAAATTGTTCACAAGGAAACATAAGAGGTGCATCACAATCATTTTGTGAAGTGATTCCACCTGCTGTTGTTGGCAACCTATTGAATGAATAAAGATTTAGGGTTGCTAGGAAAAATTGCAATAATGGATTCTTGCAAAGTTCTAATTTGGAGAAAGATGAAGTTCAAGGCACTTTGGACAAAGTTGGAATCAGTAGGGCATGTTACCAAAAGTTGTTCAACTAATTAGTAGGGCATGTTACCTAAAGTTGTTCAAGCTAATCAGTAGGTCATAAACCTAAAGCAATCAAGAGTGAAGGGGTCCTTGCTTCCAAATCCATCAATTGCTCTACATGCAAGCTCAAAATTAATTCCAAGGTCATGGAGATGCCTAGAGATCCTTTCCACATCAATGACATATATCTTGGTAAGAAGAAAGACCTCAAGTTTAAATCTTTCAACAATATGTTCTTTGACTTGAGAAATTTGCAGAGGGTAATGATAAAATTCTATGATCTTCAACATACTGCGGTGAATAGGCAAGCCATTTTTGTCATCAAATTAAATGAGAGTCAAATTGTGAAGGGTAGAAAGTTTGAGAGAGTATCAATAAACCTCATGAATAGAGCTCTTCACACCACAAAGGGAAAAAAAACCCTAAAAATTAGTGTGCAGTCAGAAAAGAAAATTTTGTGGTTGTGTGCTTTTGAGGTTGATAGTGAAGATTTAAATGTGTTGAATTGGATATTCCACTACACTAGTATTCTTGCAACAATCAAAGCTCAATAGACTAGAGAGGAGGAAGATGCTAAGGGCTTTGGTAGGTACAAGGTGGAATGGCACATGGAGGGACACCTAAAGACACTAAAGTGTATGTACAATGTGTTAAGGGGTGCCAATGCCAAAATCCCTTGTATCTACTACATCGGGGCAACAAAAGAGCTAAATCCTGCTAATTGGAACAAAGCCCTAGATAGATACTCTAAAAATCCAAACTTTCAAGCTATTTTAGATATTCCCCTTTCAAATGTCCACCTTTGCACATTGCATACACTTTTCTGATTGTAATAAAAGTCGATATGGGAAATAATGACCTCTCCAACTTTAAGAAAGAGTTGAACAGATTCAAGAAAGCTATGACAAGTGCTTGGAGCTCAGAGCACTTCACACACTACATATTAATACTTATGAATCTTGATCCTACTAATTTGCTTCAATACTTGCAGAAGTTGCTATAGAAATTATGTTTTTTTTGTGCAGCACATTATCTACTATCACACTCCATGTAAAGAAATATGGAAGCTTGCTAATTTGGTCTACTCAAGGTATGTAGAAGTCCCACTATCAAGCAAGAAATAAGTTTTTCAAACACACTATAAATGGTGGAGGAGCTCAAAAATCTAATAGCTTGCTTGAAGTATTCCAGTGGTTTTACACACAAGTGTGGCACATAAAAAGATCACAAGAGACTAAAAAATTATTAGATAATTTTGATATTGCTATAGCTATATAGAGGAGTATAAAAAAAGGGAGGGATGCATACAATAGATCACCTACAAACAAGTGAAAGATTTTCACAATGGGTTTCCACTAGAGAGAGGCAAGGAAGCAAGTGGGGGACAATACAAGGATCGGTTCTTGCTGTTTGATCATGCTTTTTATTTTTCCCCCTCCACTTTAAGAACTCTTACTTCTTGTAAACCTGCAATTGCTTGCCAGAAGAGGCAAGGACATAACTTGCCATAGTCCATAGTTTTCGGAGCAAGTCCAAAAAATCTATTGGCTTCTTACTTATCAAGAAGTATGATTTTGTCCACTCCAAGTCTTATTGGATCTCTTTGCTTTGAAACCTCTCCATTTCCTCTAAAAATCTACAGGTGTTTCCTCCACATCTTGGACATTCACAACTGCTATGATTTGCAAAGCTTTGAACTTTCCTTTCTCTATTGAAATAAGAGTAAAAAAGAGCAAAAATGCAATGCGTTCAATCATAATCTTACAACCATGCTTTCTGTGCCACTCACAAGGGTTGATGGACCTTCTTCCAATAATCTTGGAGTAATGCCAACTTCTTGGAGCTTGTGCTTGGTGTCCAATTGGTTGCTTTAAAAATATCATTAAAGTGTATAAAGCTGTCAACCTTGTGCTCCCTACTAAGATTAAAAAAATAATTTTGATAGTCAAGAATTTTATTGCTAAATCCTTCAAGAAAAATCTTCAGATCAAAGGGAGCATTAAAATTTTCTTTCACACAGGAAAACTTAGACAATTGCTTGGCTTAATGATAGTAGGTCCATCAACTTTTCCTTGCTTGTCTCCTAAACCTCTTCACTTTCAACACCCTCCAAAGTCTTCCTAGTCACCTTTTTTTAACAAGGAATAACTAAAAAACCTTAAATTAAAATATATAATACTTGGCTAAAAGATTGGTCCTATACTTTTGTAAATTTATCAGTCATGTTGATTCTTGAAAACAATTTGTCTTATGTCATCCCTATGTTAAAATAGAGCATTTGTACGTATGTCCGGGTGATCTAATTTCACGTAGGGGTGATATATGAGAAGTATTGGATAATATTGCTGCTATGCAAAGTAAAGTGAAGTATAATGACAATGATGTCATTTCTATGCAAAAATTCGGGTGCTCTATTTTCACATACAGGCGACATAAGAAACATGTCTTTTGCCTACTTGATTGTGTCCTTGCTATGCAAAAATAGAGCATCCGGATGAATGTCCGTATGTTCTATTTTTTAATAGAGAAAACATTAGCAAGGAAATCTATCTACTTGATTGTGTCAGTGCTACGCAAAAATAGAGCAATGGGAGGCAGGTTCAAATGTTCTATTTTTGCATAGCAACAACACAATAGAAAAAGAACTTTTTTCATATAATGATAAGGATGTGTCAATGCTATGCAATTTATGTGTATTCAAAAAGGCAACCGTGTACATTATGCTCGCGTAGGGATGACACACTTTAGATCTGCATTGAAAAAACGTTCTACAAAAATATTCCAATGAAAATTTGTACCTTTGTGTTTTCTCAGCAACATTTTGAGCTTTCTTGAGGTTTATTTCCTATACAAAAATCTTAAGAAAATATGAATTATGCATAAACAATGACATAAATAAGCGCTTTGAGAGCTATAAATAGTATTTCAATCATAAACCTTGAAACACGTGCACAACAGTCTAATCCATGCATTGTAAATTGTTTGCTATAAATAGTGTTTCAATCATAAACCTTGAAACACGTGCACAATGGTCGAATCCATGCACAACAATCTAATCCATGCATTGTAAATTGTTTGCACCCAAAAAAAAAAATCTTGTCAACTCCATTCTTCTCTCCACATTGCTCCACAAGGTCAATTTAGATCGGACCTTCTCCTCATTTTTTATACTCTAATCTCTCGATGTTAATTGTAAGGTGAAAATTTGTAATCTTAATTATTTGTTTGTAAACTCTTCAATCCATGTTGTTGCTACACAAAAATAGTGTAGTTGACTGCATGTCCACCAACTACACTATTTTTGCATAGAAGCGGCATAATAGCTTTTTTGAAAATTTTTCATGCTTGTGTCTTCTCTATGCAAAAATAACGTAGCTGCATGTCTTCCAACATTGTTTTTTCATAACAACAACATAATAGCTTTTTTGAATTTTTTTCCTGTTTGTGTCTTCTCTATGCGAAAATAGTGTAGTTGGATTGACTTGACTATTTTTGCACAGGAATGACCAAAATGTTTATATATGTATATATATATATATATTTATGAAACAAAAATGAATAGCTACACTTATACATAGTTTTTGTGCAAGAAGGGCACCATCAAGAAAATTTTAATCTTAAAACTCAAATAATGGTGATTTTGCCCTCGTCCAAAAGGTCCAAAAACCCTAGGATCGACTCTCGAGTCGCCTCTTTTGGACACTTAGAGAGGGGAAATGCCAAAAAAAGCCTTCCAAAATGTTGTGTCCTCCCTGTGTGAATTTAGTGTATGCGGAGGCCCAGCTTACACTCATTTATATTGGTCCATCCTCTTACGGTCTGGGCCTTTTGCATTTGCAACTTTACAGATGGCCATTCTTTTATCAAGGCAGTTGTGCATTTCAGCTACTGACGGGTACCCAGCAGCTACTGGCGGGACTGGGTACCCGCATCCAGTCAAAGTTATCGTTGCCTATGTGGGTCGCTTTGCAAAAGACATCGCTTAGGACCAACGTGTTAGCAGTGGCTAACACAGGCTACACCAATTATGCATCAAGCGAGAGATGTGCTATGGATGTGCACAATAGTTCCTACTCACTTTGTATAAGGTCTTGGGCTCATTAGGAGTTCCAAAGTTGTATATGCTAGCTAGAGGGCTCAAACTTAAACCCATAGTAGAAGGGATTGTGGTGCAAGCCTTTCTAAGGAAGCCTTTATGCAAGGAGGCTTCATTCTTGAGTATCCACTCTTGAGGATCCACTTTTGAGAGCTCTCTCTCTCTCTCTCTCTCTCTCTCTCTCTCTCTCTCTCTCTCTCGTGTTCACTCTATGGATGGCCTAGCCTTGAGCTGAATGCCCATGCTTAAGAGGCTAGTGCTAATCCATTATAATAAGATAAGTTTTCTTTATCTAATCTCTACTTTCTCATTAGTCTACTTCTTCTATTCCATGATGTCATGAAGTAGTTTCACCTTTCTCATTATTCTAGATTTGAGTGTGTGTGATGACTTCTTACTTATTAACCACTCTTATCTGTCTATGAGCATTAGATTTATGATATTTAACATCTCTAATTAGGTTGATTAAGTTGGTTCTTCATCTTGTAATTAGTGTATGTGCCCTATAGTTTGCTTGTGTGTGGATGGGTTTTACAAAACTCTAGCACCATTCACCTTGTGTGTATAGCTATAGATGAAGTGCCTTGATTGTCATCTGGTGATTGGAGAGGCCAACACCAATGCAATTAGTGTGTGCTTAGAGATTCTAGTTTATGGTAAGTTGGAATTTAGTGGGCTTAATGTGTACAGGTGATACTTTATTGATGATGTGATTAGAGTTAGTGATTAATGACTAATCTTTATTGCATTGGATGAGCATACTCTTGAATCTTCTCATTTGATACATTCGATGCTTGTGCTTCCATGCCCTAGCTGGGTTTTCGATCCTAGGATTGATAATTTTGTTGGCCTTGGGTTGATTAGTCTATGCTACGATTGCCCCCAACATTTGGTGCCACTGTCGGGGATTGATAACCTAAGATAGTAAGTATAGGATGTTTAGAATAGAGTAATTACACTACAAATTTCATCAGTTTTGAGTGTGTGTAACTCAATTTTGGCTTGATTTGATGATGTTGTGCAAGAAATTGAAGCTAATTATTGAGTTATGAATACCCCAAACCCCCAATTTCACTAATTTCATACTAACCCTTACTAATTTCGCTTCATTTGCATGCTAATTGTAGTAATTTTATGCTAATTTTTATTGATTTTTGACTAACTTTGCTAGCCTAACCGCTAACAATTGAAGTGTAATGTATGTTTAATCCCCTTACAAGAGGTGGAATCATCACTCTAATCAAGTTAATTGTGCTAATCCATGCCTAATTTGATGATTTGAGTGTTTGATTTTTGACAAAAAATGGTCAATTTTGGAGCCGATTTGATAATGCACACACTTGTGTGTGCAATGATGCGTCTTCACGTGGAGCAAAGGAATAGCTTGGAGTGTGATTACGATGTAAGTGCACTCACTTGCTCATGTCAATTCTTGATTGATTAATGTGGTTCAATGGTGCTAATTATTTTCTAAAATTAGGTGTGTAAATCAATTGACCTACATTTTGCACCTAATTTGATTCACTTGGAATGAAATTGATGATCAAATTTTGATTAATGAACTTTGTGTGTGTCAAGATAATGCTTAATTCTCATCAATAATTATTTGTGTGTGCATAAAAATCATTATGTGTCTAATGCACCAAAGAAGGAAAAAACTGTCAAAAAATTCAATTGTGTGTGCACCTAATCTTGAGTTTGTGAATGCATGAAAATTGAACAAATTGATGGTATATGAAGGTGCAATCATGTAAGTCATGATGTGTATGTTAGGCTAATTCAATCATTGGATAAGCCTAAATGCCAAAAAATTGGGCAAAATTTGCGTGTGCCCCCATCCAAGAACACTTGATTTTCAATGATTGATGGTCAATTGGGGCACCCAAATGATTTTTTGATTGTGAAATGTGCATAAAAAGTGTATGAAATAATCAGGTGCAAGCTTAAATGCATTGCCAATTGAGCCAAATTTGAACTTTTGTGCTTAATTTTTGAGTGTGTGCATTGCTTGATTGGGTCAAAATAGTATTAATTTTTTAGAAATTGAGCATGCATGCATTCAATTATGCTTGATCAAGCTTGCAATTTGAGCATTGCAATGTGAAATTGATGGATTATGTGCATAAATTTTTGGCCTAAATTTAGGTGTGTGTGCCAATCAATGGCATTTGCAATCCAATGGATGAATGAATAATTGGTATTTTTCACCAGTTATGATGATTAATTTGGCCAAATAGTTGATGTATGTGTCATAAAAATGGCTTGACAATTGAGATAGATCACTCAATTGGTACTCAATTGTGTAGATTTTTAGTTCATTGCCATGCTAATGATGAATCAATTTGATAAACATGGAAAAAATGCACTAATGTGTGTGCCTATTCAATGGCATTAGATATCCAAATTGAAGATGAATGATTGGTCTTGGTCACCAATCATGATGATTAGTAGACCAACAAAAGATTGGTGTGTGCATCATTGATGATTCAATTGATATGCAATTGAAAATGATTTTATGTATTACCATGATCATGTATGCCAAGATGATTGGATATGGTAAGAATTTCATTAAGTTGTGCATTCATGAGTTGCCATAATCACAAGCATGAAGCTTTGTAAAACAAAAAATGATAGATCCAATTGGATTTGGATGAGTAAAACTATTAGATGTGAGAAATTTAAGATTGCAATGATGATAATTGAAAATGGTTTTGCAAAAAATTGCTTCACTATGTTATGCATATGCGATGCCCCATAGTGTATCATATACATCAATTTCAAATGTTTTGCCCATTTTTTATCATAAATAGATCCAATTTTTGATGTGTATGATCATACCAAATGACTTGATCAATCAAGTTCAAAATGTGTATCTTTTTGTAACAAATTTTTGGTATCAATTGAGGAATTGAACATCATTTCAAGTGTTTTGGGATGTGAATGGGAGAATTAAAGCCAAAGTGAATGTGCATTTCTAATACGCAATTGAGTCACCTTGTGTGTGTATCATTAACAAACAATCAATGAAAGTTGATAATAGTGGTTGATACTTCAACTTTGGGGGTTATGTGTGTTCAAACTACAATTAAGATCAATGAACTTTGTAGGCATGTTACAGAGAACAACTCAAAATAGATATGAGGTGTAACATTTTGCAAAGATCACATAACATTTTCTAAAGAATTTACAATATTCTTTTTTGTAAATCAACATTTTGTATAACTATAAACCCCTTGTAAAATTAAACATTTTGATTATACATTAAGTAAATACAAGTAAATCTAACCAAAGGCTTCCATTGTTACAATTTCATTGTCTCCAAGTCAAGTGTAGCTTCGAATATAGTCTTTCAATTTTGGTTTCAATTGTGGCTGTCCTTGGATATGTCTTTGCATGTTTAGTCCCATCTAATTTTGTTAAAATTAGCATGTCAAGCCCCAAAGAATAATCCATGTCATCTTCTAGATCTACACCTGGAGGGCCTAAGAGTTGAGATGATGAAATTGGTTCAAAATATGCCTCTACCTTATCTTCTGCTTCCTCCTCTACCTTCTCCTCCTCTATGGTCCTCTACTCATCCTCTTTTCTCTTTTTCTTATTCTCCTTGTTATTGCTCATAGGAAATGAGGAAGATCACCATGCATCCTTCCCCATATTTCTATATGTATTGCCCATTATTGTAAGTGTCTGTGGGTGATTTTTGAAAACTGGCTTGAGCTACTTATAGTGTTATAAAGCAAGGGAATTCTAAAGCACAGTGAGAAGCTCTAAACTCCATAGCCATCGTCATCTCTCTCTCTATGTCGTTTTTTGGAGTAGTCACCCTCTCGGTGATTGTTTTTATCATGTACGAGTGCATGTATGGATTAATCGAGTACGTATGAAGTTGAAACATAATTATTTCATCATGTTTAATACGTTGATTTATGCACACGATGTGTTTATGATCACGTGCGTGCGTAAAAAGCGCTTTTCGTTTCACGTCATAGAAGCGGTAGGAACACTGTTTTGGTCATAACTCACAAACCGTCATGAATCATCCCGAACCCTTTATATCAAAGATAAAACACATCATTTAGAGCATTTTCGTTCTTAGGTTTCATGTGAAAATCATGCAAGAGCTAAGAGATATAGTCAAAAAACAGCTTGCTGCCCCTATGCACTTCAACCAAATTTTTTGACTCCAGCTCCTTGAAGAACCACTATATAGATTCACCAGATGGGAAAATCCACTTAACCAATTGAAAAGCTCCATGAAACTTCATGATAAATGTATTTAGATCTCTGTTATCACCTCGGATATGGAAGTTATTAATCATTCCATAATCGGTTTTACATACGCGTGTAGGGGTGCTACCAAGGGGAAGTACCATATGACGTCGTGAGTTAATCGAGATGATTATGTATGATTTTTATGGTTTGTTTTGGTGAGTTTATTTCAGTTATTAGATGCCCATAAACTTATGTGAGGGTATATCATTAGACAACCCGAACCGCATAGGCAAATATGGTTAAAGTGGCTTTTTTTGGGTTACCATTTGTTGTGTGAGTATCATATGGGGAAAGTGATGTGATAGAGTGCTAGACTATATTATGGAGCTGAGCTTGATGCATTGGTTAGAGGTCAAATACTTTTATTTGCATGTTATGCATGCTCCCAAAAATGTCAAAAAGTTGTTTTTTTGCATATGCGTGAAGCTATGGTTTATGGTCGACCTAAAGGTCGGAGCTGTTGCTAGATCGGGGGTGTTGCTTAGGTCTTCTTCTTTTTGTTAGGGTCATCTACACGGTTAGTGTGTCAGGGGTTAAATGACGTACACGGCTAACACGTCGGGGACTTTGCCTTGGCATTGCCTAAACACCCGGTGTTGGGCATCAAAGAGGCATGGTGCCTAAACTGGTATGATTGGTGTTGATACCGTACCACCTAATGGTATTTGGGATCCTTTAGAGCTCAGGTTCATAGAGGGAGGCGAACCAGCCTCAATTTCTCAGGTAGGTTGGAGGTGTCCTGGCTCGCTCCCGATGAAGGGAAATTCTCTTTGTCCATAGTAGAGCAGAAGTGGATAAGTGGACCGGTCGATCCCTACACAGGGTCCGATGCTCTGCTAGTTATTTTGTCATAAACTTTCTGATGTTATGGTATACCCAGATTTTTTCATTGCATTAATACATGGTTACCTAGTTCATTAAGATGGGGTATTTAAAGATTCTTTGTTATCATTCTCTCATGTCTCTATTTCACCCTCCACTATACTCTCTCTCTCTCTTTTCCTGCAATGCAATGTACACATATTCACCCTCCACAATGTTATATTTTTCTTGAGTATGCTTTCATTCATAACACCCATTCAAGGGAAGCACTAATCGCTAGGTGCCTCTGGATGCAGTCCTGCTCATGGCCTAAACTCCATGCTTGGTCGGGCGATGAGAGCTCCTCCCCTATGCAAACGCTTCTGCAACTCTGATGTATATTGAAAATTGTATAAAGATGTAAATTGTATATTTTGTGCATAGACCCCCGAGGAGGGATACCTCTCAATTCATGTGATAAAACATGTACAAGTAGTGAGAGGTACAAGTTTTGTAAAAAAGATGATTGACATATTAGGTGTGTTTAATAGTAGTGAAAATACCAAATTATGATCCTTTTCCCCCCTTCCTTCCACACATGGTTTCCCTTAACCTATTGAAATTTAGTCATTGCCCTGATGTGTTTCCATGATTCTTGAACTGATCCCTTATTGCTAGAAGCCTCAAACTTGACCTAGAGCTGGTTTGGCACCCGTACACCAATGTGGTTGAGCTAGCAAGGTTAGGAGTACGTAAAGTATGTCAAGGTTAGTCCCCCCATCAAGTTTGGTGCTCATTGGGTCATTGTTTTATTTTGTCCTGCAAAATACCTCTTTCTAGCCTTGAAGAAAATAAGAGTGTTTTACTCAGTGTCACTATGTCTAAGTTGTCCCATCTCCTTTATATGTCCCCTACATGATGCTGCCAACTCACTTTTCCAAAAAAGCACTCGCTATTAAGTATGCCTACTAGTGTTAGGTTAAAAAATGAGGTTAAAAATGGGTTTGGGGCCTACGCATGGGTTTTATACTCTATTGAGGTGCCCTGGTTCAAATTTGATACAACGGCTTAGCCGGTACAAATGGTTTTCTACCCAAAAACCTGCACTTTTAGGCCATGTTCCATGTGTTCCCAATGGTGAATTGACTGCACGTCATGCAAACCCACGATCAAAACACTTTCTAAAAAATGTAAAAACTTACCCCTCATGTTGAGTGAGTAAGAGGTTTTAGAGTGAGTAAGAGGTCATATGTCGTGCCTAGATGCTCATGAAAAGAAGGCTCATGAAAAGAGGTCATATGTCGTGCGTAGATGCTCATGAAAAGCACCAATAAGAAGGCTCTCTAGCTCTCTCTCACAAAGGAAACTATAAAATAAGCTTTAAAAATGGACCTTTTGGCTATACATACTTTGGACTTTCATACGTCTCTAGATACTAATTGATCTAATATTAGCTCATTGTAGTTTTAGATTGAGTCCCAAGCCAATGAGAAGCCAATTAGGCTGTTGAAAAATGCTTTCAAAATTGATCCAAATTTTTTTGAGGTTGGGGGATGTTTAGCATTTGAAGTCAGCATTTGGTTCCAACATTCTATCTTATTTATTTATTTTGGACTTTTATTAATAAAAATATTGTTTTTAAATCACTCAAAAATAAAACACTTGACATAAAATTTTATAAAAATCTACTCACTCATAATTGGCAATTTTTTTAATGAGTTTTCTTTTTTTTTTTGGTTATGATGACCATTTTTAGTGAAACCCGACTTTATTTTTGGAAAGAAGCACACATATTTACACACATTTAAGGGTCCATACGCAACTTTTTTCCTTATTTCTTATTATTTTCTTTTAATATGGACAATTAAAAAAGTTTTGAAGATATTCACAATCAAACAAACTTTTTTTTGGAATCATTAGGTAAAAAACAATGACCATAATTAGCATATAATCATTCTACTAGGTCTGCAAGTACTATGCCTCCCTCCCTCCTTGATGAAGTTCTCGTGGTTGATAGGTAAATCACCAAGTTTGTGTCATGCATGGGTCAAATAGTGTGTCTATGCATAGCCATGATGGGCTAGGGTCTTACCATAGCCCGAGCAAGATCTTTTGAGCGAACTAAAACCCGTGTAAATATCTAAACAACATTTACCCATGTTGTGCTATGTACGCTCTTAATGTTTTTCTTACTTACATTTCATTCCATGTCATGCATTTGGGTCAATCTTTGTAGAGAGGGTGTGAAGAAGAGCCAGAAGAAGTTTCCCAAGGTTGAGTATGCAAGGTGGATGACATCTTGAACATGATCTTCTATGAAAAGGTCCTAGTGAGGCACAGTAGTGGAATTCAAATGTTATCCAAATGTTATCCAACAAAAGGAAAATCTAAAAAGAGGATATTACAAATCTGTAAAATGGTCCTACCACTATGAATGAGCAAATATCAACCAAAGCGTGCTTGAGTCATTTGCTCATAAGTGAGGATCCAAGTCAAATGGTGCACACCCATTGTAAAGTCAACCTTTGTAGCTATGCAGTCCCCACACATAGACATGCATCAAGAATCATACAAAGAGAATAGAAAATGCATGAGAGTCTCCATAAGTTGGACAAAAGAAAATATCTTCTTAGCAATAACCATTGGAGGAGTGACTACAATAATGAATCAAAACAGAATCAAATTGTGGCACAGTGAGGGCATAACATGTCGATGAAACCTATTGAAGAGGTAGTTGCAACTTATCAAGCATAAGCATGACCCTTTGACATGTCTATCCACTAGGGACAAGCATTTATCTCCCAATAGGCAATGAGAGAATGCATGGAAGCACAGTACATATATGTGTCCACTACGGTTTGCAAGAAAGGGATTAGACTGCAGACAACAAACTTTTCGACACCAAGAATGACATGAGAGAGAATGACACCAACAATGGGCATTGTCCTACTACTATTTTTCCTTGTTTCTAAAGCATGGAGCTATTTCCGCAATGATGCTTATCATTCTACAATGAGTTATCCCACATGATGATGCATGGGTTTAGACATATCTAGTAACCCCCTTCTTTTGTACATGTTGAGTACTTATAAGATAGGCACTATATTTGTCATAAAATTTGGCACTATATGACAAGTAAGAATATTTGAGGCCTCTAGGTTTGTGTTGTCAAAAGAACCTAAACTTACCAACTTAGGCTCATTTGTGATCTACACTTAAAAATTGGGCTTTCTTATGTTGTATGTTTTATGTGACATGATGTGATAATACAATGTTGGGTGAAACTCTAGAATAATGGACAGATTGAGAGAGCAATGTTGACAAAAAAAGGGGGGGCTAGGATCTATATCTAGCCCCTTGCACAAAGATGAGGGACCATAGATGACTACTTGCTTCCATTATTTTATTAAAAAAATCACACACTCTCGCGATTGGTGGCACATATGATTCATGCATGTACACTTCAATATTTCTACAAACTTGCTCACAATATGTTGGCAACTAGTTGCAGCCTTAAAATGTTTCCATGATTGGTTGCAGGTCCTACTTTGAGTTAGTTAAGAACTAATTTCCTTTTTTCTCCACCTCTTAGGCATGAAGTGGGAGGGCAACCATAGAAATGATAAACATGGCCTAGTCTGCATGCTCTCTTTTTAATTAAGAATAGTCATTTTTAAAAAATTATATATGTTCATGTTCACACCAAATGAACTTACATTGCGATGTTGCCATTTGAATTGATAACCTTGTGATTTGTCTCTTACCTTTCATTACACGAGGGCCACAAATGGCCAATGCGATGACATATTTGCAAAAAACTGTGGTTTAGCATATCTTTACATTGTTGGCACTTTTACTCATCTTGAGTTACTATCTATAGAATAGAGTCCTTGTATTGTCTAGATCATCTTAATTGTTATCGTAGTACTCAATTATGACTTTTCTCCTTCTCCCTCAGCACCTCGGCGTGATGTCATTATTCAAACCTCGTAATGAGCAAGGGACAAACTCTGCATCGAGTAACTTTGCATCAAGGATGGTCGTCAAGTTCTCCCCAAGTAACTCTGCAATGAGGAAGGACGATCTTGCTGGTGTAAAACTTTGCATCGACTACTCTGCAACAAGCATAGGCCTTCCAATAATTCTGGGTATTGGAATTCATAAGTAAAACCAACTAAGGTCTTATATTAAAGTTACTTAATAATGAAGAGTTGTGACTAAGCAATTTTCAACAAAGGGATCTCCCTCAATAGGCTTAGTTCCAAATAATCTGCATGTCATGACACCCTAAGCTGCTTCATTTACAATTGACTAGTCTGCACATCGGCGTACGGTGCTTGATGTAGGAAATTATGGAGGGCAGAGTTTGACATTCACTACAAGGAGTGTGGAAGGAGTTCCACAGCTCAAGTTTCATAGGCTCATTTTGTGCAGTGCATAAGATGGCTAATCTTGCTGACGGTTGTATGCACACCAGCGTGTGGTTCTTAGAAATGACGTAGAGTAGAAGTTGATGTTGGAACCATCCTTCATGGTCACGCATTGAAAACAAAGCCAAGTAGTTGTAGCTTAAACTTCAATGCAAACTGTTTTCATACCGCATGCAGGCGACGGGAGGCTTGAGAGAAAGAGAGAGAGAAGAAAGAGAACCAGTGAGCGAGGGAGAACCCAAGAGCGAGAGTGGCACAGGTGCGCGTGCACACACACACACATATAGAGAGAGAGAGAGAGAGAGAGAGAGAGAGAGAGAGAGAGAGAGAGAGAGAGAGAGAGAGAGAGAGAGAGAGAGAGAGAGAGAGAGAGAGAGAGAGAGAGAGAGAGAGAGAGAGAGAGATGGCTTATGCTAGCATGGGTGAGGATGTGGAAAGTGCATTGCACTTTACACCTAAGCACTAGAGTTCAAACCTCATCACTGATATCTTATCCCTACAGTGGCTATATGCCTTATCCATGCCTATAAAAGGAAGTCCTCATTGTATTGTAGCAGTGCAGTTGAGTGTGTAATTCAAATTTGAATTTTTCCTCTCTACTTGGTGTCAGTTCCCCCTTCCCTTCTCTCACACACTTCTCTCCCTTCTCTATCTCCATCTCTTTGTCTACTCTCTCTTCCTGTCCTCTCTCACTCTATCTTCTCTATAGTACTCAAGTTAAAATGGTATTAGAGCTCAAGAACTTGAGTTCATAAGTACCCTAAGAGCTTTATGTCAAAGCAACGGCCTATTTTTACACCCATGTCTCACTTCCAAGGTTTACTCGGCTAGCATGACTAGCACCTCATCACCTATGGTTGCAACCACCAAGTCAAGGATCTTCACCATTGACAAGCTCAATGGGAAAAATTACAATGTGTGGAAGCTGACAATGGAGCTATATGTGAAGAAACTTGGCCTCTAGAAGATTTTTTCTGGAGATGAAATAAGATCAAGTGAAGACGAGTACGCCTCTAGCACGAAGCTACATTTGGCATGGGATTCAAGGGACATTATGGCTCAAATAGAGATTACACTCCATTGTGAGGATAGGCAAGTCCAAATGGTGCAGACTCTATCCACCTCTAAGGCTATTTGGGAGTTCTTCACCAACATCTATGAGCACACTGATCTTGTTTATCAAGTCTCCCTAATCAAGAGGCTTCTAAACAATACTATGCAAGAAGGCCAATCTGCAGTCAAGTTTCTTGACAATTGACAGTCACTATTAGATGAAGTTCTCCTCTCTAGAATGGATATTTCAGAGAAATTTCAATGTATGCTTCCATTGGCGCCTTTACCCTCAAGCTGGAGAGCCTTTGTTACTACTCAAGCTATGTCCCAAATGCAATTGCAAGGCCTTGTATCCAAAACCCATCAGGAATAAGCATAAAGGGAATAGTCTAATGGCTCTACTCCAGTAGCTCTGGCCACTCATATCAATTTCAAAAAAGGTGTTCTTAACCACCATTACAACAATTCAAGGCAGTTGCATAAAGGTGGTTCCTAACCTCCCTAGAAGTGCACCTTATGGTCAAGTTCAATGCCACAACTGCAAGAAGTTTGAACACATTGCCAAGGATTGCAGGTCCAAAACCAAGCATCATGGTGGAAATCATGGAGGATTCAACGGACATAAATCAAATGGAGGCTATCATCATAAAGCTCATGCTCATTTCACTAATATTTCAAGCTATGATGGTGATACACACCCTACCTCTATACAACTTTTTCCTGCAAGCTTCAACTCTTCCAAGCCACATTACAACTCTTCTATTTGGTATCTAGACACGGGAGCTACAATTCACATGACACATCATTTTGATTGGCTTGCACACTACTCTCCTCTTCAACACCCACTTGAAGTCCTTATGGGGGATAGCAACATTCAACATGCTCAAGGATATGGCATTGTTGTCATTACCCTACCAAATGGCACTATAGCTCACATAGCAAGGTATACTATGTACCTGGTCTGAAGCAGAATCTCATCTCCTTAGGAGAGCTCACCTCCAAGGGCATTACAGTTTCTTTCACGCATGATAAGTGCATCCTGCAAAAAATTGATACAAATCAAAAGCCTTTCTCCATTTCTTGCCCCAAGGAAGGACGCTTGTATCCTCTCGGCTCTAGCAAAGTCCACGCCAAAGCATTTTCATTAGTCATCAATTCTTCTAAGCAAGAGGAGACACTTACTTGGCACTACAGGATAGGTCATATTTCATAACAAGTGCTCAAGGATATGCAGCAGAAGGAGCTAGTGGTGGGTCTACCAACCACGATTACACCAATCACATTTTGTGAAGCATGTGTATTGGAAAAAGCTAAGCATTTCAAGTTTCCAAGCTCATGGGTTTGCATGATCATATCTCTCTGTGTTTTTGACTTTGAACACTAGACTTGAATGTGCTTGACATGCGTTCTATATGTATCATTTACTTAGGTAGATATTAATCAAGACTAGTTTTCAGTTTTTCAAAGGGGGGGGGGGGGGGGGGGGGGAGGAGAGAGAGAGAGAGAGAGAGAGAGAGAGAGAGAGAGAGAGAGAGAGAGAGAGAGAGAGATCATATTCCAAAAAGAGGCATGCCTACTTGGAAGGTTGCAAGAGCTCAAGCAGGAAAATTTGGCAAATTTGACAAAGCCTCCTCCAATGAAAGGAATGCAACATTGATAATCATTTTGACTTTAATATGGTATACTATTTTATTGTCAATTTTACTTTAGCTCATTTAAAACATTAAAAGTATACAAATCGAACTAGGAAATTGCAAAGAACGTCTTGCTCTTTAAAAAGATAAATGAATATTTAACATGCAAATTATTTGCATATACTTTTTTACATAGAATTTATGTAAATGTATCATTTAAAATAACGGTGAGGATTGATGAATAAAGCATTCTTTTGTCTTTAACTTATATTTTTCACCGTGCACCCTCACACTAGTTCAAACAAAGCATACATTGACTTAAAGACTTCAAAAAATTATGCAAGATTATATTTATTCATGTTGATAATCATCTTGACTTAAAAATGGTATGTTATTTTATTGTCAATTTTATTTTAGCTGACTTAAAACATTGAAAGTATAAAACCGGGTTATGAAATTGCAAAGAACATCTTGCTCTTTAGAAAGGTAATAAATGAATATTTAACATGCAAATTGTGTGCATATACTTTTTTACATAGAATTTACATAAACAAAGACATATCATCTCTTCTCTATGATAGTTGTGCAGTTTCACAATGTTTAGCATAGTCTTTGACATCAAAATTTAGTGTAGGCCACCAAATTCTTGTTTCCACGATTGATTATGCAATTGTTTTTGTTAAAAAATTTCCTTCTGCTAATCCTACATGTGCTTGTTTTGATTAACCTGCCTCTTTTGTATAGAGGCAAAAAATGCTGATCTTGTCCCCGTTTATACACTTGATCTCCATTCAATGCATAGTTTTGGGCTTCTACCTATATCTTTTTATGATGTCTCTTACTCATTTTTTCTTTCTACCAAATGTTTTCTCCATCATGGTATCAGCATTATTGAGATAAGGTGATGTGAAATATGGCTTATCTTTTGGCACTTCTTGCAAGACTCTATGTATTGCAAAATCTCATATCATGCATGGCCAATAGACAACTAATCACTTGAGTGCTTCCTCCATTTGATCCTTTACATGATGAAGACAAATAATTTTCTTATGATCTTATTTTATATAGTCTATTTATTCATGGATTTATATGCACAAACAAAGAAGCCCTTCATGTGTTTGTCTATACAATCATCCTACTAGTAATTGATACTTAGTAGTTTGTCCAATCAACTTGGTTGTTTGGGAAATGGTTATTAGGTCACTCTTTTTCTGATCATTTGGGTATCAATTCCATAGAAAATAGTTAGGCATTTGGTAGATCATTATTTATTCTTGATCTATTTTTTATTATTACTCTAAAAAAATGATCAATCCTTACATGAATTGTCCCTTTCTTTACCACAATATTAAAGTCAAAAAACTTAAGCAATATGTTGAACAAATTTTTCTCATGTTACAAAGCTTATTTACCAAGTAAACAAGGGAAGGGATTGGTGGTCCACAAAAAAGTGTGAATGATCAGTTTGGTAGAAGATAATGCCAAAGCTTCTTTACAACATATATCATATCCAATCCCTCTCCCTCTATGGTCGTGTAATTTTTTTTAGAAGTATTGAGTTGTCTATTAGCATAGTAGATTGGAGAATCCATAGTGACCTCACCCTGACAAACTAATATATATCCAATAGCAAACTTGAAGCATCTACATGAACATGGAATATTTTGATCCAATTTGATGCCTTCACAATAGGTGAACTAAGTCACCATAAGACATAGACTCTTGATTTTTCACTTTTTTAAAATTTGGAGAAACCCGATTAGTGTATTCACCTTTTTGAGATTGATGCAAGCTCTTAATTTTTCACTTTTCTTGGGTACTATCACTATTGGAGAAACCCAATTAGTGTATTCACTTTCATATATGGACTCTAGCTCTTCAAGTTTATATATATGTTCCTTAGTCTTCTTGGCAAAGGGTTCATTTTATGTGTATGATCCTTGTCTTGTAGGCTTTGCATCTTCCCTTATTGGTACAGTGTGTTGGAAATTTTTCTTCATTAAACATTTGATTTCCTTCATTTCTTTGGTATGGGATAGAATCACTGTTAGGAAAAATAACACCAAATTTGGCACTACATAGGGGCTTGTATACAATTTTTGGCACTCTTGGTAATGTATGTGACTCCTATTGTGCAATTGACCTCCAATTTTGGTGCTGATTTGCATGTTGGGGTAGTGTACAGTACCAATAGCTAAACCCAAAACTATCTACCATCTGAAGCCTACCAAATTTGGAACTTCATGTTGAGTTTGGTGGTGTATAGAGGAATACCAAAGGACTATATTTTTTATTTTGGTAATTTACGGAATGATTTCTACGCATCATACTACCTATTTTGGTACTCTTAAAATTCTTGGGTACTCTACCTACCTCTTTTTGATAGCATATGATGCATGGAACCACTGCTTTGTAGTAGATTACCAAATTTGGTATTGTCCAGAGAATATACCACTATAAAAAAACTCTCTACTTTAACATTATCCAAATGAAACACCACGAAATATTGATTTTAAGAAAAAGAGGTTACCTGAGAGTCATTGAGAAAATGTATGGGATGTTTGACACTTTTTCTTCCAATTCTTTCCTTACATATGTCCTTCTGGTTAGGTGAAACTCTCGTCTCCAATGTCCAAAAGGCATATACCAAATATCTAGTTTCACCCATGATAATGGTACATCAAGGCAATTGTCTTTGACAAGCACCCAATGGCAACACTTCATCCTCATCTTTCATCTCCATGCAAGAACTTGTTGTTGCTATATTCCTTTGATAAACACCCAAGAAACTAGAAATTATAGATCAATTTGTTGATGTTGTGCTATCATTATTATTCAATATCATCATCAAAGAACTTCTCTTGACAACAAGCTCACATGATGAGTGGGGGACCTTCAGTTGAGTCAATGTGTTATGAACACCGAAGACAAAGTTGATTTGATATTTAAATTTTGCAACTTAGAAAATGTTTGGTGGTGCATGAGCTTCTAAAATATCTCCCTTTGTTCATTTATTGGGAGCCCTTGGGTCTGCTTGCCCCAACACCAAACCATAGCCAAGCATATGTTATTCTTTGACCTGGTTTTTGGCAATCTGACATACTACTCAAGCCATATCCCAAATGCAATTGCAAGGCCTTGTAGCCAAAATCCATCAACAGGGAGCTTTGAGAGACCAATCTAACGGCTCTATGTGCGCTTCTACCGCATGTGTTGGAGGCTAGGGAATTGCCGAACAATGTGTGCGAGCCACAGATGGCTGCAAGCACACAACCAGACTGTCTTAGTAAGCTCAAAGGGTCAATGGTGTGTCACTCACCGCTCAATGCTTGCCGTCATGAAGCATTCCGTGCTGCGAATAAGAGGGAGCCTCCATCACTGCGCTCAACCGCCGATGCCACCACAATGCGCTCTCTCTCTCTCTCTCTCTCTCTCTCTCTCTCTCTCTCTCTCTCTCTCTCTCTCTCTCTCTCTCTCTCTCTCTCTCTCTCTCTCTCTCTCAAGCATACACACATACACACACTAGTGAGCACACGATGGAGAAGAAGGTAGAGGTAGAGCAAGGGCACTCCTCAGCATGCACCTCAAGGATGAGGATTTTATGTCAAAATGCACCTTTTGTATGAATCTGACCCATTCACACATGGGTGCCCATAATGTAAAATGAGATAAGTGGTGCGCCTCTCATCGACAATCACCTATGCACCTATAGGACCGACAAGCCCGGTCCATTACTCAAATAAAGTGATAAGGTGTTCGTCAAAGGTGTTAGGGTGTTTGTAAGTGGTTAACATGTCCCCCCTTCCTGATGTAGATTCCGCCCTTTGAAGCGAGTGAAGTGAAGCTCATTCATCGAGGTGGAAGAGCGTCTGAGATTGAATGTCTTTAGCTTTCTTCACACACTACAAAATCAGCAAAAATGGTACAGTAATTGCATTCTCATAGAACATATATAATTAAAAATCACATGCAGTAAATAGGCACACAGATTCATTGGTAACAGAATATTAAATAATTTTTCCAACAGTAAACATTAAATTATGATATAATCAAACACATAAGCACTTGTAAAGGTCAAAAAATCAACAAGTCTAGGGTCGCTAATTTAACGGTCGAGAGGCACTAAAGGTCAACTATTAATACCATGGGTAAGCTTCTCAATTCTCTCTGGTCAACTAAGTTGTTTAATCGCAAGAGCAAAGTATTGCATGCCCGAGGACTGACTAGAGGCTATACCTAGAAGACCTTCTAGTTAAGCTACAATAAAAGGAATTGCATATACAATCATCGCCTGAATTATTCCCTTTGTTTGACCCCCCAAAGTGTTTTTCACATTGATTCAATTTTTGACTTGTGTGATTATTTTGTATGCCTTGGGCTTTTTTCTTTTCAAAGAAAAGCTCCCATACCTGGGAACCTCTAGGGCTTTAGTACCATAGGCAATACATGTGAGTGAAGTACCAAATCAAGCTGGGATTTCTCTTCCAGCTTAAGATTTTACAATTTTGGCACTTTTGTTTTTGTTTGTTTTTTGTTTTTCATTGCATTTCAAATTTTTAACTTTGGGGGGTCGTATATGACATTGTTACCCTCCCCATGCTCATCATAATACTTAAGATAAAGGTCAAGAGGGATTAATCCCACTAGAAAGCACTAGCACATTGCACACAATGCTTCATAATATTCAATTAAGAATGTGAAGTAACCATTGACAATTAGAAAGGCATTTCCCATGGTATTAAGAGAAGATCTCTAATGTCTATCTTGGTCAAACTAGCTCAGTCATACTTCTTGATTCATAAACCTAAACAAGGGACTATGACATAAAATTATATTGAATCCAATGTTTGATATTAAGAAAACGTGTTGAATATTGTGCTACCAATCACAATTAAAACAAAAAAGCATGGATGTTAAAGGACAAGAGGCAATGATAATTGACAAGAAACACATCTTCATGTTGATGATCTCGCTCGATTCAAAGAGTGAACTAGACAAAGATTGCATGATGTTCAAAATCCCAACTACTGCAATGCGTTCCTGTACACACTAGAAAACACAAGGAATACCTCTAGGAGGCACATCAGTTGGAAGAGGCACCAACCTTTATTAAACACAATCAGAACAACATAAAGAATGATAACCTAAGTATTTGAACCCACCTAAAGGGTCAAGGGAATAGGATATTGTATAGATGGGTGGGTAGTTCTAAGTCTAAACCCCTATCCTTGTCATTGTCAAGAAAAATAAAGTCATTATCAGTGAGACCAAACGTGTCATCTGTGTAATCATGTAAATATTCCTCATCATTAGATGCACATATGATCACTAAGAATGTCACTAGGCATGTATAGTCATCTTGCTCAAAAGGTTAAGCTTGTGCAATCAGAGAGATGTTCGCTACAAAATAGGGATCAGTCGTGGTCAAGAGACATATCAGCCATTCTAATTCATCAAAATGTTTCTCACACGCTAGTGTATCTACCAAATCCCATTCACATGCAAGCACCGGGTAGACTATGTGAAACACTTGTGAAAATTAAAAAGGGTACCTCTCACCCAAGGTAGGAGTGGATGACTATATTGTTCTAGCCATATCTATATACACAAATATATTTTGGTTAGTGTGCACATATTATAAGGGTTATGTCAAAAGGTCGTGTCCTTGTGCATAATGTGTTATTATGATTTTTGGGTCATGTACTAGAATTTGTAGGTTTCCAGCTTTTTGTTTGGTGGCTCTTGCTCTTTTACTTTTTTATTTTTTATTTTCTTGAGTATAGGGTTATATATATACATTCCCTAAGATTAAGAGATTGAGAGGTCAGGGAGGAAGGTTAAGAGGGGAGCAAGTGAATGATGGATGTCAGCAAACACTCCCCCCTTCCTTGGGTAGATCATATCTTTTGGAACAATCTCGTCACCTTTTGAAACCAATTATTACAAGTTGTAGTGGGTGAAGACTTTGACCAATAGTTTTTCATCACCCTAGGCGTTTCATCTAGTTGCAAGAGTGGTAAGGTACTCTCCCATGATTTTACTTGAAACGTTGTTTTAGGTGATGAATTTACAATGGGAGGTGCTATTCTTTCCTTGTTTTTCTGTACATTTTTGGTGGTAGGTGGAGGTTGTGAAGAAGTTTGTGTTTCTATAGAATAACTACATGAAGAGCAATAATCTTCATTTGTTTTTTCTATTTTTGAGTCGAGCGATACAAGTTGTTCTCGCTTGGGTATCCAAACTAGCTTCATATTAAGTATATAGTATTTTGTGACCTTTCCCTTCCCACGATCTTCAATCAACTTTATCGTTATAGGATTTGAATCACATGGGTCTATAGGTGACAGGTAAGTACACAATCTATGTTTAGGAACCCAGATTTGATCGTTTCCTTCACAGTAGCCTTGGGCTTCCAATAGTTGTTTAGGAATCCAACGCAATGTTTTCTTAAATTTCTTGGAGCGAGTGGGACGTTTCTTACAAGGCTTCTGTTTTTTAGCGTAAAAAACGGTCGCTAAAAAAGTTCTAGGGATCCATTTGTATGTTGCCTTTGTTATATTACGATGAGTCATGTGTATCTCATGCTTTGTTTCAACTACAAAAGTTGAAGCTCTAGAGGGTTGGGCTATAGGTACATATGGTTCAACCTCTCAGACATGCAATGTTTTGGGTTGTATTTCCTCAAGTGGTGATATCTCAGGGACTATCTCTTGAGTGGCAGGGCTAAGAGTTGGTTTCTGTGTTGTGACAATCCCAGTCACCCAATCAATAGTGCATTTAGTCGTTAACATCCACTTGCATCTTAGGTTTATATTGCCTTCCATAGTTCCAGCAGGCATAACTGACAGAAGTGTGTCAGGTTCCAAAAACAATAGTTCTTTTCTTGTTGATACCTTGACTTGGGTACTACTCTCAGATAGAGATGGATTTCCTAACTGACACCACACTCCATATGATAGCAGATTATATTTAGCACATGTGTCTAATAAGGCATTATATAGCACTTTCCCATGGGCATCATAGAGGTGTGTCAAAGTCCAAACAATCATCCTTTGTTTCAACTTGAAATGCATGTGTAACTCCAAGGTTGGACTCCCGTTGGCGTCTAATACGTTGTTGTCGCTCCTTAGCATCAGCTTGAGCTTGTATCTTTTTCAATTTTGCTTGTGCCTTGGCTGCCCTTTTTTTTATGGATGGCACGTAGCTCCTCTTGGCTTAAAGGATCATAGTATCTTTTAAATTTACTCCCATTGAAGAGTCCAATGGTTTCAACTCCATCAAGAGTTTCCACATGAATGGTACCTTGTGGGGTGATTTTTCATACTCTATATAGTCCTTTTCCCACATATTTCAACTTTTGTTTCTCATTACGCACTCCATACCATAAGGACTTTATCCTCAACCTTGACGGTCAAACCATTTCTTTCTCCTATCTTTCTCCACAAGCGCATTTTGCACAGCCGATTGCCTTTCTTCATCTAACCTCTCAAGGATATATAAGCGCTCAACTAAAGGGTTACCATCCCACCCTTCTTGTGAAGCTACCTGTAGAATAGGAATTACTAACTCCCATGGCATAACTCCTTCTTGGCCATATACCATCTTGAATGGTGTACAATTAATAGCCACTTTGTAAGCAGTACAATAAGCCCATAGAGATTATGCCAATTTCAAATCCCAATCTATGCGATGAGCTTTCACTGTTTTGGTCAAGATAGAAATTAAAGCCTTGTTAGTGCGCTTAGCTTGGCCATTTTCTTGTGGATAATAAGGTGTAGACTTATAGTGAGCTATCAAGAAGTTTGTCGTGAGTTCTTTTATCACTCCATTTATAAAATGAGTACCATTGTCACTCACAATCTCAAGCGGACAACCAAATCATGTAATAATGTTCTCAAAGAGAAACTTAGCAGTTGACCTTGCATCAGCCTTGCGTGTCACCTTGCCTCCACCCACTTTGTCACATAGTCAGTGTCAACAATAATATATCAAGATTTAGTGTTATGAGCTACCGGACTAATTGGGCCTACAAAGTCTAAATCCCATTTTCAAATGGTTGAGTCACTTTAATAGGATATAAGGGCATCTTATCCTTTCATTGTTTGATCTTGTAACGTTGGCATTCATCACACCCTTTTGCAAAAAGTGATGCATCCTTGAATAAAGTAGGCCACCAATAGCCTGATTGCAACACCTTTCTAGCAATTATCTCCCCTGAAAAATGTCCTCTAGCTATACCCATGTGTTCTTCTTGCAGTATGTATAGATAGTCATCCTCACGAGCACAATGTCTAAGAATATTGTCGTTCCCTAGCTTGTATAGAGTTCCTGCAATTAGAGGATACGGTTCACATTCCTTAATAGTTTTTGAGCTATATCTTTACGAAGCTCTTTGGGTGGAAAACCATTAACTAAAAAGTTCACAATCTTCTCACTCCATTTAGGCATTTTCTTGACTAGGAATAGGGAAGTATCGGGAAACTCATCATCGATTCCAATAGGGGCTTCACCATTGGGTATGCGAGACAAATGATCCGCAATGACATGTCTTTTACCAGGTCTCACAACAACGGTAAAATCAAACTCAAGAAAAATTAATAACCATCGTGTAATTCTTCTTGTGGAATAAGGTTTATTTACTAGATACAACAACGCTTGATGATCCACATAGAAAGCAAACTTGTTGGCAAGAAGGTAGTAGCAAATTTCTTTACTCCATAAATCATAACTAAACCTTTTTGATATGTAGTGGTGTAGTTTCTCTCATCATCATTTAATTGACGACTTGAAAAGATAATGGGGTTGTCCAATTTATGTTCTCATGGTTGATCAAAAACACATCCAATAGCAAAGTTTGATGCATCAATATGCACATGAAAAATTACATTCTGATCAGGCACTTGTAGGATGGGAGTACTTGTCACGGACTTTTTTAATAACTCGTAAGCATGGTCACACTCCAAGGTCCAGTGGAACTCAATAAGAAGCTTGTACAATGGGTGAGCTATCTTGACAAAGTTTAAAATAAAACTGCCAATAATAACCAACATGGCCCATGAACCTTTGAACTCCTTTCTAGTTTGTGGTTGGTGGCAAATTGAAAATGGATTTAATTTTTCTCTCATCTATGGAAAACCCTTTTTTGGACACTATATGTCCTAAAATGACTCCATGTTTAACCCAAAATTGGCATTTGAAAGGGTTTAATGAGATGTGATACAATCAGCACTTTTCAAACACTTTTTGTAAACATGATAGATGTTCTTTCCAAGAAGAATAAACATAAAAGTTCATCTAAGAAAGCTTCACAAAACTTTCTCAAATATTCCCTGAAAGCAGTGTTTATCAATCTTTAAAAGGTAGTAGGGGCATTGGTTAAGCCAAAAGCCATAACACAAAATGCGAACACTCCAATTTTGGTTATAAAAGAAATTTTAGGTTGGTCCTCTAGTGCAATTGTGATTTGATTGTAGCCAAAGTACCTATCTAAAAAGCTATAAGCTTCTTTCCCTGCAATTCTTTCAAGCACATATTCCGAATATGGCAAGGGGTAATGGTCTCTCCTAGTGGCGGCATTGACCTTCTTGAAATCCATGCACACTTTAAGTTTCCCATTCTTTTTTGGCAATATAACTATTGAAGACACCCATTCTGAGTGCTCAATAGGGTAAATGAATCCGCATTTGACAAGCTTTTTAATCTCTTCTTGAAAAATATTTGCATACTTAGGATTCATTGGGTAGGGTTGTTGTTGGACTAGTTTAGCCATGCTATCCATGGAAATTGTGTGTTGCATCATGAAAGGTAGAACTATCATGATATGTCCAAGAAAATATATCCTTGAATTCCTTTGGAAGCTTCTTAAGTACATATTCCTCAGTCTCTGTCAGATCTTGGGCAATGAAAATAGATTTTAACTCCTCACCTAGGTGTACTAACTCTATTACCTTAATTATCAGTAGACCATCATAGACTCCATTACTTCCATCGATAGGTGTTCTCTGGGCCTTTGTATACACAATCTTATGCTCCTTCGTGGAGTAGGATTTGAAATGCTTAGGTGCAGGATGTAAATGTGTGGGGTCTTGTTGTTCTGTGGACTGTGATTTCTCTTTTGCTTCCTTTTGTTGTTGAGCTAGCTCTCAATTTTGATGTCTCCTTACAACACGGGTCAACTTTTTCTTCTCTGTAGCTTCTAGCTGTGCAATGTCAATGGGTTGTGGACTGCACCATATGACACCTTGAAGGTATTCACCCCAATTATTTACCAACTTTTGATAAGCATCATATGCCCCCATATAACTGAGCCATTCTGTGGTAGATTTCTTTTCATTTATCCTAGCACGTACATTAGCTTGATATTGATGCCTCTTATATTGCTTACTCCTCTTGTCTAATTTTTTATTATGGCCAATCCCTAGTGCAAAATCGCTAGATGAATTGAAACTTGTTTCTTCTCCTCTGTAGGATAGATTGTCATCTAGGGTACCACTTGGCCTTGAATGGTTTGTCCCTACATTTGCACCAATATTTAACTCAGATTCTTCGTCCTCAAAGTCAATTTGAATTTATGATTCTGACTCCAAATCGTGTGGGCTAGTCTTTTGAGACGCTATTGGTTCCAATGTCAATCAAGCCTTCATCTGGTAGGTCATCCAAAACTATATGCATTTCTCCTATCATATTTAAAGATATGAGTTATGGCATTTCATCCCCCTCAGGTGTTACCCACGTCGTCCCCCTATTTTCCCAAGTGTCTATGGTTGCTGCAAGGTGGACCCAATTCACATTGTTAGACTCAATCATCCTAGGTAGAACATCCATATAAGGGGAATCTTCCCCAACATCAGTGTTCTTTTTACACGTGTAACAATATTGCAATGGGGACAAGTGAATTGTGATGTTAGATCTATAATCAGTTATAAATCTTCTTTTTTGGAGGATGTGCCAGACTAGTCACGAGATCAACTTGAATGACAGAGTCTTGGAACTATAAGTAGATATGGTTTTTAGACCAATCATGCACCATTTTTGCTTCCCTCATGAAAGGACGTCCTAATATCATCCCAGATGACATAGTGTGCTTGGAAAAATCCATAAAAATGAACGTATGCCTTATTTTTTGTCCAAGGGCCTTGATTTCGAGATCTTCTAGCATCCCAAGAGGTTTAGCAATAGTCCCATTGGCCATCTTCACCACTATGTTTGTAGTATCAAGGTGAGGTCTTCCCATAGATTCCCACACAAAAAAAGTTACAATGATAACCCCATCGCCACCATCATGGATTTCCTTCACAGTTAATCCCTTGGTAGTGATTGGTATGGTCGCATTTGATTCATTGCCTTCAAAGTATTGTCCCAACTTGTTAACAGGTATTTCAACAATAGAGTTCTCATCTAGGTTGGGTTGTGGATCTAAGTGTTCCTTCTCCATTCGCACCTCCCTAGCTCCATCCATTTGTGCAATTGTGGTAGCTCAACTTTCAGTTCTCCATTGAGGAAAGCTCAAAGAGCTAGGAATAGCTTGGGATCTCTATATAGTTTAGACATGATGGTGGTTCTAACTTCTAAAGCCATGAAATCCATCAATTTGGAAATATTTAACGGCACTTTTTGGGCTTGAATCCCTTGACATGGGAAAAAAGTGATCTCCATTTTTTCAATAGGGTCAGGTAATCCCTTTGTAAACAATTCTCTAACAAGTAGGGAGTACGCCCACTTTCCAATGACTTAAAGTAACATCTTTCTAGATGACACTAGGTATGCATATTGGTCTATGGTCTTTGTGAGGTTAATTTCACATAGGGAAAACTGTGTCTGTAATATGGATCTACCTAGGTGCTGGCTCAAGATCCCTTTGGGTCTCTTCTACCAAACTCATTAATTGCTTGACTCGCTCAGTCTCCTCTATAGAGTTTAGGTAAGTTTCTATCTTCTTCTAAGGTTCCTTGGGCTTTGGCCATTGTAGCTCATGATGATCTTCCTTGGCTTTTTCTTTCCTAGTGATCGTTTTAGTCTCCATGGTCTCATTCGAATCAGAATCCTCTTCAGTGTCGTTCAAATACATGAGGTCTTCACTAGTCCCTATGTTGATCTTTGAACTGGGGTCTGACTTCGCTTCTAATTGTGATCTCTTCCTTCATGTTTTATTCTTCTTCTAAGATTGGGCAATTGATGTTGGGTCTCTTTCTTCAAGAATATAATTTTTGTTTTGGAGCATCAGATCGTGTGAGTACATTTACTGGTACCACAAGTATACTTTGTGATGGCTCCTTGATAACCTCAATTAAGTTCAATGGCATGATATTTGATGCATTTGGATTATTAGGACATTGGGCAATCAAATGATCTATGCCACGTCAATTACAGATGAGTGTCGGCATTGTAGTTGTACTCGCTTGATTGGTTTGCATTAGTGTGGCATGCTTTTGTAGTCTAATAGGACACTCAGCTACACGATGTGGACCCCCACACTCGTAGCATTGAAGAGGTGGTCTCTCGACAGTGAAATTGATATTTTGGTCTCTTACCGCAAGAGCATCTACTTCATAGTAGACAAGTTTGACTTGTCTACTATGAAATTGATATTTTGGTCTCTTACCACAAGAGCATCTACTTCATAGTAGACAAGTTTGACTTGTCCCCAATAGTCCTCCGTGTAGTATTGTGAACTTTCTTCAAGTTCATCACTCCCATATGTAATATTAGGGTCTAACTCATCCTCACAATCCACACAAGCAATAGATGACTCACAACCCACTTGATTCACAGAAGTGATTCTCAAATGTGGGGGTTACGGTCCTAGCATTAGAGGTGGTAATGGTGTTGTTTGAATAATATTTTAGGCCCTAGGGACCATGTGTTGTGATGGTTGTTCAAGAGGTGGGGTCGGCATCAATGCAAGCACTCAAGGTGTGTCCGTCCATGCTAAGGTTGGTCTATTGGCCATCGTCCGTTTAAGTACTATGCAATCATTGTCTTGATGACCATACCTTCCACATGCATTGAAATTCCCATTAAACTTTACTTTAAACGTAGGGCATTCACTGGTACTATGTGGACCAAAGCAAACTGAGCACCATTGTTGCTCCCTTTTGGGATACATATGATTTTTTTATGGAGCACGATTGTCTCTAAGAATTTCTTGAACAGCCTTGGTGAGATCTTCTAAAGTCATCTCGAATATCTTTGGATCTTTAGCAATAGGCTTTATGGTGGTCATTGGATCATGCCCCGATGCTTGTGAGCTAGTAGGTTTAGGCTCAACAGACACTCTTTCTCCTTGAATCATTAAGTTGTCCTCCAATTGGATCGCATTGGTGGTGACTTCTTCCCAAGTGGTGGTGATACCTCTAATGACTAGGCCATTGTAGAGATCCTCATGTCGTAGTCCCCTAATGAATCTATCAAGCAATTGGTTATTATTGAAGCGCTCATTTGGATTACAGCAAGAATTCAAATGCTTCAAGTGACTAATAAAGTCTTTCACGGACTTTTTGGAGCTGAGAGGCTACACCCCAAAGCACTCCCTCTCGTATGTACTCTTTCAAGAACAGTCTCCTAAGAGTAGGGTAAATCATTTTCTCTTCCACCCTTAGGGTCCTATACCAATCCCCAGCCTTCCCACTCAAGGTCAACCTTAAAGCATTACTCTTATGCAGCTCATTGTGTTCTCCTAGGGAATCACATATTTGTTCAAATACTTTATGCTTTCTCACATCCCCGTCTCCACTAAAAATTTTTGTGGGCTTGGCTATTTGTATTGTCTTATTCTAGGCTCTCTATCAGGCCTGTTACGCATATTTTCAGCAATAGATCGACCGATAGCTTGAGAAAATGTTGCCAAGTCACCTAAGTGAGCAGGTATAGTGGGGATAGGTGCTCTCGAGCTTGCATGTGGAATGGGGGTTGGCATCAGTTTAGGCATACGGGTCTCCACGGGTCCCAAGTTGGGTACGATCTTGTGCCATGTGGTGGCCAAAGTTCATATGTGTGGCCCTAGGCATAGCATATGTGGGATGTGACATGCTAATGCTAGCTGGTAAAGTCCCATTGAAATAAGGACTTGGATGTTGTGGTCATGGATCATAACTTGTTAAAACAATGGGAGGGATAGGAGCTAGATGAGCACAAGGGCCATAGGTGCATATGATTGATACACACTTGTAGGTATTGTTGTAGAAATTGGGCCACCATGTAGCGGTGCTTTACTAATAAATGAGGTCCCTGGCGTATTTTTTGTCATTCCCATCACTAGCGTAGGCATGGTAGCTATGGTTTCATCAAGACAAAGATGAGCTAAGCTTGGAAAGGTAAAGCTATTGTTTGTGGGCTCATATTGTACTGAGACCCTTGGCGAAACAATATATGGAGGATCCATCAGGCTTACCGAGGGAGTCTCCATTTGTGATAAAGTTGGTTGCTTATTCTTCACTCTATCCAAGAATCTAATGAGACCTGTTGAAGGCATGTGGATTCCGTTTTTCTATCTCTCGAGCTCAATAACCCTATGGATGGCATCACAAACTGTTTGTTGTTGCTCCTCTACGCTAGTAGCACCCGATGTGGATTGTAGGACATTTAACCAACCCACGTGATAGGTGTGACATGTGTATAGGTCGTTTAAAGTCTTTGTTTGTAGTTCATACTCCCAATTTTCATTTAGAAACACTTCATCTAGGATTGAGGTGCTAGGGGTGTCCATTGAGCTAGATGCAATGTGGCTCTCTATGATTTGACCCTTAGTGGTTGCTAATTCATGAGCACTCGATTGTTCGACTAGCATGGATGTTGACATAGGGGCCTTCGCCTTTAGCTCTCTCCGTTGCTCTGCCTTGCGTAAGCTTTTGATTTCCTTTTCCCTAGCTGCAAGGATATATTGCTCAACCTCTTGCACTTCAGCAAGGCTTCTATCATCAAGTAATATGACCTACGAGGGAAATAGCTCTAAAGAGTCAGGGAGTGCAGTGAATGGTGTACTCACATGCACACTCTATAGGAGCCTGGGATCTGCATTGGTCATGAATGGTGAATTTACTTCCCCACCCCCTTCATTTACATCGCTCGCTCCATGTTCGGAGCGAGTGGCTCTACTAAAAGTCTCTTTCAAGCGGCTAAGCATGCTCGGCCCGGACCATGGGCCCATGTCATGCATGTCTTGGCTTGAACTATCAGGATTGGGTATCGGGTAACCTTACATGATATCATAGTCAGAGAAAGAGTCACTAGAAGCAATATGTAGGTCTTGAGTGGTACTACCTTGCATTTTTGTTGAGGGCCTAGAGCCTAATGTGGAGGAATAATGGGTGCCTGCGTAAACGAAAACACTCTTTATATGATTATCCTCTAGCACACGACCAAAGCATAGGTGCATGTGACCTCAACACCCTAGAAGTGTTGGTGAGTGCCTGTGAAGGCCACTCACCTAGTTTTTTGGTTTTTACAACCCAAATTTACTCTCAAATTTATTTATTTTTGTCCTTTTTTTCTACCAAGTCATGAAATATGCCGTGTGATAGCTCAAGACTCTTGGTTAGAGGGACGTGTCGTGCTTTACAAACCCCAATTTGATTACTGAAAGCCCTCCGTATCCTAAAAACAATCTTTTTCTATTAGGAAAGAAGGCTAAAATTAGCTAGTCCAAGGGTGTAAGTGTGAAGGAAAGGGTGGAGGACTTGAAGGACGTGTCCCACATGCCCTCCCTTCCTCTTGAGGGGGTAGTCTATATATATATATATATATATAGTAGCTATATATATATATATATATATATATATATATATATATATATATAGTAGTGTCTATACTATATCATAAAACTGAGAACTGAGGTTTGGGCTTGGGCTTGGGGAATGATCTTGATCCCTTCCTTTTACTATAAGCAAATTTCTTTTTTCCTATTGTTTTTTATTTTAAATTTTCCAGGCATTTTATATATTTATTTATTGTTATTTTTTTATTTTATTTTTTTAATTACTTTTTTTGGATAAGGTTGTGTTGTGAGGTCATTGAGCTCACGCGCACAAAGCCTGCCAAACATGCGCAGCTGCACCTTGCAACTCTATCAGAACTAGCTACATTGCACAACAACACTAGTTAACACGCTTAACAGAACTAATTAACACTGCAACACTAACAAAACTGACAACCTGCTCAATAGTGCCACTTCAAAAAACCTCCACATTACAAAGCTACTAACACTAACAGACAAGCTCAAATCTGCACATTATAGAGCTTAAACAGATCTAACAAAACCTGCACAAAGTTGCACCTTGTAGCACTAGCAGATCTAATCAAAACTCAAAAAAAACCCAAAAAGAACGAAAATGAATGGCTTCACGAGGCAGGACTCTGAGTTCTCATCGAGCTTGGTGCAGGGAAATCCCCGGTAGCAGTGCCAACTATGTGTGCTTCTACCACATGTGTCGGAGGCTACAGACTTGTCAAACACTATGTGCGAGTGATGAATGGCTGCAAGCACACAACCAGACTATCCTAGTAAGCTCAAAGGGATGCTGGTGTGTCACTCACCGCTCAATGCTTTCCAGGTGAAGGATTCCATGCCGCGAAGAAGAGGGGGCCATCGCCGATGCCACCGCAATGCTCTCTCTCTCTCTCTCTCTCTCTCTCTCTCTCTCTCTCTCTCTCTCTCTCTCTCTCTCTCTCTCTCTCTCTCTCACACACACACACACACACACACACACACACACACACACACACACTCGTGAGCACACAATGGAGAAGATGGTAGAGGTAGAGCAAGACGTAAGAAGAGGACTTCTAGACGTACCTCGCATTGCCTACCCCATGCCCACCAAGATAAACACATCTTCTAAACCTGGTGTGAACAAGCCCTTTGCTATTAACCCCAACACATTAATTCCTTCTTCAAATTCTATAGGCTTATTATCAAATAATCCAATATTTCAACAGTTGGTACAACTTGCTTGACTACACGCACACACATACACACACGCCAGCGCTCAAGTCCTCCTTGCGTTACATTCGGCATGCCTCCTCTCGACAACAAGCGTCACTAGTTGGCAAGGCCTTACACAATCCTCAATACATCTCTTCTCAGACCAGAGCATCACAAGCTAGTCACAAACACTCTCATATCCAGCCCTCTCATCAGTTCAGCTCCATTGTTCATGAGCTCCTTCTCTAGCTTCCTCATGTGCCTCCAATGCCTGCACACACGCTCAACCCCATAACCCACCACATCTCACCTCATCAACCCCCTGGGGAATTCACTGTGTTTTTTCGTACGGTACCACCTGAGTGTACAATAGGGGGGTTTTTAGATTTTGTACATAAGCGTATACAATAGGGGTAGCCCCTCATTATTTCATACTCATAACGTACACATAAGAAGAGGGGGGGGGGGGGGGGGGGGGGGTGTTACATTGGGGCTACATTCAACTACCTGAGCCACCTTAAATACATTAGTAAGCCCCTCTCTCTCTCTCTCTCTCTCTCTCTCTCTCTCTCTCTCTCTCTCTCTCTCTCTCTCTCTCTCTCTCTCTCTCTCTCTCTCTCTCTCGCTGCATCGATGAATACTTTCACGGCGTGGTGAAAGTAATGGAAAACTTGAAATTCTCTCGTTTTTTTGGTCAAAATTAGAAGCTTTTGTCGGTAATTACATTAAAACTTATGTGAATTTCCTTGTTTTCTAAATTCAAGCTCAAACCCCTCTACTTTGTCAAAATTCCCAAAATACCCTTCAAATTTTTAAAATTTCCAAAGTACCCATGTATCTATTTTGGTCGGATTGATCAAACTTTTCTAATTTTCATTCCTTTTTTACAATTGAGATGCATTTTTGAGTGGTTAGCATGTAATTTGTCACATATTACCTCACAAAACAGGCGATTATGTCCACAAAGATAACACATAAGTGTACTCAACAACAAAATGTCAATCATTGAAGAACAAGAATACATCCTAATTCCTCTCTGTTTTGCCACACATTGGATATATATATATATATATATATATATAGAGAGAGAGAGAGAGAGAGAGAGAGAGAGAGAGAGAGAGAGAGAGAGATGTTAAAGCTGGTATTTATTATGCTAGTTCATCACTTCATTAAAGAGTTGGTTGAAGATAACTTCATACACCTCAAGTATATCTCTATCAATGAGAATGTTGCATCGGCACCTCCTGAGAAGAATTTCCTTTGTTCCACAAATGATGGATTGGAAGCTCCCTAAGCTTCATTTATTTTCACCCTTGATTGTATCTTTTTCCACTACAAGAGGTTCTTCACACTTGCGATGGCTGTAGCGAACGAAATACATGGGGATATTTTTTCCTCCGGCATCACTATAAGCGTCGCTTATACAGATGTCGCAAAGGCATTGCCCTACCACCCCATCAACCATATTGAATATAATTTTTTCAAAAGAAAGATGGAAAATTGACAAAAATATATCGGCAAAAGTGAATTGACAAAAGAAATACACTCACAAAGTTATACACATCATAGGCAAAATCACTTGATTGTTAAGCTCTGACCAAAAGTACTAGTTACAACACAATTGTCATTATTGAAAAAACACATTGTTGACCAATAGTTACAAAATTCACGTACACATGTCATCTCCTTATACATGCTACGAGAAAACAAAACTAGCACTACACGAGGTACTTAATAGCAGCGACGCTCGCAGTGCGATGCTCAAATATGAAAAACCACGACGTCGTTATAGGTGTCGCTATGGGCGTCACTAAATTACAAGTAACTTAGCGACGCCTAAAGCGACGCCGTCAAGGCTAAATAAAATAACCGAGAGCGTCCGAAAACTCAGATCTCAGATCTGAGTTTTTGGCACGCGCTCTAGCAAGCAAGGTAACGCGCGCTCTCCCTCTCTCTCTCTCTTTCTTCTCCACACACACACACACACACGAGGAGAGGAAGAAGAGCCAGGTATGCTCCTTCCCTATCCTCACTCTCATGTTCCCTTCCCCTCTTTCTCTCTCCCTCTCTCTCTCTCTCACTCACTCACACACACACACACACACACACATTGTGCTTTTGTGAGAGAGAGAGAGAGAGAGAGAGAGAGAGAGAGAGAGAGAGCACAAGCATAAACAAAAAACGCACACACACATGCATAAACAAAGAATGCACACACACATTGAGAGAGGAAGAGAGAGAGAGAGAGAGAGAGAGAGAGAGAGAGAGAGAGAGCATACATAAACCAAAAACGCACACACACGTGCATAAACAAAGAATGCACACACACATTGAGAGAGGGAGAGCGAGAGAGAGAGAGAGAGAGAGAGAGAGAGAGAGAGAGAAAGATATAAATCAAAGAGAGAGAGAGAGAGAGAAGAAGAAGAAGAAGAAGAGAGTCTTAACATCGTAGGAAACTATCCCAAGAGACCTTAAAGATCTAGTCAACAGGAGTTGAACTCAAGACCTGTTATTCATGAGGGAAATGGCATAACCAATCTATCACACTTTGGTGATAGAAAAGTTATACCATTTTTCTCCTTTTTTTATTGGCATGCACACACACCCACACACACACACACGAGAAGAAGAGAGTTTAATTTAACGTCGTAGGAAACTAATTAAAGAGACCCAAAAGATCTAGCCGACAAGGAGTTGAACTCAAAACCTGTTATTCAAGAGGGAAATGGCATAACCAATCTACCGCACTTGGGTGATAGAAAGGTTATAGCATTTTTCTCTTTTTATTGGCACACACACACCCACACACACACACAAGAAAAAGAGAGTTTTAACGTCGCAGGAAACTATCCCAAAAGACGTTAAAGATTAAGTTAGATATAAACTTACGTTAAATTAGATTTAGGTTTATTTAAGTTAAATAAGATAAGATTTAGGTTTATTTTTAGTTAGATTTACGTTTGATTAGATTTAGGTTTATTTACGTTAGATTTAGATTTAGGTTTATTTAGGTTTATTTACGTTAGATTTAGATTTATGTTATATTAGATTAGATTTAGGTTTATTTACGTTATTTACCTGTCATTGAAGAGAGAAATGGCATAACCAATCTACCACACTTGGGTGATAGAAAGATTATATTATTTTTCTCTTTTTATCGTTTAAGATAAGGTTAGATTTAGATTTACGTTAGATTAGATTTAGGTTTATTTAAGTTAAACTAGATTAGATTTAGGTTTATTTTGAGTACACCGAAGGATTATACTGCCTACACGTTTGAGAGTGGCCGATGTCTCGGTCACTGCGTCAGAGATGCTAAGGAGTGACTCGAACACTGCGTCACCTAGAGGCCTGGATGATGAGCATTCATCGGACAGGGTTGCTATAGTTCACGGGAGGGACATGCCAAAGTGATACGCCTACCTCATCAATCATATGTCCGATGAGACCATTATGACCCCTGAGCGCATACAAAAGTTGTGTAGATGTGAATGGGCCCCACATATACAAATACTTCAATGCAAGAGTTTAATACTCTCACCTCTCCACCCCGTCGATCCATGACGCAGGTGATGGGACAAAATCCTCCTCGAAGCTGGCCCAGCCGCTCCTGCCCAGGGAGGAGAGGACGACCCAATAGACATGTTCGTAGGCGCTTTGGTCAAGCAGCATATGTGAGGCCACAAGATGTAGCCTCTAACATCTCGGGGGATGATCATGCAGACCACATTCCCAACGAGGCAATGTTTGAGCCCGAGATTGATGAAATGATCGAGACGATCATGGATTCAGAAAGGCTTATCTATGATGATATGAAAAGTGAAGCCAATACGCCATTGTATAATGGATCACGTATGTCTAGATTGAAAGCACTCCTAGTTCTTCTCAACATGCAGGCAAAGTTTGGATGGAATGACACTAGCGTCACAGTATTCGTTTTGTAAAAACTCTGGCTCTCTAAGCACCTTCCATGTTGTATAACGCTCTTTTGATTTTGCATTCACATCCTGGGCAATCCATGGCCACATGCAGCTCTTCCACCTGGTTTTTCGACTGCAAGATTTGATTGTGTGCGCTCTCTCTCTCTCTCTCTCTCTCTCTCTCTCTCTCTCTCTCTCTCTCTCTCTCTCTCTCTCTCTCTCTCTCTTTCGATTGAAAATTCTGAGTTATCGACTTGCCTCTTCCATCACTCAAGTTGAATAGAAGAAGAATGCGTCATTGCGTCATTGTATTTATATGCATCATTGTGTCATTGTATTTAATGGTCTTTGCATCCACTCCAGGTACGTATGCTCTAGGGTTCTCACAAGCAAGGACGATGAGCACCTCTCTCTCTCTCTCTCTCTCTCTCTCTCTCTCTCTCTCTCTCTCTCTCTCTCTCTCTCTCTCTCTCTCTCTCTATCTATCTATCTATCTATCTATCTATCTACTTGTCCATGTTTTCTACTCCATTCATTCAATATTAAGTTTAAATGTTTGTGTGTTTAATGCAGGTATGGATGATGAGGAGTTTCCTTCTTCTTTGTCACCCCAGCAAAGACAGTGGTACGTAGAGCGTCATCGCTCTGGCGCACCATTGTGCGTTCCTACTCCATCTGCATATCCCTCTGTTTGGGAGCATTCAGCACGCTCCGAAGCTTCGGTGTCGACGAGATGATCTTCACACTCGTTCAGGCACTGGCGCTCTAGTGGTGGCGGTGGCGGTTGTTGTGGGGATTCCGCCGCCGATGCTTCGACACCGCCTTGTGTTCGACAAGGCTCTTTACCCTCCCCTTCTTTGCCTGCGCCGACACCAACCACGGCATTGTCATCGACACCAAGCTTTGCACGGCTGACTATCGTTCCTAGCAGCTACACACCACTAGCTACTCCTCCAGGAGTCACTGCAGTGGACAGTCCTGGCTTCGGGGCTCAGACTCTAGTGGAGACACCTTATGTCCGTACCCCCGTCAACACGCCGCTACAGACCCCTGTCGGGACACCCAGGGTCACGCGTCAGCGAGACGAGAGGGCTTGCCTTACTCCGTCGACTTCAGCGGCGGCATCATCTTGGATGATGAAGGCAAGAAGGTGATTTTGCGCATGCGCGGTCTTTGCTCTCAGGTGTTTAGACACTACATACTAAACACTTGGAGTGAAGTACCGAATGATCTAAAAGAGAGAGTCATCAGCATTCTTCATGACGAGTTTCCCGTTCCAACACGGGATGAGCACTTCAATGAAGATGTGATGAAGGTTCGAATGCGCGAATACTGCAAGCACAAGCATTCCGAAGTGCAAAAATCAATCAAGCATGGGTGGAACAGACCAGATTGGCTGGCCAAAGAAGATTAGAAGAATGCGAAGAAAGAAGCACGCGAGAATCCCGAGAAGTGGAAGCAACAAAAGGAGGCATCCAGAGCACGAGTAGAGGTAGGGAGCTCGCACCACTTGGGGAGCGGCGGGTGGGCATCATTTGAGGCCGATTTTGTAAGTGTTTTCACATTGCTTTCTATGTTTGATAGTTTAGGGTTTATGGTTTTTTAAATTCTAATGTAATGGATTCTTTGTATGTTTTGACAGTGGTCGATGACAGGATGTGATCCTACACCATACGAGCGCGAGTACGCAGGCAGGAAGGGCTTAAACACCCTAATGGACATTCTGAGTTCTCGCGGCGGCATGGTTAGTTTTGGGGTTTACTCTTTTCTATTTGTTGTATTGTTTTATAAACGTCGCTATATGTTTATACTTACAAAAAGCTGTCTTATTGTTTTTTTTTGCAGAATTCGACAGATACGCCGCTTGGACGCGATGAGACGTCTGATTAGACGACGTCAGTTTAGCCGTAGCTAGATATCATTAGTTTCTTTTTGTCATAGCTTATGTATCATGAGACGATTTTTATACGTCTTTTTGAAAACCATGTATATTTTTTCAATAATGACAATGGTTTGTAACTATTACATTTGCAAAGTTTAACAATCAAGTGATTTGGCCTATGTGTACAACTGTCATTGATTTACTTTCATCAATTCACGCTTGTGAGTTTTGTATCTTTATTTTGCAAACAATACGTACTATGGATGATGGAGTTAATGGTTATATTGTCTTGTGGGTGACTATTTTGGGTCTATATCTACCTTTGCACTCTTTTTCAAAGGTGAATCAATTAATGAAACATTCAATATGGTTGATGGGATGAATGCCCTGCCACCAAAAAAATTTCCTCTTGAGCGTCGCTATGAACGTCGCTATATAAGGCTCTGCAGCGTCGCTATAAGCATCGCTATAGATGCCCTGCAAACCTTACTATAGGCGTTGCTATATAGAGACGATTATAGCGATTGTCTTAGCGACGCTTATAGCGACGTCCCCGTATCGACGCTTTTAGCGACGCCGGGGGTTATGAAAACCCAATGTATTTTCCTCACTAAAAGCGTCACAAGAGCACACAACCTCTTGTAGTGTAGTGCTATCTGTCTACAGCTAGATTGACAATGACTAATCTAACGTCGCATCGCATTTTAATGGCGTATTTGCTGGATTCTGCAGAAAACAACAATAAAACTTTCTCTAAGTATAAACATATAATTACAAAACAATCTAATTTTAAGCTTATTATTAAAATACAACAAATATAAGAGAGTAAAGTTAAATGCTAACCAAGCCGGAGCGAGAACTCAGAATGTCCATAAGGGCGTTTAAGCCCTTTCTATCTGCATACTTGCGCTCGTACGGTGTGGGATCACGTCCAGTCATCGACCACTGTTCAAAACATACAAAGAACATGTTATGTTAGAATTTAAAAGTACAAATATCCATAACTACCAAACCTAAAGGGTAATGCAAAAACACTTACAAAGTCAGCCTTCAAATGAGGCCCATCCACCTCTCTTCAAGTGGTGTGACTCCCTGTCTCTACTCACTCTCTGGCTGCCTCCTTTTGTTGCTTCCACTTGTCAGGATTCTCGCGCGCTGCTCGATTTGCATTCTTCCAATCTTCTTTGGCCAGCCAATCTGGCATGTTCCACCCCTACTTTATTGCTTTATTTACTTCAGAGCACTTGTGCTTACAGTACTCGCGCATCCGCGCCTTCATCAAGTCTTCATAGAGCACTCATTCTGATTTGACATGAAAAACTCGTCATGCAGCATGCTGATAACTCTAACTTTTAATTCATTTGGCACTTCACTCGAAGTGTTTAGTATGTAGTGTCAAAACACCTGAGAGAAAAGACCGTGCATGCGCGAGATCAACTTCTTGCCATCGTCATCCAAGATGATGTTGTCGCTGATGTCGATCAAGTACAACAAAACCTCTCGCCTGTGACGCGTGAACTTGGATGTCATTGTAGGCATCTCGATAGAGGTCTCAAGTGGCATCTTGATGGGGGTACGGATGAAAGGTGTCTCCAGTGGAGTCTAGGCTCCAAAATGAGGAGTGTCGAGTGGGGTGAGTCCCGGAGGAGTAGCAAGTGGTGTATAGCCAGGAACGGCTGATAGCCGCACAAAACTTGGAGTAGAGGGCAACGTGGTGGCTGGTGTGGTGGCGGGCAAAGAAGGGGAAGGTAAGGAGCCTTGACGACTATGAGGCCGTGCGGAAGCATTAGTGGCGGCTCCTCCATAGCAGCCGCCGCCACCATTAGAGTATCGGTGCCTAGAGGAGTGTGTAGATCGTCGAGTCGACACCAAATTCTCAGAGTGTGTTGATCGCTCCAAAGCAGACGGAGACTCTGAAGGAATGGAATGACAGGACTGTGTACCGGAGCAATCGCGGTCCTCGTACAACCTCCTCTGCTCGGTGCCCAAGGAAGCAAGAAACTGATCATCATCCATACCTGCATTAAAGACAAAAAACATTAAATCTTAATGGTGAATGGAGAAGAAAATATGAAAAAGTTATAATTTGATTCACAAGTTTAGCATAGAGACAAGAATGGGCAAAACTCCACATAAATACAATGTATATGATAAAAAAGAGCAATTACTCATATATATACAATATCTATGGCTTTAAGGGTCTCTCTCTCATCCTTACATAACTCATCATAACTCCATATGTCTATATAGAGCTCTCCGTTTGGGCAAATGTCCTCCGTTTCATTTTTTAGGTCCTCCGCATGCATCCCATAGAGAGTATAAGCGCCAAGCTCGTGTGGGAGTACTCTTTCTCACACACACACGCTCACTCTGGCTCTATTTACCTTCCATGTGTATAAAGATCTTTTGATTTTGTGCTCAGATCCTCAGAAATCCATGGCCACACGCAACTCCACCACCTAGTTTTTTGACCACAAGGTTTTATTGTGCTCTCTCTCTCTCTCTCTCTCTCTCTCTCTCTCTCACACACACACACACACACACACACCTACTAGGCTACCTCCATGATGTCAATGCAAAGAGACAAGCCTATGGTCAAAAACTCCACGTAAATACAATATATATGATAAAAAGGAGCAAATTTGATAAGATACAATGTTTATGGATTTAAGCGGTCTCTCTCTCATCCTTGCATAACCCAGTATAACTCCCTATGTCTATATGGAGCTCTCCGTTTAGGCAATTCCTTTGTTTCATTTGTAGGTACTCCGCATGCATCCCATACAGAGTAGCAGCGCCAAGCTCGTCTAGAACTACCTCAACGGCTTTCGAATCAGTATCCTCTTCGATCGCCTCCACATATGCCAAGGTGATTGGCAAATTGTAGCCCTCATACATCCATGCACTATGAGGGGCTACCTCTATAACATACCACCAGTTTGGTGTAGATTTTATAGGATGGAATACCACCTGCAAGATCCACATAACTTACATGAGTGCTTCCATACCACCAGTTCTCTAAAGTTGGATGTTAAAAATTTACAGACTTACTTGTTCATAGTGCTTGGGTAGTACGAAAGTGTCACGAAGGTCGGTCCACTTTTTGGTTGAGTCCACCTCAAGGAAACATGACTCTCCTCTACGTAGAGTAACGTTGCGACCCTCCATGTTTATCTTGAATCATTACACGTGGAACAAATTCACAGAAAATCCTCTATAGTCTATCCTCAAAATTTCTTGTAGCGTGCCGAAGTGAGTTCCGCCACCATAGGATCTGCATCAAAGGACCGGCGTTGATTAGATTGTTTGAATTTTGCCATGATTCCACAATCTTGTGTAAAAAAAAAAATGTTAATCTGTTCCACCCTAAAATGTAGACCTTTACACCATGCTTCCGTGTATGACTTATACTACAACCAACATGCAATAATGAGTGGCCATCCAAACATCTAAAAAGCCACGAGTCAAACATACCTTGGGGCTACAACCCCACAAGTACTCCCACTCCTCCTCAGTCACCTAATCGTTGGACTGTTGTGCGCTTTTCAATTGGTTGTGCAACCATCTTAAGCTCATGAATGTTGATAGGCTCTCCAAACCCGCCAGATAATGCATCGATTATCATCTTCCCCATCTCCACGCAAAATCGATTGATCTTAGCCTCTAGATCTTTCGTCATTTTCTTTTCAACACTGAGATTGCACATCACAATCCCATATATGTGCTCACTATCTATGGTGCACCAAAGTGTATCTTGGGCACGATCAAATCCATATTGCCATTCTCCAATGTAAACTAGGGACTCTGATACCAACCAAAACCCTTTGCCATGCCCTCTGGACATGCCTTCTGACGCACATATCCCTTGAGAGTTTTCATGAAACGTTCTAAAAAGAACATCCATATGGAATGCACTATGCCTGCTATTTCCACCTTGTCAACTATGTGAACAAGAAGATGCACTTGAATGGTTAGCACGATAGTAGAAAAGTGTTCTTGAACATGCAACCAACCTCCAAGTTGGTGGATGGTATGGAACCTACATGGATCTCCTTTTGGGAGATGCGTTGTAACAACTTTGCGAGTTTGTAGATCTTGTGGTACGGACGCTAGGGGAAAAAAAACCCTCAATGGCCATCGTAAAATAAACTGTAAACAAGTCTAGCAATGGTTTTAAAGTCCACACAGGGATATGCTACGCAATTCCCACTATGATCTAGTTCACTTCAAACATACCTGATACATTTTATGACAGTCCTATGACTTCAAACCAATAAGCTCCCCTTTTTTAGTGAAACATGTTTGGAGCGAGGGCATTACGCCAATGGATGTACGCACGGATTAAATGATCTCTTTTACTTTGCGCTCCTGATCTCCTGTCAAAATCCATGGTGCTTTAGGCAGTTTTTTTGATCCATCAACTGTTGTTTACAGCTAGTATCGCTCCATACAGTCCGTATTTCTAAGGTCAATTATGGCTCCCAAAGTATCTCTCTTGCCGATGAGATGGTCCCACAAAAGATTACCCACATTTTTGAATATGTGCATTGGATTGTGCAAGTGATTGATCATGAGTCTGGGCCAATATGGCAACTTCTATCGTAGAGAGAATCTCTTCATCCCTAGGGACAAACTATCATCACACGTCTCCTTCTGCTCTAACCATGCTCGAGAAGACACCCTTGGTGGTTTTCTTCCTAAAAAGCCGTCGTGTAACTCATGATCCTTTGGAAGATGCACTTGATGACCTTTGTAGATTTGCTTCCTGAGTGAGGGCACTCGACGTTGGTGCAGCCAAAGTTGGTCCAAGCTGGAAAGTGGTCTATGCCAGGTAGAGTTTGTAGGCACGTGTAGTGCAAAAGGCTAGGACAGGTACCAGGGTCCTGGGCAGCCAAAGGGTAGCAGAAATGTATGTCTGAAGTGGTTTTTTAGGCCGAGAGAACTAAGGGATAGTCCAGATGGGATAGCAGGTGAAGGTGTCCAAAGTGCCAAGTCAGTGCCCTGAAATTTAGTGTTTAATGTGCTCTAGAAGTCGGTCCAAACGGCTCATCAAACGGAGCCCCAGTGCACAAGATACTGAAGTACAAAGTTAGAAGGTGCAGCAGATCCCCGACGGGCAGGGCAGCTGGGGACAGATGGCCCAGGTAGATTTTCGTGGATGCATGTATAGAGCTCAAATTATGGAGCATGCCTGTCTTCTTCGATTGTGGATCAGAGCTCTGGTTAGCAAGTTATGGTCAATTGAAATTTTTTCGGGGGCCAGTTATGGGCCAAGTCGCCCGAATCAGAGGATGCGCCATTTGGTATGTTTTTGGCCTTGCCAAGGTTCTTGGTGATGGTATGCTTCATGTGGAGCTGGCAGGAACTGACTGCACGCCAATTGGGTGCCCAGTCAGCGAGGTACCATAGGTCAAACTCTAGGATTGCTTTTTGAGGGGTGCATGCAGATAATTTTCTCTATTTTTTATGGCCTCAGATAATGAGCTCAGAGGAGTCAGGAGACGGTGAGGTTTGCACGGCCTGGGGCCGACTCAGTGAAGATTCAGCATGGCTTGGCATCTTGAGATTCCGACCTCCGGGAAATACACGAGAGTAGAGGGAACATGGGCCCAAAAAACAATGTATAAGGCTGTTTTATTTTAAGACTTTCCGTGCCTTTATAGGCTCAATGACCCAGCGCGTGCCACGTGGATGCAGATGAACTCGTATGCAAGAGATTGGGGATGGACAGTGGAGTATTTAACCTAGGTTGTGAGTCTCAGTAGGTACACAAAGGGGGAGAGAGGGGATCTCCCTCACCTTGTGGCGATGGCGTGCGTTGTGAGCGTTGTGGTTGGCGGCGCCAGTGGCACTGGGTGCAGGTTTTGGAGGAGGAGGGGTGGCGTTGTGCGCGCGCCCCTTGTGTTGTCCGGAAGTTGGTGACAGTGATGATGTGGTAGCACCCGCTTTGGGCTGAATTCACACACGCCCAACCTTTTCGAGGGCAAGGTGCCCCTCCAATAGCGACGTCGCTATTGCTAAGGGGAGGGGTCCTGCAGTGAGAGACAGGCAGTTCAAGAGCTTTTCAAAGAGGCCATTCTCGCGGCCATTGGAGGCCCTACCTTTTGAAGGAAATAGGGGAGGCAATAGTGACCTCGCTAATCCCCCCTCCCTGGTGCATAGTAAGGGATCCATCCCGTGAGGCAAGAGAAAGAGAGAGAAAGAGGGAGAAATCCGAGTCCAGCTGTCGAGAGCCCAAAGGGCGACCATTTCAAAGGGAGACCAAAAGGCATGTCATGTGCAAAGGCAAGCGGGCCACCCAAAGGCCAGGACCATGAAGAGAGAGAAATAGAGAAGGAGGAGGCTGGTGGGGGATAGGTCAAGGAAAGGGCCGAACAAAGATAGTCCAAGGGGAAATCAAAGGAGCAGTGGAAGGGGTGGCCTTCCAAAGGGTGAAAAATAAAGGCGAAAAAATGAAAAAGGAAAAAAATTCCAAGGGGCATTAGTGATGTCGCTAATGCACCCCTTCTCAAGTGCAAGAGAGAAAAAGAGAGCAGATGAAGCCAAAAGCGATTACCTCCTCCCAAAATTACCAAATGTGGATGCAAAGTGGACCAATCAGAGCCCAGATACCCAAATATAAAGGGGCACCCCTATATAAACCATTTTTGAACCTTTTTTCATGATTTTTGCCAGAGTAGGCTTTTTGAGGAGGGCCTTGAGCCGGTGAGCCTATAGAGAGCGAAGATAGAGAGTGTGTGTGAGTCCTTGGGTTGGCGTTTTTGTGCAGAGGTGTGTGCCTGCAAAGCCCCAAGTGCGTGTTTTCTTGCCCGGTGACCATGTGGGTGCACCGTTGATGTAAATGAGTTGTAAAGAGTGTTTGAGAAGAGGTGAAGCCTCCATTGTGTTTACTCTCGCGTCATTTCCCCTTCCCCCCTTCTCTTTCTCCTGCTCTTGTGTTTCCCCTCGGTGCCGGTAGTGTGGATGTGTGTGCCCCCCGAACCGACGGTTTTTTGTGCGAGAGAGTGAGATTGAGTGGCTGCATGCGTGTGTAAGGGTGGAGACAGACCGTGGCAGTAGGTGTGCATTGTGCGGTGGATTTGTGGAGTGTGTGAGCAATGGAAATAGAGCAGGCCGTGGTCTGCTAGTGTGAAGCGTGTTTTTGAAGGTGTTTTCGGAGAGAAAGGGGTGTTGTGGATACCCTGAGCTATAGAGAGGCCCTTGTGTTTGTGCCGGGTGCGTTTCCCCATTCCCCCTCTCCATCTTCTGGTGCCCCCACTGAGGAGTGTGCTGATGCTCCTAGTTGAAGTCGAAGTGGTGATTTTGGTGATGCCAAAGGTGCGACCTTTGAAGAGCAGGTGCTGCTAGTGATAGCTTGGGCGGGATTTCCCATTTTCACTGGGGTCAAAGATACGGAAACCTGGCTTCAAGACTATGGATTGTTTGTGTTGGAAAGCGGTCTATCGAGAGAAAATGGTGCGGTACAGATGTTCCTGCTCCCAGCTCGTGGTAAAGCAAGGCTATGGTTCAATAGCCTTGGTGATGAAGAAAAGGCAGATTGTGAAGCCCTAGAGGTGGCTTTTTGGAGCACATTTCTTGCAGATGCGCAGATGGATGAAGTAAATCAGAAGCTGGACGGTTTGAAGCAAATCTTGGAGGATCACTTTCAAACGTTCAAGTGGGAATTCGAAGCCCTTTGGGGAAAATTGATTAAGGTAACTGCTGCAGAAAATGCTAGGTTTTTAAGTTGAGTAAATTTATGGATTGCCTGCATCAGGAAGTGCATGATAAGGTGGAGATAGATAGCCCTGTGTCGTATGAAGACGCAGTAGCTCTAGCGAAAGCGCGGACCAAAAATATTTTGAAGAAGCGTGAGGCTAGGTGGTGTTTACAAGGTACGGTGATGCCAAAGCAGTGTAATGCGGTGATAGCCAAGCCACAGGTGGTACAAAGACAAGTACAGGTGCGAGAAGAACCAAGGGTTCTTTGGCTACAAAGAGACAGAGTGGTTCTTATGCCAAAGATGCCGGCTAGAGCAATTCCAATTGTGGAGGAAGTGCAGGTGGTTCTCGAGTGGACAGAGGATGTGCTGTCAAGTTCGAGTGCGGCTATAGAAGCTCCATTGAAGTGTGCTAAAGGCCAAAGAGTGCAATTTGCAGACGAGGTTGAAGTGGTGAAGCTAGAGGAGATTCTTGAGCTCGAGATAAAAGAAGAGATAGAAGAAGAGATTGAGTCAAGTGATAGTAGCTCTATGGATGCAGATACGAGTTGGGAGACAAAGTCATCTCAATCCAGGTATCATGAGTTCGATCTCTTGCATGTGAGTGGAGAGTCATTGAATGTATCCAAGGAGCAACATAAAGTGTAAGCCAAGGTGCCTAGTGAAGACCTAGTGGAGCAGTTCAAGCCTACAAGTGATGATGTGTAAGTAAGGTTGATGTGCAGTGCCATGCTAATGGCCATGTTGATGAAGGTAGCTATGGAATGTGCCATGGTGGTGCAACAGGTGCAAAGTTTTTCTAGGAGGAATAGAGCAGTTGTGCCTATGGAAGAAGACGAGGGTGATGCGGTAGAGAACGATTTTCTCTCTTCCTTGGCACAACTTGATGATGTGGTAGAAAAGCATGTGGTTGCAGCCGACAAGCAGGTGGTGCTTATCGACCTGGAATTGAGTGCATGGTAGGTGAGAAGGGCAGTGTGGAGCCAAAGATAGAGGTGCTTCCTACGCAGTCGGTGCACTCTATGACAGGTGATGCGGATTCCAAGGTGGTGTCCAAGCTTTCCAAGGAGCTTTGTGAGTGGTGGTTGAAAGGAATGGTGATCAAAGTAGTTGTGTAGTGGGCCATTGATCAGGTACAAGATCTGCTAGATGAGGATCTAGCTTTACATGGATGGGAGGGTGGGTCAAGTATGTTAGGTCTGTTTGATGCGAGCGATGGTGTAGGTATGTCTTTGGCTGATGAGCACAATAGTGCTCTGTTTGGTGTTCTTGGAGGTGCTTGGTTGCGAGTAGGCAGTTTGCTAATGAGTCCTTGGAGTGGTAGAAGTATGATGCTGGCAGTTTGGCTATGTAGTTGGTTGTGTTCCTTGGTGTGGCACTATGTTAAGGTGTTACAGGTAGATGGAAGAGACCAATGTAAGGTGTTTGACCCTGGTGGTTGATGATAGGTAAAGCAGGGGGCTGGGAAATCCGCTTGAGCAATAGTGACGGGTCACAGGTGCCCGTTTCTACATATGCTAGGTGTTTTTGTGTTGTATAGAGAGTGTGTTTGGTGTGCAGTTTTTTGGTGCAATAAGCCCATGTGTGGTTGAACATAAATGTTCAACAAGGGGGTGGGGTGGGCAATGATGGTGCATCCAAAGATAGTCCGAGCTGGAAAGTGGTCTATGCCAGCAGTGGTTGTAGGCAAGTGCAGTGCAGAAGGCTAGGATAGGTACCAAGGTCCTGGGCAGCGAAAGGGTAGTGGAAATGTATGTATGAAGCGGTTTTTTAGGCCAAAAGAACTAAGGGATGGTCCAGATGGGATAGATGAAGGTCTCTGAAGTGCCCAGTCAGTGCCTTGAAATATAGTGTTCAATGTGCTCTAGAAGCCGGTCCAAATGGCTCATCAAACGGAGCCCCGGTGCTCAAGATACTGAAGTAATAAGTTAGAAGGTGTAGCAGATCCCCGACGGGCAGGGTAGCTAGGGACAGATGGCCCAGGTAGATGTTAGTGGATGCATGTATAGAGCTTGAATTATGGAGCATGCCTGTCTTATCAGATTGTGGATCGGAGCTCTAGTTAGCAAGTTATGGGCCAAGTCGCCCGCATCGGAGGATGCACCGTCTAGTATTTTTTTGGCCTTGCCAAGGTTCTTGGTGATGGTATGCTTCATGTGGAGTTGGCAGGAACTCACTGTACGCCAATTGGGTGCTCATAGGTCAAAATCTGGGATTTCTTTTTGAGGGGTGCATGCAAATAATTTTCTCTGTTTTTTATGGCCTCCGATAATGAGCTCAGAGGAGTCAGGAGACGGTGAGGTTTTCATGGCCCAGCACCAACTCAATGAAGATTCAGCACAGCTTGGTAGCTTGAGATTTTGACCTCCGGGCAATACACGGGAGTAGAGGGAACATGGTTCCATAAAACAGTGTATAAGGTGTTTTTTTTGAAGACTTTCCATGCCTTTATACGCTCGATGACCCTGCGCGTGCCATGTGGCCGCAGATGAACCCGTATGCAAGAGATTGGGGCTGGACAACGGGGTATTTAACCCAGGTTGTGAGCCTCAATAGGTACACAAAGGGGGAGAGAGGGGAGCTCCCTCACCCCGTGGCGATGGCATCCGCTGTGAGCACTATGGTAGGCGGCACCAGTGCCGCTAGGTGCAGGTTTTGGAGGAGTAGGGGGGCGTTGTGCGCGTACCCCTTTTGCTATCCGATAGTTGGTGACAGTGATGATGTGGTAGCGCTCGCTTTGGGCTGGATTCACATGCACCCAACCTTTTTTAGGGCAAGGTGCCCCCCCAATAGCGAAGTGGCTATCACTAAGGGGAGGGGTCCCGCAGTGAGAGAGAGGCAGTTTGAGAGCTTTCCAAAGAGACCATTCCCACGGCCATTGGAGGCCCTACCTTTTAAAGGCGAGAGGGCAGGCAATAGCGACCTCGCTAATGTCCCCCTCCCCGGTGAATGTAAGGGAGCCGTCATGCGAGGTAGGAGAAAGAGAGACAAAGAGGGAGAAATTTGAGTCCAGCTGCCAAGAGCCCAAAGGGCGACCATTTCAAAGGGAGACCAAAAGGGGCGTCATGTGGAAAGGTAAGCGGGCCACCCAAAGGTTGGGACCATGAAGAGAGAGAAATAGAGAAGGAGGAGGCTGGTGGGGGATAGGTCAAGGAAAGGGCCGAACAAAGATAATCCAAGGGGAAATCAAAGGAGCAGTGGAAGGGGTGGCCTTCCAAAGGGTGAGAAAGTAAATGAGCAAAAAGGAAAAAGTAAAAAATTCCAAGGGGCATTAGCAATGTTGCTAATTCACCCCCTCTCAAGTGCAAGAGAGCAAAAGAGAGCAGATGAGGCCAAAGGCGGGTACCTCCTCCCAAAATTACCAAATGTGGATACAAAGTGGACCAATCAAAGCCAAGATTCCCATATTGAAAGGGGCACGCCTATATAAACCATTTTTGAACCTTTTTTCATGCTTTTTGCCAGAGTAGGCTTTTTGAGGAGGGCCTTGAGCCGGTGAGCCTGCAGAGAGCCAAGATAGAGAGAGTGTGTGTGAGTCCTTGGGTTGGCTTTTTTGTGCAAAGGTGTGTGCCTGCAAAGCCCCAAGTGCGTGTTTTCTTGCTCGGTGACCATGTGGGTGTTCCGTTTGATGTAAATGAGTTGTAAAGAGTGTTTGAGGAGAGGTGAAGCCTCCGTGTTTGCTCTCGCATCGTTTCCCCTTCCCCCTTATCTTTCTCTTGCTCTTGTGTTTCCCCTCTGTGCCGGCAGTGTGGATGTGTGTGCCCCTCCGGACCGAAGGTGTTTTGTGTGAGAGAGTGAGATTGAGTGGCTGCGTGCGTGTGTAAGGGTGGAGACAAACTGTGGTAGTAGGTGTGCATTGTGTGGTGGATTTGGAGTGTGTGAGCATTGGAAATAGATCAGGTGGTGGTCTGCTAGTGTGAAGCGTGTTTTTGAAGGTGTTTTTCGAGAGGATAGGGGTGATGTGGATACCCTAAGCTATAGAGAGGCCCTTGTGTTTGTGTCGGGTGTGTTCCCCCATTCCCCCTCTCCAACGTGCATTAAGTTTAGGTCCACATGTGATGCATGCTCTCTATCCTCTTGTCTGGAACCCTGCATGTATACACATGAAAATAAATCTACATGAGAAAACAAAGGTTTATAGTGTTTGAGTTTGAGTATCACCAAAGCATTCTGTTAGTCCGGGATAGTCATTCATGGTCCACATCAGAATGCTTTTGATCAAGGCATTGCGTCAACATCTGTGTCAGCTCATATCCACCACTTCTATGCCAATCCACAATTGTTGTAGCTCTTCCAATAGTGGATGAAGATACACATCCATATTCTTCACTTTATACCACCGTGGCACAATCAAGCTTAGAAATAGGTGCCCCTTCTTGGTAGTCAGCCCCACAGGGGAATGTTATAGTTGACAATGACAACTGGCCATACACTATAATATGTCGATTTCTGACCAGATGGATTTACTCCAACCATAGCCAGGCCGAGGTGCAAATTTTGAGCTTCCTTGGAAAAATCTGTCCATGCGTTGTCTATATGCTTGCATGCCACGCAATCTGCAGGGATCCGTAGCGCACCGTTCGAAGATCTATTCTCCTCATGCTAGGATGCTAGAGCGGCCATGGACTTGCATTCGAAGAAATTCTTGATGCGAGGTAGTAGAGAAAAGTGTCGCAACACCTTCTGCGGAACTTTTTGTCCGTAGAGCCTATCTACTTGATATCTCCCGAAATCACATCTCGGACACTTCTCAATATCTATGTATTCCCCTCTAAAAAGAATGTAGTTGTTAGGACAAGCATGAATGGAATTGTAATCCATCTCCAAGTTTTGCAAGATCTTTCTTGCTTCCTCTCTGGAATCTGGTATCACATTATCAGCTAGCAGTATGTGCTCTTTGAGCAATCTACACAGAGAAAAAATGCAACACAATTGTGTAAGTAATTTGGTACATTATACATTTAAATTTTTTTTATTGAAGTAGACAAATTGTAATAGATCACCTGAAAAGTGTAGTGATGCTAGTGTCACTCCATCCAAACTTTGCATGCATGTTGATAAGAACCAGGAGCGCCTTCAATCTAGACACTCGTGCTCCACCATACAATGGTATATCGGTTTCACTTTTTATGTCATCATAATCCATGATTGTCTCGATCATTTCGTCAATCTCCACCTCAAATTTAGCCTTGTTGGAAATGTGCTTTACATGATCACCCTCCAAGCTATCAGAGGTTGCATCTTGTGGGCTCACATATGCTGCTTGAGTAAAGCACCTGCGAACACGTCTATTGGGTTGTAAGATTGCTGCCTGCTGGCCAGCGTCAGAGTTCGATGAGTTGTAATTAGCAACAACTCGATCTATAATAGATGGGTTAAACTCGCCAAATTTACGAACATGCTGCAAAGAAACATGTCTTATCTATCGCACATCATGTTTGCATTGATTACAAGGACATAAGATTCTTGTTGAGAGATAGGCATTTCAATTGGGCAGCCCCACGTCATCATCACTACTCATAATGAATATAAAAACCTTGAACCCTGAACATAAATTTAATCTTCTCTTAAGTACTATCCTCTGTATCTTTCTCTCTCTCTCTCTCTCTTAATCTCCCTCACAATCAAGAAACCATAGATCACACTGTAAACTACTTGAAATTCTCTAGCCATGTCTGATCCCCGCACAGCTTGGTCTAGAGGTGCACGAAGGTTAGAACCACCAGGTTATAATCTCGTCTTTATTGGTCAATGCCTATATTTATGGGTATGATGAATCTACATACCCACGTCTACATGAAAATGCCTGTAGTGGACAAAACCCCTTTGCCTCTTATTCAGATGTAGCCATTCCCTAGTGCAAACTACCTCAAAGAGCTATGGTTGTAAGTGAAGCCACCATTTTGTGGTCTGCGTAGTGCGAGAGTGCTCCCGCTTCTCTGGAGTGCTTTGAAGAAGAGCTTCTTTATTATGCTTCTTGCTCTTCATCTCTTCACCTTTGCTCCTTATTTGAGGGATTACTGTGTACATTGTATGTCCGACTCCATTATGAGGTACTGTGTCGTTAAAAGCTTTCCAACCCTTTGCCGCATCCGTGGAGAGAAAGAGAGGGAGAAAGAGAGAGATAGAAAAAAAGAGAAAGAGAGAAAGATAGAGAAGGTAGAGACAAGAGAGTAGAAATTCATTTCTGAACTTTATCTTGGGGATGTAAAAAAGATCTTGCAAACAACTACATAACTAATCTCTTTACTTACTTGCAAGCTCACATGTGCAAACGCCTTGTCCGCGAGCCGTTTGCATATGTGAGCTTGCAAAGAACTACATACCTAAGCTCATGTGAGCTACATGCAAACTACTGTGAACATATCCATAAACCTAACTCTAAATTTAAACCATGATATATCATGAATCAAAACTTAAATATAAAATCTAAATCTTAAAATCTAATCTTAAATATAAACCTAAGCTCTCATCACTAACTGCCATAAAATATCCCTAACTATGCTCTAAACCTTAGAGTTAATCCTAAACCTAAATCCAAATCTCTAACATTAAATCTAAACCTAAACTCTTTAACTTAAATATGAAAACTAAATCCTAAACCTATGATTCTTTCTCTCTATCTCTCTTTATTATATATGTCATAGTACGTCCATTTACAAAGACGGACATTGACAAAGCTCTTCATCGACCAATGCACTACTTTCTCGGACAAGGTAGACATTAGGTTAGATCCACAAGGAGTTTATTGGATTGGTCTCATAAGTCATTTTGACATTTTTAAGATGTTTAATATAACATTTCATTTCATTTCTCTCTCTCTCTCTCTCTTTCTCTATGTCTCTATTTCTTTATCTTTGTCTCTCTATCTCTTCCTCTTTCTTTATCTCTATCTCTCTTTGCTTTCTTTCTCTCTCTTTACTCTCTCTCTCTCTCTCTCTCTCTCTCTCTCTCTCTCTCTCTCTCTCTCTATCAATGTGTGTGTGTGTGTGTGTGTGTGTGTGTGTGTGTGTGTGTGTGTGTGTGTGTGTGTGTGTGTGTGTGTGTGTGTGTGTGTGTGTGTGTGTGTGTGTGTTTGAATTAAAAATCTCATCATTCAGAATCATATACTGAGAGACTTAAATACTCTTTGCAAAAGCATATTGTGTAAAGAACAAAACAAAGAAGAATTTCTTGATAAACAAAATACATTACAAGATACTTTGATACATGACAAAGTAGGAGTTTAAGCCGGAACTCTTGTCAGGTGAGAGCAGGGATCTTTACCTACCAAATAACCACAAGTACAATTAATTAGAACTAATTTGTACTACATGGGTGACATGTAACCAAGCAATCCCCACTGCTAGTTATTGTTGTCACATCCCAGACCCCAATCATACTCCTAAATATATATTATGTTTTCTTTAGCCCGTCTATGTAAGTATGGTCTATTACAATTTTTGAAAAATTTAATGGGTTTACATGGTTTGGAAATATGGTCCCTAATTGCTATCGGATTGGTTTTCTTTAGCCTATTATGTGCAGCCATGAGCTTGTCCCGAATTTGTTGTAGCTTAAATGTATCCTGAGTGATACACATACTAGCCGTCTTCCTGTATCCCTACTTTTCAGCAAATAATTCTACACATGTGGTCAATATCTTTATGTAATAGACCTAATTGTTGCTCCATTTATTGATTTCAGCCCCTTTTACGAAAACCAGATTTATTGCTTCCATCAAAAAATACTTAGTAGTTCCTCGTTTTTCATGAGCTTTTCACATAACCAGGAAGGGCCAGGTTCCTGAGCATGGCTACATATACTTTTATACAGCAATATACGTCATTAGTCCAAGCGAACCCCAATTCCCATCTGTCCCAAAGTAATCATACACTACCACATACATTTATCCCCATAAACCATTAAGAACAGTCTCCGGAACAAGTTACTAATAAGGAAAACAGTCTATTAACTGGGTTTTTTTATCAGTCTTTGACAGCAAGAAAAGATTTCCTTTTTATATATTCAAGAATTAAAAAAAACAGATTTCTGTTAACTTGTAGATTAGGAGACGACGACGCCTCCACAATGGTTTCTCCGATTTTTTCGGCATGCTGAGCCCCAGCAACCAGTAGATAAATACACACAGTTTTGAACTAACACACGCAGAGAGGTGATAACAGAGCACGCAGCTATGTGAGTATGATTACTCACCTTATGAGCCTTATTTATACATTTGATGCTCCTTTGCAGAAGACGCGACACCTTGAATTGGACAGGTTAAGCCCACAACCGAGGATGCGAGCACAGGCACATACCACGGGATCCCTCACAGCCCAAGATCCGGAGGAATACAGGTGAGATTCCGCCATATCTGCATCATATACTCAAGGGAAAAAGGCGGGGGAGAGAGACATAGCAGACCCACACCCCAAAACCTAAGCGGTGGCGTGCATTAGAGGCAAGAAGGACTCCATACCACGCTTAGAGAGTAAAGATTTAGTACTATGAACAGAAAATGTAAAGCCTAGTCCGACAGTCCACCTCACCACATGGTAACTTAAGATAGCATCAATTCCCATAGTCTTTGACTAGAAGCGAGTAAACTGTATCAAGCCTCGGATATACCTACCAAGTAGGTATTTACAACTGCTATCCCATCCCGACTTTAAGTTTTAGCAATCCACTAGTGTAAAAAACCCCATTCTACACTGTGAGAATATAATAAATTTTGTGTATACTTTCCTATTCCCAATTAGGCTTAGGAGTCAAAAAACTGGGTTTATTCTAAATGGTTGGTCATATATAAACCTAAGTCCAGAGTATCATATCCAAATTTAGTGGTTTTCAACTATTTTGTTTAAGTTGAATGTAAAGCCCGGTCAGACAGTCTACATCACCATAAGGTAAAATTAGATAGCATCAATTCCCATAGTCACAGCCTGGTCATTAGACTCGTAGCTAGTAAGCTATAGGTATTTACATACACAGTAGGTATTTACACCTGCTATCCCAGCACTATATTAAGCTTCAGCAATCCTAATAGTGTAAAAAAAGCCCCCATCTATAATGTGAGAGTAAACTCAATTTCAGGCACACTTTCCTATTTCCAATTTGGTTTAGGAGTCAAAAAATGGTTTTATTCAAGATGGTTGGTCAAATATAAAACCCGAGTACAGAGTATCATTTCCAGATCTAGAATTCTTCAACTATTTTGCTTACTCGGTGTATTATGGCCTACAGTCATGACCAGGTTTTTTTCATAGCAACTGCACATCTCTTTATGTCAAATGAATCCATACGTCGAGCAACATTACTCCATTATGAACTTCATCTATTCCTGCAGTTAGGAACCTCTATTTCCCAAACAAAGTGGTGGACATATCAGGACCGAGTGACACGAGTGACACTTTGGGGTTGTGAACATTTCAAGAACAATATCCGATTGGCAATGGTTACTGAAGCAGTGGGCCTAGGGCCAAAGTATTATTACATCTAGCATTCAATAAAGCCTAGTTTTTCAGATCAGCTATATCTGCTAGCCCAGTTTCTACCTCCTCATAAGATTTTCTTATACCGTAGTTATGGTCATCAACTACGAGGATATTATAACTGTACTCACCGCACTTGGGAGTATGGGGTAGCCTCGGCGACTCGTATCGTACCTTTGGTTGAGCGTCCAAACACTTGTTTCTACTATGATAGTTGTTTGTGTGATCATGTAATGGGCGGCATAATAGAGATGTAGATGAAGGGCTGCTGAAATAATCATCAACTAAGCTTTTTTGTCCCTTGACAGCTTTGTGTGTGTGTGTGTGTGTGTGTGTGTGTGTGTGTGTGTGTGTGTGCGCGCGCGCGCTTGTGTTTAAGTATGAAAAATCCCTTCATATTTGAACCATACTTAGACAATTGTATCAAATAATATATTAAATAACAATATTTTAAAACAAAATGTCATAAAACTCAATTAACATTTCATATACAGCAATACAATATTCTGTAGTATCAAATGGATAATACAGTTATTTAGATCAGAAATTTGATCTCTGATCATTACAAATTGATACCTTAATGTTGTATCTCTATGTGTCCACCCTTTGGGATGAGGTTCCACTACATCTACATGGAGAAGGATCCTGTTGTTACTTGCATCCATACAAAAACATTCAGTTAGAACTGGCTATGTTTGTGCATTTTGCAGGCGTCGACACTGGATCCAGTTGTCATCCATGTCACACTTGTAGACTTAGTTTACAGCTAACCCTTAGGATTGACTATTAAGTTAATATTTCAAGTAAAATAACCTCTAAATGTATATGCATGTGTAACCCAATACTCACCGAGCTCTATCAAAAAACTACTAGTGTCGATTACCATATATGATGCAAATACATATGTATTTATGGGTTATCTATCAATGTAGAGCACCTGGCAAAAATTGGATAGCACCTCCTTTGTAATTCGAGTAGTATTTCAAAAAAACTCAGTTTATTCCATCTCCCAATGAGATCCTCCACAGGAGGTTTACAGCTTCAAGAACTAACATATATTCCATGTATCAGAACCTAGCAGTATATCACGTGTTACTAGCTCAAAATTATGGTACGATCCTCAAAACATATTAGAGACTAATGTACTTTGCAAGTGATTCCTTTTGAACCTCCTATCATATCATATATATTCAATCATGAATGAGAATCAATAGCCTTCACGAACCCATCACGGTTTTTCAGTTTATGTAATGTCAATCACCATGCTAGAATACGAATGCAATGTCTATACCCTTTCCACCAATCATCTCAACAAAAGCTAAGTGTTTATCTGTTGTTCCAAACCATTGGTTTTTTGTAAGCAAATTTAACCAATTTTGGTCATCAGTGAGTATGATAAGTTAATATGATAAATGGGGTTTGACCAAAAAAAGGCCCTTTTTGTATGATAAATGAGGTTTTACCCTTTAAGTTAGTACGATAAAAAGGGGGTTTGACCAAGTTTTGTTTGTATTTTGAGGAGATTTTCAAAAGAAACATTATACACCATGTCCTCAAGAGACCCTACACAATAGGTTTGAGGCTACGAGATAACCCACCAACAAATATCCTGTGTATCAACATGCATCATACTTCATGAAGACTCATCCTAGTATCCTTCATTAAAGTCGAGATCAAAAAGTATAACTGTAAGGTTATCCACCTAAATTAGCCTTCAATTTATGTCAGATATCTTCATCCCAGCTAGCTCATTCAACTAATAGAAAGTGTGTTATATTTTAAAGGTCTCAGTTATCCTTGATCTTGTTAGTCTATGTCATGCCATTTTATGGCCATATGTGATTTAAAACATCCTCGATAAGCAATGCTTTTCAATAGTCTATTAGTATAGTTCGTACCATCGTAAATATGCACTAATACTATCCCACAACCAGCAGTACAATCTCTGAACTCACAATATGGCATTCAACAATCACAAAATGTCCTTGAAAGAGATTAAAAATTCTAACACATAGGTTCTAGTTTATTTTATTTGTTAAATCAAGCTTGATGTTTCAAAAATTGAAGAAAAACCAAAAAAATTATTGATATAATCATGTCCAAATTCTAAGCAGGTGCCAGGGCACCTACCTGTGGTCTAAATCCTGTTCCATGAATTTGACTTTGTATTCTGTAACAAAATTGACTCCCTGATCCGAGTTTCCATTGAGACCCATTGCGGCAAAGGGCACTATCAATGAACAAACCCGCATAAACCAATTTCTCTGAAGTGGTTTCCATCTAGGTGTGTGTGTGTGTGTGTGTGTGTGTGTGTGTGTGTGCGTGTGTGCGTGTGTGCGTGTGTGGGTGGGTGTGTGTGTGTGTGTGTGTGTGTGTGTGTGTGTGTGTGTGTGTGTGTGTGTGTGTGTGTGTGTGTGTGTGTGTGTGTGTGTGTGAGAGAGAGAGAGAGAGAGAGATACAGTGTATGCATACGCATAGAGCCAAATACACAGATAAAGACAACAATCAAGGAAGGTTGGTAGCAAAAATTGATGAGCATGGGATTACCTCACACAGCTAATCCTCAACAGGGATTAGCGAGCAAAAAGAGAAGAGAGAGGAGAATATATCGTTTATCATATGGGCTACCGAGTATGGTCGTCCTTCAGCATAGCCAAAGAGCCAGCATGTCGTCAATTGAGCCAAAGAGCTAGAAGAGTTGCTGAAGCCCAATATTATTGATAAAGCCGGTAATGCAGAGAGCTCCAAACTCGCAAGGCAAAGAGAAATTCCCTTGTGTGTGTGTGTGTGTGTGTGTGTGTGTGTGTGTGTGTGTGTGTGTGTGTGTGTGTGTGTGTGTGTGTGTGTGTGTGTGTGTGTGTGTGTGTGTGTGTGTGTGTGTGTGTGTGTGTGTGTGTGTGAGAGAGAGAGAGAGAGAGAGAGAGAACCTGAGAACAAAAGCTCTCCATGTTTACTAGAGCAGCGGCGGGCGACGGGCGGCGGGCAACAAGATGGAGGAGATCAATATTGCAGATCCTAGGGCGATGTGAGTGTTTGCCTACCCGATAGAGAAAGAGAGAGATAGAGACCGCGCGACAGAAACCGTACTGAGCCAAGTTTTATGTGATAAGGCGAGTCTTTCGACTTTATCTACATATAAGGGGGGGGGGGGAGAGAGAGAGAGAGAGAGAGAGAGAGAGAGAGAGAGAGAGAGATCTTGCTTTGCAATAAAGATCTTGCATGTGAGCCAATGCACCACACTTAAGACTTTGCATGTGCAAAACCGGTTAATGTCAGTTTGTGCTTGATATGCATTGAATCCTCCAAGGGACTTAGGAGGTGGGCTAGTAAGGAGAGTGCCACACGAGAAAGCAAGATCCCAATTGTGCCAAGACACTATAGTGAAGATAAGTGTGTGTGTGTGTGTGTGTGTGTGTGTGTGTGTGTGTGTGTGTGTGTGTGTGTGTGTGTGTGTGTGTGTGTGTGTGTGTGTACTCCATCTTGGCACAGGAGAATCATTTTATTACCAAGTTAGTGTAGGGCCTCCATCTTAGCACAAGAGATAGCGAGAATGAGATTACCAAAGAGGGAGCAAGTCGGCCAAGAATTGTCAATTAGATAAGTGTGTGTGTGTGGCCCTCCCCCATCCCAGAGGAGAGATCCACTTGGTGGAGGATGGTCCACCAAGTTGACCAATCCCCCACTGATTGTAGTACATGCTTTCTTCAAAAAAAAAATGTTTATAGCTCATTCACTTGAACTTTGTTAAAAGAATTGTCAATTAGATAAGTGTGTGTGTGTGGCCCTCCCCCATCCCAGAGGAGAGATCCACTTGGTGGAGGATGGTCCACCAAGTTGACCAATCCCCCACTGATTGTAGTACATGCTTTCTTCAAAAAAAAAATGTTTATAGCTCATTCACTTGAACTTTGTTAAAAGGGTTTAGATGTGCGCATACCCATCAATAACGTGTTGAACAGGGTGTAGATGTAGCAATACCCAATTTTTGTATGATAAAGGGGTCCTCCATGGAGGAGAGTATGGTTTAGATGCGTGAGTACCCATCTGTAATGTGTTGAGCAGGGTTTAGGTGTAATCTTAGGTGTAATAATACCCAATTGTTTTTTGATAAAAGGGGTCCTCTAGGGAGGAGAGTACGGTACTATGAAACCTACATACCTGTCATCTCATGCTTTTGTTGATGTGTCACCTCAATTTTGTGAACTATGTCGTCATCTTGGTTGCTATACAATATTCCGATCCTGCAAGATAAAAACCATTTGAAATGCCACACCTGCTCAAGGGTGGATAATGATTACAGTATACGGATTATATGTAAGCATGCAATTACTTGATCAACTTAGGAGCTGAGAACCCCAACCCATCCCTTTGGATTGGGTGGATCAAGCTAGTAATAATATAATTTGTATCAACTTAACCAATTAAGGAGCTAAAGAGCCCCAACCCTTCCCTTTGGATTAGTTGATTCAAGCTATTAATAATAGACATTAAGTGCTCCAATTCCTAGGGAATAATTATACAAGAGAGCCGCCAATCCAATTCTTAGGGTATGAATACCCATATCCTGACAGAAACCGTTTGATTGAAGTCACGATAAATTGGAGTAGCTAAATTATTATTTAATATATGATCTAATTCCAATTGTTAAGTATGGCACTAGTCCGACCAAAGACTAGTAGGCAAAAAGGAGTGTGTTTTTAAGTATAAAAAATCCCTTCATATTTGAACCATACTTAGACAATTGTATTAAATAATATATTAAATAGCAATATTTTAAAACAAAATTTCATTAAACTCAATTAACATTTCATATACATCAATACATCATTCTGTATCTAATGGATAATACAGTTATT